>NC_057747.1:9584039-9625749 GCF_004010195.1 Chiloscyllium plagiosum | reverse complement strand
CAGTCCAGGACCCACCTCCCCCGTGACAGCCTGCAGTCCAGGACCCACCTCCCCCGTGATAGCCTGCAGTCCAGGACCCAGTTCCCCACAATGGCCTCCAGTTAGACCAAACTGTTTATCTGAATGCTTACAGTGATAGATTCATAGAGATACACAGCACAGAGACAGACCATTTGGTCCAACTCGTCCATGCCTTCCTGTTATCCTAAGTAAATCTACTCCCATTTGCCAGCGCTTGGTCCATATCCCTCTAAAGCCCTTCCTATTCATATACATATCCAGATTGCATTTAAATGTTGTAATTGTACCAGCCTCTGCCACTTCCTCTGGCAGCTCATTCTATACATGCATCACCCTCTGTGTAAAAAGGTTGCCCCTTAGATCCCTTTTAAATCTTTCCCCTCTCACCTTAAACTTATGCCTTCTAGTTTTGGACTCTCCGACCCTGCAGAAAAGACCTTGACCATTCACCCTAAACATGCCCCTTCATGATTTATAAACCTCTGGAAGGTCACCCCTCAGCCTCTGATTCTCCAGCGAAAATAGCCTCAGCCTACTCAGCCTCTTCCTTCCCCTCAAATCCTCCAACTCAGGCGTCATGCTTTTAAATCTTTTCTGAACCCTTTCAAGTCTCACTACTTCCTTCTCTTGAATTTTCCCATAATTACCTTAAGGTAATGGTTCTGAGATGTTGCATTGAAAGCAACTCCTCACCATTTTTTCTACTTGCATATCTCCTGTACATTGTTTTACAACTAGACATCGAATTGAGTAACGGCGACCATTGTTTGAATGGATGTTCCTGCAGGTTCACAGCAAATGCTAAAATGTATGCGTGCAGGCCAATGGAAAACGTAAAATAATAATTAACAGTAGAAGATGTTTTGTGCTTTCATTGCAAAAAACATCTGTGCCCATGAACATGCATTGCAACAGCATGCCTCAAGTTTACATCCCTGGCTATAAAACACATTGAAATAAAAACACTTGAATGTATGTAATACCTCACACAAAAATGGAATATCTCAATGTGTTTTACACCCAATTAAACTGCTTTGTCACAGTTGTAATTTAGGATATATAGCACTTTTTACACAGCTAACTCCCACAAACAGCAAATTGATAATGACTAGAACACTGGTTGACATGATGTTGATGATGTGATGAATATTGGCCTCAGTGGCAGGGGAGAATATATCTTGTTTTTCTTCAAACTCAGATTTTTCACATCCACCTGGGAAAGCCGACAGGGAATCTGAATAACTTATCCAAACGACAGTGCAGCATTCTGGAATAGCTCAGCGGTTAGTACTGTTGCCTTGTAGCATCAGGGACCTCAGTTCCATTCCACCCTCGGGTGACTGTCTGTGTGGAGTTTGCACCATCTCCCCGTGTCTGTGTGGGTTTCCTCTGGGTGCTTTGGTTTCCTCCCACAGTCCAAAAATGGTCATGTTAGGAGGATTGACCATGGGACCTGCAGGGTTATAGGGATGCGGAGGGGCATCTGTCTGGGATACTGTTCGGAGGGTTGGTGTGGACTCAATGAGCTGAATGGCTTGCTTCCACACTGGAGGGCTATATGATGCCGTGAAGATGTAGCATGGTCTTAAGCTCATGAGACCACAGATTTCTGACTTAGAGATGAAAGTATTACTGAGTGAACCGCAGCACACATTTCCTGAGGTTGTGAAAGGCATTATGTAAATGTAAGCGTTGATTTTGATTAATCTTTCAGCACAAAGAAAAAAATGCAGCTGAAACCTTAAAGCTATCCACAAACAAAGCACTGTCCGCAGGTGAGACTGTACACTCTAATCTAAAGATATTGTTCTTGTATTTCTTCGTATTTTGCTAATTATTCTTTGTCGCAGCTGTTTGCTTGTCGTACGTTGCCAACACTGGCTGCTCTCATAAACTTTCTAGTTCAATACACCAGAGGTTTCTTGTTGCAATAACGCAGAACTGTTTAATATCTAGCCTTGAATGTTACAGAACACAAACAATGGTACAGCTGTCATGGATTCACTTAGTCAAGTTGCTTGACATGGTCTATGCAAGCGCACAACCAAGCAATGTGAAAATAACATAATTTGAATCCTGTGATTACTGGATGTCACAGCATGAAAAACAGTGACATATTGCTCCCTCACAGTAGTCAGTTTTTGCAGGGGCTTGAGGAATGCCTAAACAATTTTCTTTCCGGTTGCGAATTCACCACCCGAGTGCGAGAGGCATGACACCTCTGCAGGAAGCATCATTCATTATTGAGGTTAGAGTCGCAGAGGTCGACAGCACAGAAGAGAAGACCCTTCAGCCCAATGAGGCAAAAACAAACAGCTAACTAATCTAATCCCATTGACCATAGCCTTCTGTGTCTCAACTTTGCAAGTGCACATGCAGTCATACAGCATGGAAACAGGCTCTTTGATCCAATCAGTCCACGCCAAACATAATCCCAAACTAAACTCGTCCCACCTGCCCACTCCTGGCCCATATCCCTCCAAACCTTTCCTATCTATACACTTATCTAAGTGTTTTTTTTAAACATTGTAACTGTTACTGCATCCACCACATCCTCAGAAAGTTCATTCCATATGCAAACCAACCTCTGTGTAAAAAAATGTGACCCTCATACGTTTTTTAAATCTCTCTCCTCTCACATTAAAAATGTGTCCCCCAATCTTGAAACCCCCACCCCACGTGTCGTTGGGAATGTTGTGTTTAGGGAGGTTTTCAGGGTGTCCATCTCTCGTGATTGTTTACCATTGCAGAGCTTGGAGTAGAGCTCTTGTTTAGAGAGTTGGGCCTATGGACAATATGGCCTGTCTATCACAGTGTGTGACCAGTGCCTTGATACTCGGGATATTGTCCAGGGAGGAGTTGCTCACATTGGTACACCTATTTTGCCAGTGGGTTTGCAGGATTTTGCAAAGTCAGTGCTAGTGATAACTGTCCAGATTTCTGTTGCACATGATCTATGGTTCTGATACATACAGGAGGGTGCAAACCACTGCTGCTCTGTAGACCATGAGCTTGGTGCAGAGTTTGAGTTCCCGGATTTCCAACACTCTGTTCCTCAGGCAGCTGAAGGCTACATTAGAGTCGATATTGAATTTCATCGTCAACAACGAGAGGAGGCTCCCAAGGTATGAGAAATGATCCACTATGAGAACTAAGAATTCATTTCTATTGTACCCTTTTGGAGAAGTTGGTACATTCCTGCATTCGAGACAAGCCTCCAAGTTCTACTCTGTAGCTTGATGATCAAGGAAGGTACATTTCTGACATGGCGAAAGAGTTATACAGTCATACATGGCTACAGCACAGGAAAAGGCCCTTTGGCCCATTGAGCCTGTGCTGGTCAAACACAAGCACCTAACTATTTCGATCCTATTTCCCCAGCACTTAGCCCATAACTTTGTATGTCTTGGCATCACAAGTGCACATCCAAATACTTCTTTAGATGCTATGAGGATTCAGTATCGACTTGCAAATCTGTCCAACACATGCCAATGTCAGGCAATGAGAGCAGAAGGGGTTCCTGGTCAGCTGTAACTCTGGACGACAACATGAATGTGAAAATGTATGTCTGATAGTGAATTGGACTCCTGAGTGCGGGCTGAATGGCCAGAGTGGACAGATTGGTGTCAACAGCATGGGGTTCAATCCCCATTCCTGCTGCCATAGGTTTCTTGCCCTGGTCAAGGTGGACACTATAGTGCTGTGGGTCAGAGCTGCTTTCGGGAAGAGAACTGTAAACATCGTGTCTTTGTTTTACAACCGATGAAGTGCTTTTGAAGTGTTGTCAAGTATAATGCAGAAAACCACCAAAAACTGCAAAATGGCAGTGATCAGATAATTTGCTTCATGCAATATTGATGAAGGAGTTGATATTGGACAAGAGATCAAGGAAAATTCTCTTGGTCATCTTCACAGTAGTGTTGGGGAGGGGTGGGGGCTCTCTTCTGTCCACCTGTGGCCCTCAAATCCACTGATAGGTCAAGGTAGACTCGTGATTGTATTATAACTCTCTGGATTTGGGGAAAGGGTCTCCTGACAAAGGGACTTCACAGCGCAATACTCACAAATCCCTCCCCGGAGACAAAGAAAGCATTTCTCGGGGTGGACAGAGGCTCGATCCTACCGCAAGTTGCATTCTGGAAATTTCATCACTCGTTTGAAAACCAGTATGACCAAATCTCTGACAGGTTGGTGTCCTACCTGAAACATTCTGCCAGGATAACCTTTCCCAACTCATGGGACTTTTAAAGCTTTGGCAGTAACATTTTAACAATCGGTAAAACAGCCTTTTATTTGCTCGAACTGCGGAGAATAATAAATCATTTAAAAGTGCAAACTCTCCATCTGGCATGCATGCCCTGTCTGAGTGGCCAAGATGTAACTCCATCCTGACCATAACTGAGCCAGCTATTGCTCAAACACGGATGGCTGATTGGCAGGAGCACCTGATGGAAGGCTGCAGGTATCAGTTTTCATGTTGGAAGTAGCATGTCCTGGTAGTGCCGAAGAACTTGGCCATTTGTGTTTGCCAAGTGCCAGGAACAAAGTCATTAAAGCTACTGTTGGAGATGAGTTCAGTAATAAATTGAAATTTATGGAAAGTCTAAACAGCGCTTGTGAGGCATTATTAAGGTGAATGCAGGGAACTTTGTTCTTGCTCATTTAAAATCTTTGCGCTTCTCACAAAGGAATATGCCCATTTTTGACTATTGACAATTGCCATTGGAGCACAGATATTTTACAGCACAGAAGGAGGCCATTCAGCCCATTGTGCCTGCACTAGCTCTCTAACTGTGCACCCGACTGAGTTCTCATTTCTTTTTCCCTGCAACCTTGCACTTTATTCTTTTTCAAATATCAGCCAAGATCCCTCTTAAATGCCACAATTGACTCTGCCTCAACCACACTCTCAGGCAATACATTCCAGATGTTAACCATTTACAACTTGAAGGTATTATTTCTCAGAGTGTATCTGCTTCTTTGGTCAAAAAACTTTCAATCTGTGACCTCTTGTTCTCAATCCTTCCATGAATGGGGATGGTTTTTCTCTCATGTACAAGATATATCCATGACTCAGGAGATATGGACTTGGCCATTTATCACCCATCCTTAATTACATTTGAGAGGGCGCTGCATTGTCTTGAGATAAGAGTTGGGACGTTATGTTGAAGTTGTACAGAAGAAGTCTCACCAATGTCCAGTTCTGGCTGCGCTGTTTTGGAAGGGTATTTTAAAATTGGGGAGTGTTCAAAAGGGATTTCCCAGGAGGTTGAGGGGTGACCTTATAGAGGTTTACAAAATCATGGGTATAGATAAGTATGGCAAGTGACTTTCCACTAGACTTGAGGATTTCAAGACTGGGCGGTAAGGTGAGAGGATGATTTAATAAAGAAATGAAGGGCAATTTTTTTTTTTTACACAGAGTGAATCGTGTGTGGAATGAACTTCCAGTGGAAGTGGTGGGTGTGGGTACAGTTACAATATTTAAAAGACATTTGGATAAGTACCTGAATAAGAAATGTTTGCAGGGATATGGGCCAAGAACAGACAAGTAGGACTAGATTAGTTTGGATTATGGTCAGCATGGACTGAATGGATGTGTTTCCATGCTGTATGACTCTATGACTCTCTAACTGTTGCAGTTCATTTGGTTTAGGTGGGCAACAATACTGTTAAGGAGAGAGTTTCAAGACTTCGACTGAGAGACACTAAAGGAATGGTGTTCTATTTCCAAGTCAGGATGGTTTGTGGCTTGGAGGGGAACTTGCAGATGGTGCTATTTCCCAATATTTGCTACTCTCATCTGTCTTGGTAGTGGTTATGGATTTGGAAGATGCTGTCAAGGGAGATTGAATTTCTGTAATATTCATGTAAGTAGTACACGTTGCTGTTATTAAATATCGGTGATGGAGGGAGTGGATGTTTGTGGATGTAGTGACAATCAAACAGGCTGCTTTGTCTTGAATGCCAGCAACTTTCTTGAGTGTTGCTGGAGTTGCAGTCATCCAGAAGATGAGGAGTATTCCTTCACACTCCTGACTTGCGTGTTGTAGATTCTGGACCGGCTTAAGGGAGTCAGGAGCTGAATTATTCACTGTGGCATTCCGAGTTTCTGACCAGCTCCTCAGTAAATATATGGCTAGTCCAGTTCAGTTTCTGATCAATAGTAACATCCAGATTATTAATAGTGAGGATTCAGTGATGGAAATGCCATTAATTGTCAAGGAATTATGATTAGATTCTCTCTGGTTGGAGATGGGTCACTGCCTGTAATTTGAATGTTACTTTTCATTTGTCCACTCAAATCTGGATATTGTCCCGGTCTTGCTGCATTATTGGATTGATATAGTATCTAAGGAGTCATGAATCGTGCTGAAAATTGTGCAATCATCAGCAAGCATCCCCACAACATGACCATATGATGGAGGTGAAGCAGCTGAAGATGGGCCTAGAACACCAATGAGAAACTGAGTGAGGTCAAAGTTTTCACTTGGCTGAACCCACAGTTGTCATGGAGATTGGTTTCATGGTCAATATGGGGCAGCAGGTGATCTCTCAAAGATGGAGAGGATTCAATCTTCAGAGAAGCAGCCAGCCACAGTTCAAGGTAAGTAACAGAGAGGGGGAATCATGATAAAGGTGAACTCTCTGGCACATATGAAGAACCTTGATTTTAAAATAAAAGCAAGAAGTAGCCATACCATCCCTGTGTATGGTAAAGGGTGAGATGGAACTCTCTATTAGGTGCTGTTTGGCTGCAGTACCCCACTGGCAGAACCTGATGCCCTGCAAGGAGGCTGGAGCCTGATTGGTAAATCCCAAGATGGCCACTGATGGCCTTAGCTTTTTCTAGCCTCATGAGATAAATGGGGGATGTTGGGGTAAGGGCCTAATCCTGTGTTTGGAACAAAATGGCCAACATCAGGAATGCTGGCCTTGTAACATTCAGATGTTATATGGCACCCCCTTAGCTCTTGACAAAGTGGAGGTTGGGGGTCAGAATGTGTGAAAAGTCAGACCTCTTAGTCTCTGTTGAGTTGGTTCATTTTTACCTTGACTTATGAGGGTTGTAGAACTAAGTCTCAATGCTTGAGGTTGGGAGGACTGGAATTGGCCCACTGTTAGCTACCAGTTACTGCACACCCAAACCCTGGCCCCAGTGGCGACGAGTCTCAATCTGGCCTGACTGTGATGCTGCACGTGAGCGAAGAGCTTATTCAGTCATTCAGCACCACACACAAGATGCTCCAAGAGGAGAGGCTGGGCCTTCCGCTATTTGTGAGGGTCTGATCATTTCGGGAGAGACTGAGACCGGTTTCTGGCAGCTGTTGGCTCTAGCTGCTTGTTTTCCTGTCAGCGTGGAAACCTCTTGCCAGCAAGAACCATTCTTGCACTTCTAATTACTTAGAGAAATGTTTTGCCATTCGCGCTCTATAATCGAGTTGCAAGTCCCTGGAGCTTTTCTCTGTTTGGAGCAGTTCACATTGTGCTAGTAACGGGCTGTTTTAATGAGGGCACAGGGATTTATATTAAAAATGACGACAGTGGGAAAATGGAATCCAATTCAAAACCTCATGAAAGAAAAAATGCGTATATGTTTTAATTTTAGCTGGTTTAAGTGTTAAAGAAATAATCACTGATTACATTGTGTGATGAGAAAAGCATGCTACAGTTTATGTCAGTATTTGTAAGTTTTAGTGCAAGAATAGGTTATGGAAACAAGTTCTGTAGCGCTATAAATACACAGAGAACCACATTTACATACAATGTCGAATTACAAACCAGAACTTCTAAAATGCTTCTCCTCCTGTATCTCTGAGGTTGCAGTTTTGCCTCGTGAGTTGGAAAGATTTTGGGTTCAAGGACCACTCAAGAGGCTTTAGTACAAAATGGGTGAGGGTTTGATCTAGTACTGAGGGAGAGTTGCATTGTCAGACCAGATGCTAAAATGAAATCCTGTCTACCCCTCGCAGATGGTGCCATGACTTTAGTTTGAAAATGAGCAGGAGAGATTTTCCCCGTGTTTATGTTAATATTTATCCCTCAGCCAACAGTAAGTCACAGATGAGCTAGTCATCATCACACTGCCTTGCGTGGGAGTTCATTGAACCTCAATTGTTTGTAGCATTTCCTATGTTGTAAACAGTAACACCTTAAAAATAGTTTGTTGTGACATCCTGAGGTTGTGAATATTTAGCACGCTTGCCTTCATTGATCAGTCCTTTGACTATAGGAGTTGGGACATCATGTTTGAGGTTGTACAGGACATTGGTGAGGCCTCTTCTGGAGTACTGTGTCCAGTTCTGGTCACCCAGTTATTGGAAGGATATTATTAAGCTGGAGAGGGTGCAGAAGAGATTTACCACGATGTTGCCAGGTATGGAACGTTTGGGTTATAAAGAAAAGCTGGATAAGTTGGGACTATTTTCTCTTGAGGGTAGCACATTGAGAGGTGACCTTTAAGAAGTTTATAAAATCATGAGGGGTGTAGATAGAGTTAATGGAAATTGTCTTTTCCCTAGGATGGTAGATTTCAAGTTTAGGGGGCACGGTTTTATGGTGAGAGGAGAGAGATTTAAACAAGACATGAGCGTGCAAATGTTTTACACAGAGGGTGGTTCGCATGTGGAATGAACTTCCGGAGGAAGTGGTGGAATCTGGGCACAATTACAACATATAAAAGAATTTGGATAAGTCCATGAACAGGAAAGGTTTAGAGGGATATGGGCTGGGAGTAGGCAGATGGGACTAGTATAGTTTGGGATTACGGTTGGCACAGACTGGTTGGACCGAAGGGTCTGTTTCTGTGCTGTATGACTCTCTGATTCTACATTGTAAACATGTACAGTTCAATTTTATAATTTTATGCTTTTCAACTGTCTACTGGTGTCTTGAATGATGTCAATCTTAACTCAAGTTTTGCACACAGAATCGTTAAGAGGCTTAGGTTCCAATTGAGCTGCAACCAAGATTAAAAAATCCTCCACTGTCTTTTTCAGTCATAAGACTTGAGTTAGAGGGGGAGTGGAATGGCTAAAGACATTAATCATTCACCCAAGTCAATTTTTCACTCTCTAAATACTAGAGATGTTTGCTGTTCTTCATGAATTCAACTCTTCCGATTCAAAGTTGGAAGTAATTGCACTGAAGCAGTGCTGAGTCTGCCAATAAATGAGTATCCCGTGCCCAGAATTTGGAGCCCATGATTTAGATTTCACTCACTGAGGGCTGCTTCCACTCACTGAGGGCTGACTGGAGTGAAACTTTGTTTAACACTTTCCATCTCCAAGGTAGAAATCAAAGTCACATAGCCAAAGGCTCATTCCTGTATCTTATAGTAAATATGATATGTGATACGCTCTGATTCTTATGATAAACTATCAGTAAGAACTGACCCTTCTCGACCTTACATATTTGGCCATTAACTCTGAGTGAAATGCCCTGTGAAACACAAGCCTTGCATTTGTTTTAGCAGAGATCATTAATATATTTCATTCGGCTCCCCAGTTTTACTCAAGCAGCAGGGTAATACTAGATATTAATGGTTACCACTTACAGCCTCTCTTATTAAAGCCAATTGCCAGTGGCTATTTGGCTTTTTACAGTTCTTAATGTTTCCATGAGTTTTCCACCTGTTTCGCTACAGGCTGTTTAGTATCAGATTTAAACATGAGGCAGCTTTTTCCTGTTATAGCACCTGGGATAAAGGACCATAGTTTCAGACAGGGAGCCAGGCTGAAAGGATCACGTGAGTGCAACAAAGTCTGACCTGAGGTCCCATTCATTTGAATAATTGGATCGAAAATTGAAAAGAGTCTGATACAGCTATGTAATCATCCTGGTTAGAATTTCATGGGGTTCGGTGAAGACAACTTTGCATCTAGCACAATAACACCACACAATATCTATGTCACTCTGTGCTGTCTCTTTCATTTTGACCTTCCCTTACACCAAGACTCCACTGTCTGTTTTTCCAACCTTAATTAGTCTTCACTTTCTTCCTTGTATTTATGTTTACCTCCCAACCTTATATTTCATTGTGTCACGTGGGGTCATAATTATAGGATCGTAGAGTTATTAGGAAATAGAAAGTGGCCATTTGACCCATAGAAAGGCATTGTCTGCTCTCTATAGTTGCAGGCGGCATGGTGGCTCAGTGGTAGCACTGTTGTTTCATAGCGCCAGGGATCTGGGTTCGATTCATGCCTCAGACCACTGTCTGTGTGGAGTTTGCACGTTCTCCCCGTGTCTGCGTGGGTTTCCTCCGGGTGCTCCGGTTTCTTTCCATAATCCAAAGCTGTACAGGTTAGGTGAATTGGCCATGCTAAATTGCCCATAGTTTTCAGCGATGTGTGGGTTAGGGGAAATGTACAGTAATAGGGTAGGGAAATGGGTCTAGGCTGGGGCTGTTTTTCC
Organism: Chiloscyllium plagiosum; assembly: GCF_004010195.1. Lineage (NCBI taxonomy): Eukaryota > Metazoa > Chordata > Chondrichthyes > Orectolobiformes > Hemiscylliidae > Chiloscyllium > Chiloscyllium plagiosum. The sequence goes on along the minus strand of NC_057747.1, from coordinate 9,615,312 downwards.
TGGAGCGTCGGAGGCTGAGGGATGACCTTATAGGGGTTTATAACATCATGAGGGGCATGGATAGGGTAAATAGACAAAGTCTTTTCCCTGGGGCTGGGAAGTCCAGAACTAGAGGGCATAGGTTTAGGGTGAGAGGGGAAAGATATAAAAGAGATCTAAGGGGCAACTTTTTCACACAGAGGGTGGTACTTGTATGGAATGAGCTGCCAGAGGATGTGGTGGAGGCTGGTACAATTGCAACATTTAAAAGGCATTTGGATGGGTATATGAATAGGAAGGGTTTGGAGGGATATGGGCCGGGTGCTGGAAGGTGGGACTAGATTGGGTTGGGATATCTGGTCGACATAGATGAGTTGGACCAAAGGGTCTGTTTCCATACTGTACATCTCCATGACTCTATGACATGGATGATTCTAAGATTCGGGTGGGGTATGTTGATATTCTAGGGCATGTTGACATTAACAAGGAGGAAGTGGTGGGTGTCTTGAAAGCATTAAGGTTATAGAATTAACTCATGTTAATGAAAGAAGCAAGAGAGGAGATTGTTGGGACCTTGCTAGAGATATTTATATCCCCTTTACCCACAGGAGTAGTCCCAGAAGACTAGAGAATAGCTAATGTTGTTTTTTTGTCTAAAAAGTACAATAGGGATAATCCAGGAAATTATAGGCTGGTGAGCTTTGCATTAACAGTAAGGAAATTATTGGAGAAGATTCTTAGGGACAGGATTTACTCACATTTGGAGAAGAATGGGCATACTTGGGATAGTCAGCATAGCTTTGAACAGGGGAGGTCTTGACTCAAAACTTTGATTGAGTTTTTAGAGGAAGTGATGAAGCTAATTGATGAAATTAGGGCATTGGATGTTGTCTCCATGGAATTTACTCAAGCATTTGACAAGGTCCCTCATCGTAGGCTGTTCCAGAAGATTAAGTCGTAGGGAATCCATGGTGAGTTGGTCGGTTGGATATAAAATTAACTCGGCCATAGAATGTAGAGGGGAGTTGTGGAGGAGTGTGTTTCTGACTGGAGGTCTACTCCAGGGCTACTCCATAAGGATCAGTGCTGGGACCTTCTTTTACATAAGGGTTTGGGTGAAAATGTCAGTGGCTTCATTAGTAAGTTTACAGACAACATGAAAATTGATAGATTTGTGTTTAGAGAGGAAAACTGTCAAAGGATACAGCTGAATACAGAAAGTTGGGCAGAGAAATAGCAGTTGAAGCTAAGAAATGGAATCCCTACAGTGTGGAAACAGGCCATTTGGCCCAACAAGTCTGCACCAAATCTCCAAAGAGTAACTCACCCAGACCCATTCCCCTATATTTACTCCTGACTAATGCATCTAACCTACACATCCCTGAACACTATGGGCAATTCAGCATGGCTAATCTACCTAACCTGCACACCTTTGGACTGTGGGAGGAAACCAGAGCACCCAGAGGAAGCCCACACAGACACAGGGAGATTGTGCAAACTCCACACAGACAGTTGCCTGAGGCCAGAATCAAACCCAGATCCCTGGCGCTATGAGGCAGCAGGGCTAACCACTGAGCTATCATGCCTCCTGCAGTTTAATTCAACAAGTATGACAAGATACATTTTGGGAGATCAAATGCATGAGTAAAGTTTACAGTAAATGGCAGGACCCTTAGGAGCATTGATATGCAGTCTAGGAGCATTGATAAACAGAGGGATTTTGGGGTGCAAGTTCATAGCTCCCTGAAAATGGCAACACAAGTAGATTAGGTGATAAAGAAGGTATGCAGCATGCTTGCTTTCATCAGTCGGGTCATTGGGTATAAAAGTTGTCCTGTCATATTGCAGCTGTATAAAACTTAAGTCATGCCACATTTGGAGTATTGTGTGCAATCTCGTTACCAAACAATAGGAAACATGTAGAGGTTTTGGAGAGGGTGCAAGAGGTTTACCAGATGTTGCCTGGATTGGAGTGTAAATGCTATAAAGAGAGATTAGAGAAACTTGGATTATTTTCACTAAAGCATCAGGGACTGAGAAGCAATCTGATAGAAGTTTATAAAATTATGAGATTGGGCGGATAGTAAGAGTCTTTTTTTCCCCAGAGTGGAAATGCCAAATAACAGAGGGCATAGATTTAAGATCGGGGGGGGGGGCAAGTTTAAATAAGATGATAGGTGCCAGGAAAGTGGTGCCAGGGGAGTGGTAAAAGCCATAGATGCCATAGCAACATTTAAGACATTTTTGGAAAGACACATATTCAGTCAGGGAATAGAAGGATACAGACCAGGTGAAGGTCGATGATTTAGAATAACATCATTGTGGGCACAGACATGGTGAGCAGAAGGGCCTGTTCCTGTTTTGTGCCATTCTATGTTCTATGAAAGCTTTTGTTGTGTTGCACACCTCATAAAACTTGATGTCTGCTAGTTCTGTGAGGGAAGAAAGTTAAGAGGACATTTCTCAGCCTAGCAAAAATAATAATAATTTAATGATAATGGAATGGTTGTGAGATGTCTGGTATTTGAATAGCATAGTGCATTTATATTTAAACGTTTTACTATGGCACAAATTTTTTATTCACTAATAGGACATGGGCATGGTTGGCTGGGCCAGCAATTATTGTCCATCCCAATTGCTCTTGAGAAGTTGGTGGGTGAACTGCCTTCTTTTACGAATCAACTAACAACAACACGATAGTGGGGAGGTGATAGCCTAAGTGATGTTATCACTGCACTATTTTTCTAGAGACTCAGGTAATATCCTGGTCCAATCCTACCACAGCAAAACTCTGAAATTAAGAATCTAATGATTACCTGGAAATGATTGTTGTTCAAAACCTATTTGGTGCTTGAGGGAAGGAAACTGCTGTCTTTACCCAGCCTATACGTGACTCCAGACCCACAGCAATGTGGTTGACTCCAAAATGGGGCCATAGAATATAGAACATAGAACATTACAATGCAGTACAGACCCTTCAGCCCTCAATGTTACGCTGACCTGTGGAACCAATCTGAAGCCTATCTATCCTACACGATTCCATTTTCATTCATATGTTTGCCTCATAACCATTTAAATGTCCTTAAAGTTGGCGAGTCTACTACTGTTGCAGGCAGTGTGTTCCAAGCCTCTACTACTCTCTGAGTAAAGAAACTACCTCTGACATCTGTCCAATATCTATCACTCCTCAATTTAAAACTATCTCCCCTTGTGCTAGCCATCACCATATGAGTAAAACTTTCTCATTGTCCACCCTATCTAACCCTCTGATTATCTTATATGTCTCAATTAAGTCACCTCTCAATCTTCTTCTCTCTAATGAAAACAGCCTCAAGTCCCTCAGCCTTTCCTCATAAGACCTTCCCTCCATACCAGGCAACATTCTAGTAAATCTCCTGTGAACCCTTTCCAAACTTTCACATCTTGCCTATAATGTGTTTACCAGACCAATAGTCCAAGTGTGGCCGCACCAGAGTTTTGTACAGCTGCAACATGACCTCATGGCTGCAAAACTCAATCCCTTCACCAATAAAAGCTAACACACCGTACGCCTTCTTAACAACCCTATCAAGCTGGGTGGCAACTTTCAAGGATCTATGTACATGGACACAAAGGTCTCTCTGCTCATCTACACTAACAAAAATCTTACCTTTAGCCCAGTACTCTTTATTCCTGTTGCTCCTTCCAAAGTAAATCACTTCATACTTTTCCGTTTAAAATCCATTTGCCCCTTCTCAACCCAATTCTGTAGCTTATTTATGTCCCTCTGAAACCTGCAACTATCCACAACTCCACCGACCTTGAAGTCATCTGCAAATTTACTAATGCATCCATCTAAGTCCTCATCATGGTCATTTATAAAAATGTCAAACAGCAGTGGCCCCAAAACAGATCCTTGTGGGACACCACTAGTAACTGAACTCCAGGATGAACATTTCCCATCAACTACCACCCTCTGTCTTCTTTCAGCTAGCTAACTTATGATCCAAACCGTTAAATCACCCTCAATCCCATGCCTCCATATTTTGTGCAATAGCCCACCTTGGGGAACCTTATCAAATACCTTCATATACACCACATCAACTGCTTTACGCTCCTCCACCTGTTTGGTCACCATCTCAAAGAACTCAATCAAGTTTGTGAGGCACGAATTACCCTTCACAAAACTGTGTTGACTATCCCTACTCAACTTATTCCTCTCTACATGATTATAAATCCTATCTCTTGTAACCTTTTCCAACACTTTGCCCACAGCCGAAGTAAGGCTCACTCGTGTATAATTGCCAGGGTTGTCTCTACTCCCCTTCTTGAACAAGGTGACAATATTTGCTATCCTCCAGTCTTCTGGCACTATTCCTGTAGACAATGCCGACATTAAGATCAAAGCCAAAGGCTCTGCAATCTCTTCGTTGGCTTCCCAGAGAATCCTAGGATAAATCCCATCCAGCCCAGGGACTTATTTATTTTCACACTACCAGAATTGTTAAAACCTCCTCCTTGAGAACCTCAATCTTGTCTTGTCTAGTAGCCTGTGTCTCAGTATTCTTCTTGACAACATTGTCTTTTTCCAGTGTGAACACTGACGTTAAATATTCATTTAGTGCTTCCATTATCTCCACTGACTCCAAGCACAACTTTCCACTACTACCCTTGATTGGCTCTAATCTTATTCTAATCATTCCTTTATTCCTGATATACCAATAGAAAGCTTTAAAGTTTTCCTTGTTCGTATCTGCCGATGACTTCTCATGTCCCCTCCTGGCTCTTCCTAGCTCTCTCTTTAGGTCTTTCCTGGCTAACTTGTAACTCGCCCTAACTGAGCCTTCACGTCTCATCCTAATATAAGCCTTCTTCTTCCATCTGACAAGATATTCAACTTCTTTGGTAAACCACGGCTCCCTCCCTTAACCACTTCCTCCCCGCCTGACAGGTGCATACTTATCAAGGACACGCAGTAGCCATTCCTTGAATAAGCTCCACATGTCAGCTGTGCCCATCCCCTGCAATTTCCTTCCCCATCCTATGCTTCCTAAATATTGCCTAATCGTATCGTAATTGCCTTTCCCCCAGCTATAACTCTTGCCATGTGGTATATACCTATCCCTTTCCATCACTAAAGTAAACATAATCGAATTGTGGTCACTATCACCAAAGTGCTCATCTACCTCCAAATCTAACACCTGGCCAGCTTCATTATCCAGTGCCAAATCCAGTGTGGCCTCGCCTCTTGTTGGCCTGTCTACATGCTGTGTCAGGAAACCATCCTGCACACATTGGACAAAAACTGACCCATCTAAACTACTCAAACTATAGTGATTCCAGTCAATATTTGGAAAGTTAAAGTCTCCCATAACAACTGCCCTGTCACTCTTACTCCTATCCAGAATTATCTTTGCTATCCTTTCCTCTACATCTCTGGAACTAATCAGAATAGCCAACTCCCAACAAGGTGACCTCTCCTTTCCTGTTTATAACCTCAGCCCATACTACCTCAGTAGACAAGTCCTCAAATGTCCTTTCTGCCACCGGAATACTGTCCTTGACTAACAGTGCCACACCTCCGCCTCTTTTACCATCTTCTCTGTTCTTACTGATACATCTAAATCCCGGAACCTGCAACAAACATTCCTGTCCCTCCTGTACCCTTGTCACTGAAATGGCCACAACCTTGAAGTCCCAGGTACCAACCCATGTTGCAAGTTCACCCATCTTATTCCGGATGCTCCTGGCGATGAAATAGACATACTTCAAACCACCTTCCTGCTTGCCGGTGCACTCTTGCGACCTCGAAGCCTCTTTTCTGACCTCACTACTCTCAACCTCCTGGACACTGAAACTACAATTTAGGTTCCCATGGCCTCGCTGAAGTAGTTTAAACCCTCCCAAACAGCATTCGCAAATTTCCCCCCCCCCCCCAAGGATATTGGTACCCCTCTGGTTCAGGTGTAGTCTATCCTGTTTGTAGAGGTCCTCCATTTCCATAAATAGGCAATAAGTACTGGCACAGCTGGTGACACACACGTCCTGTTAATGAATTTAAAACTGAAATCTGTGCCAATGTGGGAGCCATTTGAACTATAATGCTTGTGCTGGTTCTTTGAAAGAAGTGTCTAGCTTGTCTTTCTCTCTCTCTCTCTCCCCTGCTCCATTCCCAGAGCCCTGCTTTTATCCCTTGATTTTCATAATCACATTTATTTTGTTCTTACTAATCCAAAATCAATATCGTTATCTTCCGAAAAGACATGGAGGTAAAACTGAATATTGGGTGGATAACTGGCAGAGTGATGTGATAATGACTTGAATGCGCTGCTGCAAATGGTAAATTTTCATGCCACAGGTTAATTCATTAAAGCTGAAAATTATGTTCTTTTAGACATTCATATGGAGTTTCTTATAGAGTCATAGAGATGTACAGCCTGGAAACAGACCCTTCGTCCAACCTGAACATGGCGACCAGATATCCCAACCCAACCTAGTCCCACCTGCCAGCACCCGGCCCATATCCCTCCAAACCCTTCCTATTCATATACCCAACCAAATGCCTTTTAAATGTTACAATTATACCAGCCTCCACCACTTCCTCTGGCAGCTCCTTCCATACACGTATCACCCTCTGCATGAAATTCTTGCATGCACTTCTTGATAATCTAGATTGCAAATGAAGTTTCTACTCTGCCAGTGAGTGAATTGGCAGCAGCTGAACTCAAGTCACTACCAAGGCTAGCAGTAATGGTCATCCCTAATTGCCCGTTTAAAAATGAATCTTTTGTCAGGCCACTTCAGACAGCAGTTAAGTGTCAACCAAATCGTTGTGGGTCTGGAGTCACATGTTGGCCATATAGCAAATTTCCCTCCCCTGAGAAGTATTAGTGACCCAAACAGGCTCTTACACAATAAAAACTGAAAGAACTGCAGATGCTGGAAATCAGAAATGAAAACAGAAATTGCTGGAAAAGCTCAGCGATTCTGGCAGCATTTATGGAGAGAAGTCAGAGTTAAATGTTTCAAGTCCAATAACCCTTCCTCAGAACAGGCGTTTACCCATTCTGGCAGGTTCATTGTCTTTATTGAAGAGACAGCAACTTATTCCCAATTTTATTTTAATTGTATCTAAATGCCTCCAGCAGCTAATGTTGCGATAACATTTCCACATATTGTACCTCGACGTCCGGATTGCCCACGTTATTGGTAGCACTCACATTACTATGATTTAGAGATGCCGGTGTTGGACTGGGGTGTACAAAGTTAAAAATCAAACAACACCAGGTTATAGAGTTATAACCTATAACCTGACTATAACCTGGTGTTGTGTGATTTTTAACTCACATTACTACTTAGTCACCATCTTTGACATAAATGTCAGGTGAATGGAGCACTCAACGCTGAAAACTAATTGTGCCAATAACAATGCCTACTCATTCCAATAAATACAGCCAACTCACAAACTCCAACAGTGGGAACCTGTATGGTTCCAGTCCAACTAGCCGCTTCCCTCATTTTCTCCTCTGCCAATGGAGAACGGAATTTGGCATTGCATTGTATCTTGTTATTTTAGATAAAGGACTGGTACATTCAAAGGCCAAAGAATTCTAGGAAAAATGGCCAACTGGACGAGATTTGGGGATCTGTGAATAAAATGAAATGGGCCATGTTGAGATCACTTGGAATTTCAGATTCATTTCTGTGCCAGTCTTGAATTAATGAGAGGGATAGTCATTCCAAAATCCTGCGCTGTTCTCTTTTATTCAATCTTACCTGTAATCAAGAGTGAAGGAGTGAGCAACTTCAGCTTCCTCATCAGCTCGAGGGCTTGAACTAATGAGCTGCTGATCCAAGATCCCAGAAGACTTGGCTTTACTTTTTTTGTGTGGCTATTAAAATCAGCAGTTTTTCCATTAGTGAGTGCAAGGAATGAATGCACGTTTAAGAAATTGGTGCCTTCAGTCAAAAGGACTCCTATCAAAACCATGTCTGTAAGCGACTGCATATTAAAAAGGCTTGACAAAGGTTTTGCATTGTTTCAGGGCTCGTTAGACATCTGAGTGTTAATGCTCTGCTGCTGATAAAGGAAACTGAGACTTAGTTTTGGTAACACTTTGGACTCATTAATACCAAGCATTCCTTCCATAAACTGTGGCAGGATTATTGTTTTGGAAATGTCCAGGTACGCTTGCCTTTCCAGTTTCCTTTGCAGTCGAAGTGATTAGGAATTCAGTCAATCTAAAATCTTCTGTAAACTTTTCAAAGTTTTCTTTTCCAGTGCTCATGTTGGCTTGCACAACTACCCCCTTCCCACTCCTAAATGAATTCAGGATGATTCTGATCTGAACTGTGATTGAGCTGTAGAAGGGCTGTGAGTGATTCTGTCTGGAAGAATTTGCACCATAAATCCATTCATTTTGTTGGAAAGACAAAAGATTCGCTTTGATATAGCACATTCCATAGACTCCGGATGCCCCAGAGTTATTTACAGTTAACTAGGTACTGTTGAGCAATGACTGCAGATGCTGAAATCGGAACTGAAAACATAAAATGCTGGAGATCATAGCAGGTCAGGCAGCGCCCATGGAGAGAGAGAGAGAGAGCAAGCTAATATTTTGAGTCTAGATGATCCTTCATCAGAGCTGAAGTGAAGTGTGGAGGGAACAGCATTTAAGCAATAATGGGGGTTGGGGTAGTTTTGAAGTGCTTTGGGAGAAAGAATGTTGCTAGTTCACGTTAAGTGCTTGGAATATGATAATGGAAAAACAATGGTGGGTCAAACTGCCAGACTGGAAAGAACAGACAGTTTTTCAACCTTTTGGGCTCAACATTTGAATTCAACACCTTCAAATTGTGAACCTATTCCTTCTCCTTCGTTTGGCTTTGCTTGTTACATTATCTGTTGCCCTTTCTCACATTCCCTCCCACCCAAGTGATACGATCTCGTTCCATGGATGCTGCCTGACCCACAGTGAAGTATTGTTTGAAATATCATTAACGATGTGATACAATTTTCAATTTGTACACAGCAAGCTCCCAAAAGCTGTAATGTAATCGTGACCATTATCATACTGGAGTAACACACTGGAAATCTTTGCTATTCCTGGAGTTGTCAGGAAAGTTAAAGATCTCAACCAATTTCAGTTGATAGAAAGCATGGACCAGTTTCTGTACTTAACCAAAATTAGTATTTATTACAAGTATTTAGACTCTAGCTACAGATAACCAGTTATGAACTGTTAGCTCAACTAATTTAAGTTCTAATCCCTTTATAAGCTCTCTTTTACACACACACATGCACTCACCTGGTCCTTTAGGTAGGTGCTGGTTAATAAAAAGTTTGCTGTATTTGCTTTGAAACTATGCAACAATCCTTGCAATCGCTGGTTTTAAAATATTTATTTTTGCATTTCAGTCCCCAAATAAAAATACAGAAAAAAATTAAAAGACACAGTCTTTATGCCATACATACTGGTTTTGTCATGTTGATAGAGGAGAGATATTGGCCAAAACAGCCAGGAGAGCCCTCTTGCTTTCCTTCAAACTAGTGTTTTGGTATCTTTATATGCACTCAAGAGGGTGGACGGAGCTTTGGTTTAATGCCTCAACTCAAGGTAACATCTCTGATGGTGTAGCAGTCTTGCATCAGTCTAGACTTTTAAACTCAGGTGTCTGAAATGGGACTTGCACACACAGCTTTCTGACTTAGAGACAAGTGCGCTACTAACTAAACCAACCATCGAAAACTAGAGCAGACCAGCACTCAAATGACAAGCTATAAACAGAGAAGGAGAAAAACAGACTCGCCCTCAGGGGTTCCTGTAACATGAAAGACTCATAGGTTGCTTTGTTCTGTTAAGCTCTTGGCTTTACGTTTGACCAACGGAGATCATCGGGGATTAAGGGAAGGGAAGTCAATTCTTTATATAGTCAAGGTGGTTCCAAAATACTATGCCCAGGATCTTAACAGGAATAATAGGGGTGCTGAATATTGTTTAAATGGGGAAAGATGGCAAAACACTGCAGCATAGAGGGTTTGGGGTCTTAGTGCATAAAGCATAAAAAGCTGGCATTCAAGTTCAGTGGGTAATAGTGAAGTTGTGTTGACTGTGAGCCTATATTTCAATGGGGATGGAATAGAAAACTTGCCAACACTATACAAAGCATTAGTCAGACCACACTAGAATACAGTGAAAGGTTTAGGCCCTCTTTCCCATGGAAAGATGTACAGGCACGGCAATCATTACAAAGAAGATTCACCAAGGTGATCCCAGGCCCTGATGGGATTGTCTTATGAGAACAGGTTGAGTAGCTTGGGTTTCTACTCATTGGAGTTTAGAAAAATGAATTGAGATGGAATTGCAACATATAAAGCTCTTCGGGATCTTGAAGCCTAGATGCTGAGAGTTTTTTTTTAACCTCATGTCGAGCACCAGAGGGCCTAATCTCAGAATGGCACATTTAAGATTGAGACGAGGAGGAACTTCTTTCAGACAGCTTGTGAATCTGTGGAATGCTTTACTGCAGCAGGCTGTCATGGCTGGTTCACTAAGGAGATTTAAGGTTAAGATGGGAAGATTTCAATCAATAGAGGAATGAAGGGGTATGGAGGTATGGTAGCAAAGTGAAGTTGAGGATTATTAGATCACCCCTGGTCTCATTGTATGTCAGAGCAGTCTCGATAGGCTGAATGGCCTTTTGCTTCTGTTGGATTAATCCAATCTGATCAGATTCACAGACAAGCAGATCTGCTTTACCCAGGTATGGGTATTATTTTTTGACAAAACAGCCAAACTGACCAATGACCATCATTGAGGGTCAGAATTCTTTTTACCTCACTCCAAATAATCATGCAATCCAGTGAGCCATCAGGCTGGTTACAGTGCAGATCTTCTCACCCTCAGACTCAGCACCGCCTTCTTGACCTACAACCCTTGGACTCAGCACCGCCTTCTTGACCTGCACTACGTTCAGATCTTCTCATTGTTGGGAACTAGAGAACTGCTCAGTTAAACTGGTTAACTCCAATAGCATGTTTTTTTTATTGAAAGTTCCCATGTTACTAAACCTTGTCTCTGGAAACCTGACCATTAATTTTCTGGTCAAAGGTCTGTCAATAGTGAAACTCTTACACATGAAAATAGGTTTTCTTTCATGCTGTGCGGCCCCTTTTTATTTTGTTGCCATTCTACACTCCTGTGCCAGGCATCAGGATTAGTGCCCTTTGAAATATTGATTGAATGTAATTGCTTGGAAAACTCTATCAACGTACAGGGAACAAAATATTGGGCTGAAACTTACATTTCCTTTAACTAATCCTGGTGAGATCAGAGGTCAAATTCTAGTGAGGTGAATTTTGCTATTAACAAGGCATTTTAAACAAACATTAGTTCCTGCTAATTGGCATCTCGCTGCTGCCTAGCGAGAATCTCACCACGCCACTTGTGAAAAGCATAAAAGGTAGCCCGAGATAGGCCTCGTTGTATTCTTTGCTGATTTTGCGACACTTCCTGCTGTGGCCCATATCGCTCACAGCCCTATAAGATTCTGCCCATAATGCTTGCTCCTTATGTACAAAACATTGGGTAAAAGACTTTGTTGAGCCCACCAGGTCTGTTCCTTTCGTAAAATATGTAATGACTGCTCCTGATGGACTGCACCTCAAAAAATCTTAGCCCTATCAGGGAAGATTCTGCATAAACTGTCATCTCCAAAATCTTACTTTCAGATTTCTCTGCATTAAAAGCCTTTTGGGTCAGTCACAGTGTAAGCTTATGGTTGCTTCTAACTCACCAACAGGGGTCAGTCTGCAAATGATATCAAGTAACCATAAGGTGTCAGTCTCGGTTCAGTTGCCAGTATTCATGCTCCTTTATCAGAAGGTTGTAGGTTCAAGTCTCCTTCCAAATGGTTTTCACATATAATCACGCCTGTCACACTGGCCTGTGGCATCATTTGAGTTCTCAGAATATGTTTTAATACCATGCTTCTCACCACCTCATTCTCTGAGCTTTAAGTATTTGATTAATTAAATGAAATGCTGACAAGTATAAACAGCAGCAGAATGAAATGGGTTCTGCGTGGAGTTTGTATAATTTTTAAGATAGAAATGTATTTACGAGGTGCAATTTACAAAGTTCGGGTTGCAAGTGGTAGATTTTATGATTGGCTGCCTTATGTTGTTTCACATCACTGCATCAGAATTTGGAAAATGGCAAAGCCAAACCTGAGAATAATCCTTCTGCTCTGCGTGTTTCTTTTGAGACCAACAATAAATACAGCCTTAATCACCACTTTCAATATTAGCACAATCTCTTAAGACATAACCCATCCCTGAGATATAACATTTCCTCTGGATTATAACATAAGAATTTCCACTACAATTATATGTCCCCTCTCTGGATATGCAAGGTGAATTAGTCTTCATAATCACTACATATAATTACACACCACTTGAAAGGATCATCTGGCCAAAGAAACATATGCTGTGCCCAAACTTAATTGCACCACTGCATCTCATTCAACAACATATCCCTCTGTTCCTTTCTCCCTCATTGACTCATAGATTTCCGTAAATGCTGCTCCCTTTGGTCACTCCATATGGTCGCAAGGTTTTTTAAATTCATTTCTTTTTCATCCGTTCATGAGATGTTGGCATGTAGGTTGAGGCAGTATTTATTGTCCAATCCTGACTGCCTTTGACAGCAGGGAGACAGTGAGGTCTGCAGATGCTGGAGGTCAGAGTTGCGAGTGTGTTGCAGGTCAGGCAGCATCCGAGGAGCAGGAGAATTAACGTTTCCGGCAGGAGCCCTTTATCAGGAGTGAGGCTGGGAGCCTCAGGGTGGAGAGATAAATCCCGAGGCTCCCTGCTTCATTCCTGATGAAGGCCTCCAGCCCAAAACATCGATTCTCCTGCTCCTCGGATGTTGTCTGACCTGCTGTACGTTTTCAGCAACACACTCTCAACTCTGTCTTTGACAGCAGTTAAGCATTAGCCACACTGCAGTAGGTGTGGAGTTATATGCAAGTCAGTTCAGGTAAAGCCATTAGTGAATCAGATGATTTATTTTTACGACAATCAGTAGTGGTTACACAGTTGCGATTAATTCCTGCTTTGTTTACTCAATTCAATTTTCATCATTTGCCTTTGTAGGATTCAACCCCATGAATCAGAATAATAGCCTGAGGTTCTGGATTACTACTCGAGTGACATGGCCACTATATCACTGCCTCGGCATAAAATGCTCACAACCCTGCGATGTGAGAGGGAGAACTTGGAATCAGATGTAATAGGATGTTGCCTGGTTTGGAGGGTTTGAGCAATAAGGAAAGGCTGAATTGCCTGGAGATATTCTCCCTGGAGCGTCAGAAGCTGAGGGATGACCTTACTGAAGTTTATAACATCATAAGGGGCATGGATAGGCTGTATAGCCAAGGTCTTTTTCCCAGAGTAGGGAAATCTAAAACTAGAGGGCATAGGTTGATGGTGAAAGAGGCAAGATATAAAAGGGACCTTAGGGTTAACTGTTTTACGCAGAGGGTGGTGTGCATATGGAATGAGCTGCCAGAGGAAATGGTGAAGGCTGGTACAATTAAACCGCATTTAGATGGGTACATGAAGATGAAGAGTTTAAAGGGATATGGGCCAAGTGCTGGCAAACATGACTAGATTAGATTAGGATATCTGACCGGCATGGACGAATTGGACTGAAGGGTCTGTTTCCGCGCTGTACATCTCTATGACTCTATGACTCTAATTATAATTGATTAAAGGAAACTACAAAGACATGAGGGAGGAGCTGGCTAAAGTTGATTTGAAGGGAAGCCTAGCAGGGATGACCCTTTAGAGCTGAGATGAGGAGGAATTTCTTCAGCTTGATGGTGATTAATCTGTGGAATGTATTGCTACAGAAAGGTGGAGGTGAAGTCATTCAGACAGAGATAGATAGGTTAGTGATTAGTAAGAGGATCAAGGGTTATGGGGAGAAAGCAGGAGAATGGGGTTGATCGAATGATGGAACAGAATGGTGGCCTGAATGGCCTCATTAGCTCGTATCTCTCATGGTGACCCATTGAGCAAAGGCATTTCTCTTGAGTTCATTATTGGATTTATTAAGTACCAACACTTCACCGGAGACTCTCACTGATAATGTTGTCTCGTCATGGTGACAAAACATCTGAAAACAAACCTTCCAGCTCAGCAAGCTAACTTACACGCCACTTCAAATTGATGGCCTCAAGTTTAGATCACCTTACCATTAGTAACTGTTTCTCTGTCCATCTCATCAGCCTCCTTCATTGTTTTAAAGACCTTTATCAACTCTCAACTCAAGCCCTGCACTGGCTTATATTAAGGATCAGGGAATATTTACAATGGTATTGCTAATTAAACTTGGACAGTAAATAAACACTCTCAAAAACAATTTTAATATGAATTGCCACATTTTCTTGGCATGATAAAATGCTTTTTAATAGTTTAAGTAAGTCAAAAAACATAAACCAGAAGTGCTGGTAATACCTAAGAATACAAAAAAATAACAGCCATTAGGTCCATTAAGCCTGTTTCACCAATTAATACGATCATGGCTGATCTCAGACTTCAACTTCACCTTCCCACCCATTCCCTATTCTCCTCGATTTCCTAAGAAACCAACAGTCTGTTTCAGTATTTAAATATATTCCATGATGCAGCATCCACACCTTATGGGTAGAGAATTTCAAAGGCTGGCAACACTTTGAGCGTAGAAATTTCTCCTTCTCGTCGTCCTGAATAATTGGCCCCTCATCCTTAAGCATTGTTCAAGGCTCCCCAGCCAGGAGAAAAAACTGTCTCAGTATCTATCTTGTCAAAACCCTTCAGAATCTTGAACGCTTCAATTAGATCGATTCGCATTTCTTCTTAGCTCCTCGGAATACAGACACAATTTCCTCAGCTTCTCATCAGAAAACAACCTGACCACTCCAGCAAATCTTTGCTGTACCAGCTCCAATGCAAATAAAACTTTCTGGAAACATGGAGTCCAAAATTGTAGACAGTATTTCAGTTGTGGTTTCACTGACGCCATGCACAAATGCTGCAAGACTTCTTTATTCCAATTCTCTGCTCCTATGCAGTAAATACCATTTGCTTTCCTAATTGCTGATTGTACCGGTGTCCTGATTTCTTACAATCTTTGTTTGAAGGCACTCAAGCCCTGCACATAAATATTTGAAAGTTTTCCTTTTCCTGTCCATTACCTACTCCTCTATCCTTGCCAATATATTACACACCAAATCCATAAGCCTTTATTTTTGCGTGAACATTTTGCATGGTACCTTATCAAACGCCTATTTGGAATTCTAAGTATACTGTGACTACACCCACTTTTACATGCAAGTTGTAGTCCTGAGGTATGGATCATTGGAGTCACATCTTGTGTACTCTGGGACATTGACTTCCAAATATTGCAACTATAATGGCATTCAGATCTAAACCATCAATTTCTACTTGTGCCATTGGTCCATTTATCTTATTAAGGATGATCCATGAGTGACTTCAGTTTTATTTATTTCACTAGAATTCCCAGCATGGTTTCACTCTGACATACCATAACCATTAACCATCTCTGTCCAAAATTGTCCCACTCAACCTGTTCTGATCCACATTAATGCAGCTCCCCAATGAGACTGATTAGCTCAGCTGGTTAAATACAGACTGATACCAACAGTGTGGGTTCAATGCCCACATTAGCTGAGGTTATCACAAAGGACTCTCCTTCTGAACATTTCCCCTTCTCTGAGACATGGTGACCCTTCGGTTAACCCATCACCAGTTGTCCCTCAATAATGAGGGAGTTGCCTATGGTCTGTCAAGACAATAGCAACTTTACTTTTACTTTCCTACTATCTCAACTTTTATCATGGGATTTCTAGCCCTTTCCTCTCCTTTGCTCCTCTCTGTTTGTTTTAAGCTATTTCCCCCTGTTCTTACCATACTTGATAGTGCACCCTTATGTATGTATGTTCTTGCTCTATCTGTCATGAGTCAAGCATCATCGACCTGACAATGAAAACAAAACAGTTAATATTTTCAAGTCAATCTGAGATTCAGCAATGGTAATGTCCTTGAACATTCTCTCTTGTTACAAATGGTCATAGCCTGGCACTTGCTGTTGTGGCTTTTACTTGCCATTTAATAGTCCAAGCATGAATGTTCTCTTGCTGTATGCCATGGACTGTTTCAGTCTCAATACAAGTATCAGTGGAGAGCCCCAATCTGCCCTCATGTTGGAGGGTTGACCCTTGAGGAAGCAGCCTAAGATGATGGTGCTGAAATATTACCATGAGGAAACCCTGTTGTGATATCCTAGGGATGAGATCACCGGCTTCCGGATAAATTTCTAGTAAGTAATAACCCCCAATATGCTGGTTTGAAAGGAACTCTTGCAATGTTGAGTATGGTTTTTGATTTATAAACACGGAGCATTTCAAACATGAATGCACTCACTCCTTTTCCCTTAAGAAAAAGATATTGAATCTCTTCTTGAATGTCATGTTGTCCTTTCAACTTAACTATGTGACAATACAGAAAGAAATATTTGGGAAAAGAGTCAGGTTGTTGAAGCCTGTTGTTTTGCATTCATCAGGACAGATGCAAGAATACCAAATTTCAAAGGGGGAATCTATTTACACTGCTTGAGGAAGGGGTGTTGATTAAATGGTGAGTCATCTCTAAATAGCCGTGGAGTTTGCACTAAGAAATTATTGACCCATAGAATTTTCTTGAAGGCACAATGTCTAGCCACATTTCTTTGTCCTATAGGGTTAGGTCTCTGAGTATGTAAATATGTAGCTTATATTAAGTGAGCCACAATGTTGGCCCAATTAATAAGCTTAAGTTATTCACCTGTGAAATGCTTAGCACTTTCGAGCTTGTTCAACGAGTGCTGTCCAATCATGGGACCACAAATAATGTTAGACCTTGTGTTCTGAGTTTTGCCAGTTTGAATGTATTCAGCACTCTACCTTCTGCAAGAAGCCAGAGAGACGAGCTGTCTCATATGTCAATCACTAGGTTTTAAACAATTGGAAATGTTATCTGAATGATTAATCTGATTCTCCAGTCCTTTCATTTCACACTGAGACGTTTTCATCAGGAAGAAGCTATTCTGTCATCTCCCCCGGGAACTCAGAGTGGACGAAGCCTTCCATTAATTTCCGGCAGCACCAAAAACTCAGAAAACCTCTCAGTTCCCTTAGACTGTAACAATAAACGATGATTAATAACGACTTTTATGTTCCAGTTTTGAAGAATTAGGTCTTTCACTTCTCAATTTCTTCAGCTTGTAATACACATAACAGGCTGAAATCATGGTGTTTAAATTAAACAGAGACAAAACTAACTACTACAGCTTACACAGAATTCACTTGCACCATTTCACTTACAGAGGAGAATGTAGGTTAAAGTTGAAAATGCCCATTGATTGAAGTGTGAACATTGTTGACAGTTTCTTTTTCTGAATAAGCTCCTTTCCAGGACATTAGCCCATAATCAGGTTAGTTCTGAGAGGTAGGGAGTCTTTCAGATAAATCATTAAAAGTGAGGGTCCAATTGTGCTGCTTAATTGAAATATAGTGAGACTGCGGCACTATGTGACTTGAGATAGCGTCATAGATCCATGTACCCTGTTCAGATGCCTTTTAAATGTTGAAATTGTACCAGCCTCCATCACTTCCTCTGGCAGCTCATTCCATCCCTCTGAGTGAAATGGTTGTCCTTACATTCCTTTTAAATCGTCCCCTCTCACCTTAACCTATGCTCTCTAGTTTTGGACTCCCCTGCCCTGGGGAAAAGACTTTGTCTATTTACCCTATCCATATTTCTCATGATTTTATAAACCTCTATAAGGTCACCCCACAGCCTCCAACGCTCCAGGGAAAACAGCCCCAGCCTGTTCAGCCTCTCCCTGGAGCTCAAACCTTCCAACCCTGGAAACATTCTTTTCTGAACCTTTTCAAGTTTCACAACATCCTTCCTGTAGCAGAGAAACCAGAATTAAATGGAGTGTTCCAAAAGTTGTAGCAGGAAAATTACCCAAATGTTCTGGACAGTATCAAATATCAGCAAAAACAGATTAGCTCATCGTTCATTCTCTTGCGGTTGTTGAGTCATGCTTTGTGCAAATTGTCACATTTCCCTGAATAACAACAGCGACTGCATTTCAGAAGGAATCCTTTCATTCTTAAGCACATTGGGAATCACATTAGGATATGTTTAAGCAATACTTGGGATCTCAGAGCACCTGGGAAAACCACCAGTTCATCTTCGATTCTTACTTAAATGAGGCACTGAGAAGGTGATGGCGTGCCATCTTCTTCAATCACTGCAGTCCCTGTTTGTAGCCATTTAATAAGGCACTGTACAGTTTTATAGGTCAACCGTGTTGATTAGGACTGAAGTCCTATCTCCGCCATATTAGGTCAATTGAGCTGGATTTCCTACTGTGAACTACAGTCTCAGAAGAAAAGATAGGCAACATAAAACTGACTTGAGGGGCAGTTTCTTCACTCAGAGGGTGATCAATCTTTGGAGTTGTAGAGTCTGACTCAGCACTGAGGCCAAGATACTTCTAGATATTGAAAACAAAAAGGGACATACAAATAGTGTGGGAAAACTTCTATGAGGTCAAATGATCTAGTTCAGTAGCAGAACAGGCTCAAGGGTCCGAATGACCGCCTCCTTCTGCTATTTCCTGTGTTCCTAAGTGAATTCCAAACAGGTCACACGTTTTCCTGTTGCCCTGCTTCCTGTCTGTTAACTAATTTTCACTCAATGCAAATATGTTGTCTCCAATCCCATTGGATCCAGCCCTGTGCATCCGGGTGGCAGCATTGAGCCAGGATCCATCAGTCGATGCCCAACACGGGAGGAGGCCACAGGACCCGCGCAGTGTGACCACCCCCAGCTTGGAGACAGCAGACACGGAAGTGATGGCACCAACAGGGGCAAGAAAGAAGCAGATTGCCAGGACCCCGGGAATGGCATGGGGCAGCGATGACTGGAGGAGCAGAGAGGCTGAAGGCTACAGTGGGGGAAAGATGAACTTTTGAAGCTGTTTCAGTTTTAGTAATATCAATTTAATATTAATTTATTCAGTATTTTACCATTTATACAATTTATTCAGCGATCCAAGGTGGCACCAGAGCGTGGTGACATTATCCACTTTTCACTGTAACTAGGTACAAGTGACAATATATTAAATAAATAAATCAGGAAACTTCTTGTCCCGTGCCAAAGCCTTCTCAAATCCCAAATATATCACATCAACTAGTTTCTCCTTATCCAGACTATTACTGATAGCTCCCAAAAATTTGTAAAGCACAATTACCTCTTCATAAAACTGTGTAGAGTATAACCAATCATAATGTGATATTCCAATTACCTTGTTACCATCTCCTTAATTATACATTCCCATAGGTTCCCTGCTACTGAGGTTAGACTGACTGGCCTGTATCTCTTTCCCTCCTGTCTTGAACAGCTCGGTTACATTGATTACCCTCAAATGAAAAGAGGGTGATTGAGCTTCACAAGTAACTTATTCAATTGGATAATTTACTGTTGGTGTTTAATAGATGGAAACATTTATTTTGTTTCCTCATAGGGCGAGAACATTACTGGCTGGGCCAGCATTTATTGCCCGTCCATCGTTGCCTTTGAGGGGACAGTGGTGAGCTGCCATCTTGAGTTGCTGCAATCCAAATGCTATAGATTGACCCATAATGCCCTTGGAGAGGGAACTCCAGGAGTTTCACACAGTGGCATGAAGGAAATGTTATTATATTTCCAAATCAGGATGACGAGTGGTTTGGAGGGGAACTTGCATGTAGTGGCGTTCCCATGTATCCACTAACCTTGCCATGGTCATGAATTTTGAAGGTGCTGCCTAAGCCCTTGGTGAATTTTTGCAGTGGATCTTGTAGATGGTACACATTGCTGCTACTGAGCGATGGTGTGGATTCTTTGTGGATGTGGTGCCTATCCAGGGGCCTGCTTTGTTCTGGATGGTGTCATGCTTCTTGAGTATTGTTGGAGCTGCACTCACACAAACAAGTATGGAGTATTCCATCCATCACATTCCTGACTTGTGCCTTTGTAGATGTTGGACAGGCTTTGGCAAGACAGGAAGTGAGTTATTCACTTCAGTATTTCCCAACCACTGCTCTTGTAGCCACTGCATTTATGGGGTGAGTCCAGTTGAGTTTCTAATCAATGATAACCCCCAGGATGTTGATAGTGGGAGACTCAGTGATGGTAACAATCAAGGATGATCTTTTATTGGAGATGGTCATTGCCTGGCATTTGTGTGATATGAATGTTACTTGCCACTTGTCAGCCCAAGCCTGGATATTGTCTAGAATTTGTTGCATTTGAACATGAACTGCTTTTTAATCTGAGGAATCAAGAATGGTACAATAATTAGTGAACATCCCCCTTTCTGACCTTATGATGGAGGGAAGGTCATTGAAGCAGCTGAAGATGGTTGGGCCTAAGACACTGTGAGGCATTCCTACAGAGATACCCTGGAGCTGAGATGACTGATCTCCAACCACCACAACTGTCTTCCTATGTGCCAGGGTTGACCCTCTGCCTTGATGGTATTGGTTGAGTGGGGGATATGCTAGGCCATGAGGTTGCAGATTTTGCACGAATACCATTCTCTGGTTGTTCATGGCCCACAATGCATCATGGATGCACAGGTTTGAGCTGCTAGATCTGTTCAAAGCCTGTCCCATTTAACATGGGGATAGTGCCACACAACAGGATGGAAATTGTTCTCAATGTGAAGGCAGGGCATAATCTCCACAAGGACTGGGTGGTGGTCACTGACCAATACCACCATGGACAGATGCACCTGCAGCCAGCAGATTGGTAAGCATGAGGTCAAGTATGTCTTTTCCTCTTGTTGGTTCCTTCACCACCTGCTGCAGACTCAATTGCGCAGCTAGACCCTTTAGGACCCAACCAATTCAATCAGTAGTGTTGCTGCTGAGCCTCTCTTGGTGATGGACATTGAAATCTCCCACCCAGAGTACATTCTGCACCCACGTCACCTTCAGTATTTCCTCCAAGTGTTGTTCAACATCGAAAAGTACTCATCCATCAGCCAAGACAGGATGGTATGTGGTAACCAGCAGGAGGTTTCCTTGCCCATGTTTAATCTGAAGTCATGAAACTTCATGGGGTCCAGCATCAATGTTGGGGGTTCAAAAGGCCACTTCCTCCCAACTGTATACCACTGTCCAACCACCTCTGCCGAGTCTGTCCTGCCGGTGGAACATTTGGAAGTATGATTCCATGAGTATGACTATGTCAGGCTGTTGCTTAGCTAGTTTGCGAGACAGCTCTCCCAATTTTGGCACTGGACCCCAGATGTTGATAAGGAGGATTTTGCTGGACCGACAGGGCAATTTCTGCTATTGTCTTTTCCAGTATCCAGTGGTCCATCTGGTTTCATGTTTGCATTGACAATCTGTAGTGATTGATATAATTGAACGGTCCTTGTGAGGCCATTTTGGAGGGCAGTTGAGAGCCAACCACATCGCTATGGGTCTGGAGTCACATGCAGTCACAGGTGAGGCTGGCAGATTTCCTTCCCTTTAGGATGTTTGGGATTTTCCACGTGCAATTGATAATGGTTTCATTGTCATCAGTAGCTTCTTAAATTCAGATCTTCTTTATTGAATACAAATTCCACCATCCAACCCAAGATTTGAACTCGGGTTGTTATAGCATTACCTGGATCTCTGGATTAACAGTATAGTGATAATACCACTAGCCCATCACTACCCCTTAAGAAGGTGATTTAGTGAAAGGGAAAAAAACAATCAACGAGAGAACTTCTGGAAATAGAAAATAAAATCAAAAGGGAGTTTATTCCTCTCTCTGCTCCTAAACTCTCCCTCCCCTTTGTGGTCTGCATTGCCCTTAAATGGATTTGCATGTCAATTAATTAACTGGAAACCATGTATAATTGGGAGGTGACAGCAAATAAAGTAACATGTAGCATGGGCGGTTTGATAATGGAATCAAACCCATTCAGTTTCGTGTAAGAGCACTTCTGGATTAAGGAGAAAGTGAGGTCTGCAGATGCTGGAGATCAAAGTTGAAACTTTATTGCTGGAACAGCACAGCAGGTCAGGCAGCATCCAGGGAACAGGAGATTCGACGTTTCGGGCACAGGCCCTTCTTCTGGATTAAATAAAGAGGTAAGAGAAGGTTTTCCAGTGGTTTGGTGATAATGTTGCTGGATGCAATCCAGAGGGTGAGGCCAATGTCCTGGTAACATGGATACAAACCCCACCAGAGTGATGCTTAAAATAAAACTTAAGCAAGGGTGTTTGCCTGTTCTTGTGGTGCAGTATTGTCCCGACTTCTGGAGCAGAGACATAGGTTCAAGTCTCACCTGCTCCAGGTAAACTCGGAAAATATCTTAAAAGTGGTCATCTCGGGAATTCTGAGAAATAGAACCAATCCATCAATAATATCTTATTGCTATCTCTTTCAAAACTGCGATATAGGTCACCTACTCAGTAGTCAGTATGTTGACTTTTATTCCCTTTCACCAGTAATTTGTCTTCACTATGTTCAGTAAATCAAGTTCCTTGTTCCCATTACATCCTCAACTCCCAATAATTTCCAATTCTGTGTGACTTCTGCTGTGAAGACAGACATAAAATATTTATTTAACGTCTCTGCCATTTCCTTATTCCCCATTTGAGTTTCTCCTACTTCTTCCTCTGAGAGATCTATGTTTACTTTTGTTAATCTCTTTTTCCTCGTATTTGAAAAAGCTCCTGCAATCTGTTTTTTAGATATCATGCTGGTTTCGTATATTATAACAGTGGCTGCATTTCAAAGATATTTCACTGACTATAAAGCAGTTCTGGCGGCAGGAAGGCTGCAGTGTAAGTGTAACTCATCCTTTCACATTCTTTTTTTTTCACTCTTTATCAACCCTCAGGCTTAATATTCTTTTTGGCAACATTGTAGGATTCCTCTTTAAACTGAATGATATCCTAACCTTTTCTATTTAGCTGTCGTTGCACCTTTTTTCCAGTGAAATTCTTATTCCTCAAAACCACACATATTCTTACCTGAAATACATATCATTATTAAAATACTTACCATTGGGTAGCTACCATCACATGGAACACAGCGCTTAGAAGCAGTTGTAGACCTTTTGGCAGTACTGTGGCTCAGTGGTTAGCACTGCTGCCTCACAGCACCAGGGACCTGTGTTCAATTCCAACCTTGGGCGACTGTCTGTGTGGAGTTTGCACATTCTCCTTGTGTCTGCGTGGGTTTGCTTCAGTTTCCTCCCACAATCCAAAGATGTGCAGGTTAGGTGAATTGGCCATGCTAAATTGCCCATAGTGTTAGGTGCAATAGTCGGGGGTAAATATAGTGTAGGGGAATGAGTCTGGGTGGGTTACTCTTCAGAGGGTTGGTGTGGACTTGTTGGGCAGAAGGTCGGTTTCCACACTGAAGGGAATCTAATTTAATCAATAAGATCAGTCTCAATTTCACTTTCCTGTTTGCAACTCCCCCCCTCCCATAACCCTTGACTCCATTGTCTATAAACAATCGATCCCACTCAACCTTGAATAAGTTCAATGCTCTAGCCTCCCTGAATGCTCTGGGAAAGAGAATTCGCCAGACTAATGATTCTCTGAGAATGAAAAAGGGCAGCCCCTGAATGATGTGAGTGTTAGCAGGTCCATTGCAAAAATAGGTTAATGTCTGAAAAGACGAGATTCTCGATATCAAGAAAGAAAACTCTAATTTTCTGACCAAATTTTGAATGGCTAGTGAGGGATGAGAGGCTAACTTGCATTCAAGTTGCGTTCCATTGCTACCTAATCTTGCCCCAATGAAATGTTGGCTCCCAATCTCCCCTAAGCTGAAACAAGACCAGACTGTGACAGTTTCTGACTTGAAAGCTAAATCAGATAACTGGTGCTTCCAGCTCACCGCGTTCTCCTCAGGCACTCCATCTTGGACAGGAGTCACCAACATCTCAGGGCACACTCCATGGGCAATGACTGCTCAAAGTCCCCCCCATGATGGTTGGCATCAGTCTCAAACCAGCCTTATGTCCCTGATGGCATATCTGTGATCCCTTTACAGTACAGTTCTCCAATTCAATGTTGCACTTTAGAAAGCACTTTCGTTCCAATGCTGCTGGCAGAACACTTTCCGCACTGGGGCAGGCACCTGCCTCATGGATTTGACCAGCGTGCATCTCGCTTGCTGTCTTAGAGCTCACTCACTCCGTGGATGCTCACAGTCTCTCTGCCTTGCCTTGTTTTCTTTTTATGCGTTGCCCCCCTCAGTCAGAGCTTAAATGCCCATGTTTTCTGTTACTGTGGCAGTGTGTGCTAGATCACATCACTTCTCTTCATTTTGTTCCACCATGGTGAGGTCAGCACTGCTGGCCGGGCAGTAGGCTTTGGCAATGTTGCTGGCATACTCAGCACTGAGAGCACCAGACCATAATGCAGCTGATGTCATGAATAGAAAGGGATTGCATTCCACCAGTGTATCAGTCATCTTTGATCACTGGACATCTGCAACAACTATTCTCAAAGTTATCTTAATGTCTCTATGCTGAGAATTGTAGTGTTCCTCTATTTTTTCTTAAGGACCACATGCTTTACCTGGAAAGTTACTGAGAAATGAGGGATACCTTTGTGGTGATCATGGCTAATGATCCTACTACACAACCCTTTGAATGAGGCTGAGTGTAGATACAATGCAGTCCAATTTTCACCAAGGTCAGATAGACCGCCTGAAGAAGAGGTTCCATTACTTCAATTGATCTGGAAAGGCTTTGCAGTAAGGTACCATCACCACAGACCTACCAGATGATAGGGCTACTCTCTCATCGGAGAGGGTCCCATTCAGACAGAGTTTGTCACATAATCCTAGCTTGCTGCACTCTGCACAACTGGAGCAGGCAAAGAGTGGCAGAGCATCAGCAGTATCCCAGGAGGGAGATAACGTGACTGAGGCATGTTTGCATGATAGATGCTGCAGCATTGGTTGTAGGCTAGATGGGACTTGATTGCTACCTGGTGCCAATAGATAGGAGCTGGGTGATTGATCATTCATTTACTGTAAACATGTTGATGATCAAAAGATGAGCAGTTCCTTTTCTGTTCTGAGAGGCAAATGAGGATTTTGTTTCATAAGGACAAAGAACTGGTGGAGGATATCTGAAATGATAACCGGAAATGCTGGAGAAACTTAGCAGTTCTGGCAGTGAAGATTTTCAGTCCTTTGAAGGCTTTCCAGCATGTAATGGTGCCACATTGAACAATGAGGAACTTTGGGTCACATTTGTTGGGGAAGACATAGCACTCTCTTAGGTAAGGTTCTAAGATGGGAGGACCCTGAAGACGGGTAATCTATGTCCCTAAATAGTAGCATGTTTATGAATGTGCATTTGCATTTTCACCTATGTGCCCTGGGAATTATTTGTTTGCTATTCACGTCTAACTATGCACACAGTGAAGGGCAACCCCTAGCTGGCATGGCTTGTCTATTGGCATGACTAGGACTTTAACATGGCTCCAGAGGCAGGAATTCTGAGAGGATCCAGCAAGAGCAAATACTTCTCCCTCTGGCAAGAGAGAATATTGCTCAAGTAGGATGCCAAAGTGGCATAGTGCACGGATAATGAGATAAACAGAATGAGAAATGTCGTGAGGTTGCATAGAAAGAGATTTTGTGTGAAACTCTTCCCAAAATTGACACTTAGCCAATTTCTGGTAAAATTCAGCAACTAATCTCCATGTTAAAAGGGAGACCTCTTGTTCAATTGTGCCCCCTGAGTCCAGTAACCCCCACAAGTGGAAATATTGATCTGGTAAAACCCCACGTTCAGCCCATCAGGAATGAGTCAAGTGAACCTTCTTTGGATTGCTTGGAAAATTGTTGTATCATTTTATTCAAATCAGGAGATGGAAATTGTACACAGTATTCCAGATGTGTTCCCACCAATGGCTCATGTAGCTTCAGTCAAATATCCCTCCTGTTATATTCCATTCCCTTCTAATAAATATTTTGGTTATTTGCCTTGCTAAGGACTTACTGTTCCTGCATACAAATAGCTTGTGATTCATCTACCATGACACCTGATCCTCAATAGCACAGGTGTCCTGTAATTTCTCACCTTTTAAGTAATGCCCTGCTTTTTCATCCTTCCTGCTCAAGTAGATAACTTCTCATTTAGTCATACAATCATAGACTTATGTAGCATGGAAACAGACCCTTCCGTCCAATTCATCCGCACCAACCAGATATCCTAAACTGATCCAGTCCCATTTGCCAGCATTTAGTCCAAAATCCTGTAAACATTTCCTATTCATCTCCACATCCAGATACTTTATAAATGTTGCAACTATACCTGCTTCCACCACTTCCTCTGGCACCTCGTCCTATATATGCACCACCCTCTGCGTGAAAACATTTTCCCTCAAATCCCTTTTAAGTATTTCCTCTCTCACCTTAAACTTATGCCCTTTAGTTTTGGACACCCCTACCCTGGGAAAAAAGACCTTGGCTATTTACCCTATGCATGCCCCTTACGATTTTATAAATGTCTTTAGCCATTGATACTCCAGGGAAACAGCCCTAGTCTATCCAGCCTCTCCTTATAGCTCAAACACTCTAATCCTAGCAACATCATTTAAAATCTTTTCTGAACCCTTTCAAGTTGAACAGTACCTGTCCTCTGGCAGGGAGTCCAGAACTGAACACAATATTTTAAAACTGGCTTACCCACATTAAATTCTGTTTGCTAATTTTCTTACAAAATATTCCCATCTTCATTATCTAACGAGGCTTACCTTCATAAATGAATTAGTTCAACTTTAATACCCCATTTCAATACAGAATTTCATTTATTACGATCAGTCTTCCCCAGTGATTAATATTTAACCCTCCCTGTTTTCATAATTATAGATGTAAAGCTGTTCTGGTCTGTAATGGGTTCCTGATTATATAGTTTTGGAAAGCTGTCTTCGATACATTCAGTAAACCCATCCTCCAAACTTCTTTTGTTAATTTGTTTTGCTTAGTGAATGTGAAGAGCCCAAGAATTTATATTGATCTAATTTTGTGTTTCTGTAATTTCCTCATTTACACATTGAGTCATGGGGCCTATAATCTACTGCCACCAGCATCTCCTGGCGTTCAATAATTTTTTTTAGTTCCATCTATCCCAGTTCTGCATCTTGGCCTTCAAGGCCGAGCTCCATTCTTGTCTTTACCTCATGTGTTGTGTTCCTGGTTACCCTACATCCTTTTCCATTTCGCCCATTTTTTTCTAAAGGTCAAGAGCACGGGTAACATGACCAATAAAATCTCTGAAGAGAGTCTTTGAAGTGGCTAGCTTAGTTCTTCAGCAGAAATGTTATTTAGTTAACACAAAACACCACCTTTGTAAAGGAGGGAAAAGGCATCCCAGCGGACTCTCAAGCAATCAATTTCCACTAAACTGCCTAATAACAGAATTGCTCTGATTAAAAGTTCAGCAGCCTGAAAAGTTAACTTTGCTTCTCTCCACAGATGTTGTTTAACCTTTTGAGTTTTTCCAGCTCCTTTTTTTTTCCTATTTATCATTAGCCAAAACCAATATCAAATATTCACCTTATTATCCAGCTCCTTCCTCCATCAGTAAGCCCTTTGTGCTCCAGTTGTGACTGATTTTCCTGCCTGTTGGTAACTCTTCTATGATTCAGTTCTGTGATTTCTTTTAATAAATCAAAGGAAATTTAACCTGGGCTAGAATGTCCCTGATCACTTAAGTCAGATTTTCACCTCCTGGCTTGTTTCCATGGAGCTTCAGAGTTGTCACCACTTCAAAAATCTCCAGTGATTTGACTTTGCCCTACCCCTGGACTTTTCTGACTCACTCCAGCTCCATTCTTCTACAAAAACCAACTGCACCATTTGGCATCTTTAATGGATTCGGTGTTGACTGGTGTACAGCATCGGAGGTGGTAGAATTATTAATGGTCCACTTCTAGGTGTGAATTTAATGGGATTCCTTCTGGCATCAATTCAAAACAGCCAGTACCTTTCCATTGCAACCTGGAGTTATTAACATGAAGCCCAAAGTGTTCTGGCTAAATCTTTGACTCGGCATGCCTGATGTGCCTCAGTGTTAATGTAAAATATGTTACAGCGGACACAAGGATTTTGCTCAACTGTCTATTCAATCTTGCAGCTTCGCATTTCCCACTTGTTGATTGTATGAGTGCCAGTATTCATATAAGGAGGAGGTATTCCCTGAACCATGCTCTAGTTTGAGCTTTAATGAAAAATAAGAGCTGTTCAAACCATAATCTATTTGTGGCTTAATCTTCATGCATTTGAAAAGTGCCAGTTCTAATAGCTGCTCCACAGTGAGCCCAACTCCATCCTGTACACTAGAGGCTGCTGTGGACTATGGAGGAACAGGTGATTGGAGACTGCAGCTTTGCTCTGAAACATCACCCAACAGCCTTATGCTCTAACTCAGAATATTAGCTGCAGAAGATTAGCAAAGGAATGATGGACAAAGAAGTTCTTCTTGTGTTCTGTGCAGCTGTAACTCTTCAAAGCAAATTGGGTCTGTGCAAGCTTATTGTCCAATTCAGGCTCAGCCAAATCCACCAAAGACTGAAGTTAGCAGCTCGGGAAGAGATAACTGTGAGCAAAGTAATCACAAAATGTTATAATTCTTGTGGCAACCAATAACATCAAAAAAAACCCAAACCTCCAATTAATGGCTGAAAGAATAAAATAGCAAGATCTCATGCTTTAAAACTTTTACCATAACAAACAGACACAAAACACAATCAACTAAACACCATTTTTATGTCGCTTACTTAAATGTTAAACTACATCTCAGAACTTCCACCTTTTATTTTCATCACAACTGAACAAAATTGCTTCAGTTTGCTCTCTTCCTTGAGTAGGCATTTAACTTTGCCAGACTAAGTTCAAATCATACTTAGTGCCCGAAGATTTACTTCTCTCCCTTGGCTTTTCTAGTTTGGTAATTTCTAACCCAAGAACTTGCACAGCGTCTGTTGTTCTCCATGAAATATAATACAATCAATCATACAATTCGTAGCAGACCATTCGACCCATCGACTCCATATCAACCCTTCGAAGAGCATCCCATCCATCCCTGCAACCCTGCATCTCCCATGGCTAATCCTCCTAACCTATACATTCCTGGACAATATCGGCAATCCACCTAAACTGCCTACCTTTGGACCTTGGGAGGAAACCAGAGCACTCGGAAGAAACCCCTGCAGACACGAGGAGAATGTGCAAACTCCACACAGACCACGGCTGGAATTGAAAACAGGTCCCTGGTGCTGTGAGGCAGCAGTGTTAACCATCAGAAAGATGTTGTGAAACCTGAAAGGGTTCAGAAAAGATTTACATGGATGCTGCCAGGGTTGGAGAATTTGAGCAATAGTGAGAGATTGAATAGGCTAGGGCTGTTTTTCCTGGAGTGTCGGAGGCTGAGGGCTGTACATCTCTATGACTCTATGACTAAGCTACCATATAAAAAATACACCTGTCCCTTTTCAAAACTGCATGGATTTGATCTTTACAATGTGAGCATAAGCTTCCCTTATGTTTCTATGGGCAAACTGTTAAACTTTTAGCCTCTTGCTGCTTCCATGCTCCCAGATCCTGGACGACTATCTTCACTGTGAAATTCAGTAACAGCTTAGATCAATTATCCTCCCAAAACCCAACTCCATTAGAATACATATCGAGTGGATTCGGTATCCAGGTGGAAATGCTAATTAGCTGTCCATAATATGACAATTCTCTTTTATCTTAGAAGTTTGGTATGCTTTCCTTTATTGGACAGAGCATTGAGTATAGGAGTTAGGAGGTCATGTTGTGGCTGTACAATACATTGGTTAGGCCACTTTTGGAATAATGTGTGAAATTCCAGTCTCCCTCCTATCGGAAGGATATTGTGAAACTTGAAAGGTTTCAGAAATGATTTACAAGGACATTGCCAGGTTTGGAGGGCTTGAGCTATAGGGAGAAGCTGAATAGGCTGGGGCTGTTTTCCCAGAGTATTGGAGGCTGAGGGGTGACCTTACAGAGGTTTATAAAATCATGAGGGACATGGATAGGGTAAATAGCATGAGGGACATGGATAGGGTAAATAGACAAGGTCGTTTCCCTGGGGTGGGGAAGTCCAGAACTAGAGGCTTACGATGAGGGGAAAGACTTAAAAGGGACCTAAGGGGAAATGTTTTCACGCAGAGGGTGGTGCGTGTATGAAATGAGCTGCCAGAGGAGGTTGTGGAGGCTGGTACAATTGCAACATTTAAAAGGCATCTGGCGGGGTATATAGAATAGGAAGGGTTTAGAGGGATGTGGATTAAGTGCTGGCAAATGGGACTAGATTAGGTTAGGATATCTGGAATGGCATGGATGAGTCGGACCGAAGGATTTGTTTCCGTGCTGTACATCTACGACCAATGGGCGGCACGGTGGCCCAGTGGTTAGCACTGCTGCCTCACAGCGCCTGTAGACCCGGGTTCAATTCCCGACTCAGGCGACTGACTGTGTGGAGTTTGCACATTCTCCCCGTGTCTGCGTGGGTTTCCTCCGGGTGCTCCGGTTTCCTCCCACAGTCCAAAGATGTGCGGGTCAGGTGAATTGGCCATGCTAAATTGCCCGTAGTGTTAGGTTAAAGGGGTAAAGGTAGGGGTAGGGGTGGGTTGCGCTTCGGCGGGTCGGTGTGGACTTGTTGGGCCGAAGGGCCTGTTTCCACACTGTAAAGTAATCTAAAATCTAAAAAATCTAATCTCTATGACTTTGTGAGAAGATTTGTAGCTCGGGTGCTCGTTGTTGTGGTTCTGTTCGCCGAGCTGGGAATTTGTGTTGCAGACGTTTCGTCCCCTGTCAAGGTGACATCCTCAGTGCTTGGGAGCCTCCTGTGAAGCACTTCTGTGATGTTTCTTCCGGCATTTATAGTGGTTTGTCTCTGCCGCTTCCGGTTGTCAGTTCCAGCTGTCCGCTGCAGTGGCCGGTATGTTGATAGAAACTGTGGATGAGTGCCATGCTTCTAGGAATTCCCTGGCTGTTCTCTGTTGATGAAATTGCGGGGATATCCATTTTTGGCGAATACATTGTCGAGGTGTTCTTCTTCACCAAAAACGGGTTCCCCCTCAATTTCATCAACAGATGCCTAAGGGAAAGACAACGGAATGAGGACATGCCACAACCCAAAGGACTAGCCAC
>NC_057747.1:9567201-9584001 GCF_004010195.1 Chiloscyllium plagiosum | reverse complement strand
CACGTGGATGACAAGCAACATGAGTTCGACTGGGACAACACTACTATTATAGGACAAGTCAAACAGAGAACAGCCAGGGAATTCCTATAGGCATGGCGCTCATCCACAGATTCTATCAACAAACACATCGACCTGGACCCAATATACCGGCCACTGCAGCGGACAGCTGGAACTGACAACCGGAAACGGCAGAGACAAACCATTATAAATGCCAGAAGAAACATCACAGAAGTGCTTCACAGGAGGCTCCTAAGCCCTGAGGATGTCACCTAGACAGGGGACAAAATGTCTGCAACGCAAATTCCCAGCTCGGCAAACGGAACCACAACACCTTTATGACTCTATGACTCTAAATAGATAGTCTAAAGGATACCTGCTTACAACCAACAGCTTGGAATTCTGGTGACTAGCGGTGTAAAGACAAATGTTGCTACCGTTGCCTATAAGTAGAGACACTTTCCATCTTCAGGCAGGTCACATTCTTTCTCACTGAGTTCAAAATTGCAACCGTCTGGTTCCACCCACAAACTGGGCCATGTCAATTCTCTTTGGGAGTTCTCTAGACCATCTAACTTCATTCAAATGCCTTGCTGTCTACAGCTGCAACATTGCTGCCTGTGTACACAATGCGTCCCCTCAACAAACTCTCCTTTGTTTCAAGTTTCTTGTTTTTTTTTCTGTAGGTCCACATAGTGGTTTGAAAATACAACATCTGGCTCATGTCTCTTCAAGAGCTATCTATAAAGTAGATCGTTTCTTGTCCAACAAGATTATCAGAAGTAGATGAGAATATGGAGTTGATGCCACAATCAGATCCACCAGGATCTTATTGAATAGCAGAGCAGGATCGAGCGACCTACTCCTGTTCCTAATTCAGAAGTTTGTATGTACGTCAGGAGGCATCCTTTTGCGCTCGCTGGATCTACAAGCCTAACATTGTTTTCAGCATCTCGAAGTAGATTTAGATGGGCCCAAAAACTGGATCCTTGCTCTTCATTTGGTAGCCACAATTGCTGCCTTTCTTAACCCAAATTCCATCACTATTCAACAGTGCCAGTCTTCTGTTTTTCAATGAATCAGTCAAGTAATTGTTACATTGTTTAGAGAGCAATTAATGGTATCAGCTTCCCCATGACCCACTTGCATTAACAATCATGGAACAGGAGTTCTATTCCTCTCCGAAGTTTCCACTCTCTTGGGAGTCCTGGTCTACAGATGTTTCCAAGCTGTGTAGCAGCTGAAACTGTTTACTGGTACAGGAAGAGTTTTACAGTCACTGAACATACAGTTTGCAGAGCTGCTTATACCTCGATATCTAGAGTCAGTCTTAGTCCTGACTGAATGCAAAAGGCTTTCTGTCTTGGAATGAGAGGCTCTGAATTTCCCATATTTCCTTTTCTGAGGAGCATTTTCCATCTTTCTGAGCTGGCATTCAAAGTCCTGATAATGTTAGAGCTGTGAAGATCGTTATGGGAGCTAGGAATATAGTTACAGAAATATGTCCTTCAACAACTCAAACACTGAGCTCAGATAATGACCAATCCTCTACATGGCATTAGAAGGTCAATCTGCATTAGAATGTAAGACCATAAGACATAGGAACAGAATTTTGTCATTCGGTCCATCAAACCTGCTTCATCATTTAATCATTACTGGTATATTTCTTAATCCTATTCTCCTGCCTTTGCCCCATTATCCTTGATCCCCTCACCAATCAAGAACCTATCCAGATCTGTCTTAATCACACTCAATGACTTGGCCTCTACAGCCCTCTGTGGTAATGATTTCCACAGATTCACCACTCTCTGGTTGAAGAAATTCCTCCTCATCTTAATTCTAAAGGATCCTCACTTCACTCTGAGGCTGGGTCCTCGAGTCATAGTCTCTTTTACTAGTGGAAACATCATCGCCATGGCTGCTCTATTCAGACCTCTCAGTGAGTTTCAGTAAGATTCCCTCCTCATCCTTCTAAAGTCCATCAAATATGGACCCACAGTTCTCAACTGCTCCTCATGTGACAAGCTCTTCATATCCAGGATTATTCTTGGAAACATCCTGTGGGGCCCCTTCGAGGATAGCATATCCTTCCTTTGATACGGAACTCAGACTGCTCTCAATATTCCAAATGCAGTCTGACCACAGTTTTTTTACAGCCTCAGCAGAACATTTCTGCCCAAGTATTCTAGTCCTGTTGAAATGAATACTAACATTGCATGGTGGCTCCGGGGCAGCACAGTGGCTCAGTGGTTAGCACTGCTACCTCACAGCACTAGGGTCCCGGCATCAATTCCAGCCTCAGGCAACTGTGTGTGTGGGTTCCTTCAGGTGCTTCGGTTTCCTCCCACAGTCCAAAGATGTGCAGGTTAGGTGAATTGGCCAAATTAAATTGCCCATAGTGTTCAGGGATTTGTAGGTTAGGTCAATTAGTGAGGGGGAAATGTAGAGTAATAGGGGAATGAGTCTGGGCGGATTACTCTTTGGAGGGTCGGTGTGGACTTGTTGCACTAAATGGTCTGTTTCCACACTATAGGGATTCTATGATTGCATTTGCCTTCCTAACTGCCAACTGAACCTGCATGTTAACCTTAAGAGAATCCTGAACTAGGACTCCCCAGTCCCTTTGTGCTTCAGATTTCCCAAACCCTTCCGTCGTTTAGAAAATAGTCTACACCTCTGTGCCATTGATTTCCTCATTGCTGCTTTAGGTATTAAGTTAAGAGGCAGTTCTAACACAGGAAATCTAACTGTTCTTACAATACAAGGTTTTGTCAGAGTCTGTTTAAGATGTTCAGCAGAGTCATTGGGGACATTTAAGCGACTGCTAGACATGCACAAGGATAGCAATGAGTTGAGGAGTGCATAGGTTAAGTTACTATATTTTACATTAGGATTAAATCTCAGCACAACATTGTGGGCCAAAGAGCCTGTTCTGTGCTATACTTTTCTATGTTCTATGTGTTCATTAATGTTGGGTAAAAAGTGTGGAAAGAATGGGATGATGTGACCTGTTCTGAATTCTACTGATAACAAGCTACAGTAGTTTGATAGTTCAAAGACAAAGGCAGGAGGAGGGACTTTAATCTAAACATAAACTAGAAAAATCATATTTCCTGGTGTAGCCTGGATGAGGACTTTATAGAATACTTTTGGGATAGTTTCTGAGAGTAGCATATCTGGCACAATGCACAGAGCAGATTGTATGAGAGTTGATATTGTGTAATGTGACAGGATTAATTAGTGATCTCAGAGTAAAGACATTCCAAGGATGCAAAAACAAAAATGTGATTGCATTTTACATCCAGTTTGAAAGGGAGCAGATTGGGTCTAAGACAAATATTTTAAACTGAGATAAAGGCAGCTAAATGGTTGTATAAACTAAGGTAGCTGAAGTGACCTCACATGCTAGCCTAGAGGATAGATAGAGTCATAGATCAAGAAAACAGACCCTCCGGTTCAACTCATCCATGCCAACCAGATATTCTAAACTGATCTAGTCCCATTTGTCAACACTTGGTCCATATCCCTCTAAACCCTTCCTATTCATGCACCCTCCCAGATGCCTTTTAAATGTTGTAATTGTACCAGCCTCCATCACATCCTCTGGGAGCTCATTCCATACACCACCATCCTCTGCATGAAAACGTTGTCCCTCAGGTCCCTTTTAATTCTGTCCCATCCTCATCTTAAACCTATGCCCTCTAGTTTTGGATTCCCCTATCCTGGGGAAAAAGACTTTGATTATTCATCCTATCCATGCCCCTCGTGATTTTATAAATTTCTATAAGGTCACCCCTCAGCCTCCGACGCTCGAAGCTCAGCACAAGTTGGAAGAATAGCACCCATTTTCCACTTGAAACCCTACAGCCTTCTGCACTCAATAGCGAGTTATAACTTTAGGGCTTGAACTCTCCCATGGCTTTACCTTTACCCACACAATAGGCCTTGTTATCACATAGTCTGCTATTACACACAACCCATTGTTAGCCATTAATAGTCTCCATTAACAGCTATTCATCCTCCTAGCTAGATCCTTTGTTTGTCCAATTCTTCTTCTCTCTCTTTGGGCTCTATCCCCACCTATCTTTTACTCCTTACTCCCTCCGTCCACTCTATCTTCAGTATATAAACCAACATTTTGCTTGCTAGCATCAGTTCTAAGGATGGGTCATTGGACCTAAAACATTAACTCAGATTTCTCTCCACAGCTGCTGTCAGACCTGTTGAGCTTTTCCAGCAATTTTGATTTTTGTCCCTGATTTTCAGCATCCACAGTTCTCTCAGTTTTTATTTAGTATTTAACTCACTGCAATTTCTTAGGTATGCCTGCCTGGAAGAGGTTCTGCTCCTCTCTCCAAAAGGATTTCCATTCCAATCTGGTTTCTTGTCAACTGATATTAATTTCACTGTCACTCCTGGTGACAGTGTTGGCCAGGCATGTGCTAAAACATGTTTCCACAGACACATCACATTCCTCAGGGACTTCCTCCGGCCCGGACTCACCCCACGTGGATTCCAATTCACATTTCGTCCCTCATGCTGTGAATCGACCCAGGGTCACAGGGCTCTTGGCATTGTTCAACGTTCCCCAGACAGCTGCTCTCGCCTCATGCTGAGATGTGCACTGTGTGGTGTGTGGCATCACTTGCACACTCTCGACGTCTCTCTCCAACAGGCCGGCTCAGGGCTGAATCACTCCGCAATCCCACTTCATCTAGCGGCGCATTCACCACACTAACTAGAAAACCTAGCCTTCAGGCATCAAGGCACTAAAGTTGCAACAAATTAGCGATAACCATGTCCCTCTGGAATCTTCCTCGCCTCCCCTTCACTCTGCTTCCGTCCCCTCCCCCAACCCCACCACCTGTCGGGTGTTCACCATCCTTCCTAACTTTCCACTGTCCGATGCTGAATGTTCTGTGCCCAGCAAAGGCCTCAGCTTTATCCCTCTGTGGGCCCACCTTAATGAATTTTGGGCACGACGTGACATTGAACTCTCCTTCCGTCACCTTCGCCTGTGTCTCCATTTCTTTAAGCAGGAGTCCTCTCCCCATTGCACAAACTCCTTCGCCCAGCTCCAACACTCTCCCTCCGCCCAGACCTCTCCCTCTGGCCTTTCGCTTGCACTCGATCAAAACTGTTGACGTGACATTGGGGTTGCCTCAATTTCACTGCTCCCCATCTCCCCCCACCCTTGCCAACCTATCCTCCCGGAAATTGACTGCACTCTGTGCTCCCAGATCCAACCCTGCCTTTGGACTGAAGCCTGTGCTGACAAGTGTGTGCTGCTATCAGGTGGACTTACCTCTACGTTGCAGAGGTTGAGCACCAGCTCTCAGATACCTCTGCCTATCTCCCCTTGGACCATGACCCCACCACGAAACATCAGATCAGCAACCTCACTTCATCTGGTGATCTCCCCACAGCTGCCTCCAAGCTGAGAGGCCCCCAACCTTACACAGTTCACTTCTACCTCCTTCCCAAAATCCAAAAACAGGACAGGACCCCTACAGTTAATGGTTGGGTCTTGGTCAGTGTTGCTGAATAAAGGCACCTAATGGTGCAGGTTCACAGTTTCTTGAAACTGGAGTCACAATTAGATGTGAAAGAAGGTGTTTGGCATTCTTGCCTTCCTTTGTCAATGCATTAAATATAGAGTTGGGCCATACAGGATATTGGTTAGGCCACCTTTGGAATATTGCATTCAATTCTCATCTCCCTGCAATAGAGTAGATCTTGTTAAACTTGAAAGGGTTCACAAAGATTTAGAATCCCTACAGTGCGGAAACGGGCCCTTCAGCCCAACAAGTCCACACCGACCCTCTGAAGAGTAAGCCCCCTCAGACTCATTCCACTATCCTATTATCTTGTATTTACCCTGACTAATGCGCCGACCTACACATCCCTCAACACTATGGGCAA
This sequence comes from Chiloscyllium plagiosum, assembly GCF_004010195.1. NCBI lineage: Eukaryota > Metazoa > Chordata > Chondrichthyes > Orectolobiformes > Hemiscylliidae > Chiloscyllium > Chiloscyllium plagiosum. The sequence goes on along the minus strand of NC_057747.1, from coordinate 9,578,082 downwards.
TCCAGCATGGCCAATTCACCCTAACCTGCACACCTTTAGATTGTGGGAGGAAACTGGACCAAACCCACGTAGACTCAGGGAGAATGTGCAAACTCCACATAGACAGCCGCCCAAGGCTGGAATCAAACCCGGGCCTCTGGCGCTGTGAGGCAGCAGTGCTAACCACTGAGCCATTGTGCAACAATGATGTTGCTAGGGTTTTGGAGGGTTTGAGCTATAGGAAGAAGCTAAATAGGCTGGGGCTATTTTCCATAGAGTGTCGGAGGCTGAGGGGATGACCTTACAGAGGTTTATAAAATCATGAAGGACATGGATATGGTGAATCACCAAGGTCTGTCTCCCAGATAGGGGAATCCAAAACGAGAGGGCATAGGTTTAAGGTGAAAGGGGAAAGATTTAAAAGGGACCTGCAGGGAAACTTTTTCATGCAGAAGGTGATGCGTGTATGAAATATGCTGGCAGATGAAATGATGGAGCTTGGTACAAATACAACATTTAATAGGCATCTGGAAGGGTGCATGAATAGGAAGGGTTTAGAGGGGTATGGGCCAAATGCTGGCAAATGGGACGAGGTCAGTTTAGGATATCTGATTGGCATGGATGAGTTGGACTGAAAGGTCTGTGTTTTGTTGTGCAACTTTATGACTTCATGACTCTAAGTATAACTAAGGCCTCTAAGTTCCACAAAGCACTGTACTGGGCTGCAGATTGGGAGTAGAGAATTGCCCATCGTCCTTACTTATGCTTCCTCATAATCTACCACTGAGTCCCACATGATTCGTGTTTAAATGTGTTAGAATGGGCACCAGAAACATCGACACACCTAAATCCCAGAGGCTATGCTGCCAATGTGGTAGTGGCAATTAGATTGTTTTGAGATATTCTCGTTGCCAGCAGAAATCAAAGTGAGGAATTTTTGAGGGTTTAGTGTTAGTGACTTTTCTAATGATGATGGGGAAAGGAATTTATAGAGCAGAATTTCAATGCCCTGCTCTCACGTGCACCTTGCATTACACCTTACTGTTAATCATGACCTTCGGACAAAATTTCAGGCATCAGCCATAATCGTTCTTTACAAAGAACACTTGTTACTCATGGATATCCTGAAGTTAGTTGCATGTACAATCTCACCTCTCAGAATCAATAGGCCTATAATTTGACCATGGTGTATCTTTATTCACCAAATATTAGCTCAAAGTTTACTTTTTCACTTGTTTTCCAATAAGTAGGCAGATCTAGAGCAAATCATTCCCCTGAACTCTGTGGGAAACAGTGGTTGCCTTCCAAATATGACCCTGCTTCTCCTTCAGAGAAAATTCAAAACCAGTTGAAGTGTGGCTTGATCACTGGTCTGTTGCTTAGCAATGAAAGACCCTATAATCCCACATTGGTAATCTCTCAAAGAAGCAACCAATAGTTGCTCTGCCAGAAGCAGGAACAATATGAAAAGATGCTATTGTTGGGTGGAAGTGTAAAGGGGAAAGAATAATATGAGGAAGGGGTGATGCGGTAGGGTTTTGGTCCATTGTGTTATATGTTCAACAAATGTAACCGAGTTTCTCTTCTTTCACCTTGCAGACACAGTCTTCGAATATTCCTTTGAAGCCCTAAATCCACAGGATTTTAATTAAAACTGACAAGACAAATTATGCTGAGATGTTTGCTTTAAGCTTCTGAAATCACTGCTGCAGACAAAGGTGGATCGAAGGATAAAGTGATTTTCTTCAAACAGATACCTGAAAGAGTCAGTGCTTGGTTCTGGAATTGTGCCAATGATATTTAGTAAACACTGAAGTATCAGACATAACTGGAATGTCCTTTTAAGAGCTGTTCAGCTCGAGATGCTCCTCACTGTCTCCAGAGAACTAGGCATGAGGAAACATGTGAGCAAATTGATGCAAAAATAAGAATGTACTCCCTGCCCAGTATCGTGGTGCTATGTATTTGTTCCCACTTCTGAAAAGTATTGCAAACAATGCCAACTATCAAAGCTTGAGGGTAAAGGAGCATCAAGCCTTCATTACGGGATAATCTGTGAAACATTCACCAAAATAATTCTAGGAGGCCTAAAGGGTTAAAGTACCAGGACAGGTTGCATAGAGAAAACTTGTAGCCCCTTGTGTATAAAGATTAAGGGGTGGTCTAATTGAGGCGTTTAAGGCAATTAGAAGATTAGATAGGATTATTAGAAGAAACTATTACCTCTGGTCAAGGAGTCCCAAACAAAAAAAGGCCATAACCTGATAATTAGACCTAAGTTGTTCCTGGGTGATATCTAGACCCAATTTTCCACACAAAGGTCAGCTGGAACTTTCTCCCAACAAACATCAATAAGCAGAATTTTAAGCTTTTTTTTTGGCAAATTGTGAGCTGCATCAGGATTTTTAAAGGAAATTTCACCCTGAGGCCTTGTGATTTTTCTTTTTTCTTATCTCTGTCACCGTATTTGCTACCTACCCCACCCTTCTGGAATCTCTTGCACCCAATTCCAGCTCTATCTTACTATGCTCCGCTCCCAGGACAACTCGCCACTCAGCAGAAATCCCAGAATTCACCGGCATCCCCTGTGCCTGTGCTGCCATCTTTAAAAGCCTCTTGTGCGCCCTGACAAACACGGTCAGTGTGAAGTTGCCTTGCAAGGTTCCGGGTATTTGCCCCCAAAATGGCAGACTAGGGTGACTGGCACCCAACTTTGTAGGCAGGGCCCTGGTCGTTCTGTTGGATGAGCTGGTGAAGACCGAGCATGTTCTCTTCACACAGAACCAGCAGAGGAGGTCATGATGCCAGGCCATACAAGGCCTAGTCTGAGAGTGCCACCAAGTTAAAACAGTCATCTGCAGGAATGCCCTGCAATGTGAGAAGAAGGCCAATGACCTTCTCCACTCTGCCAGCAAAAATGCCACCACCTTCTCTCCGATACATCACACTTACTCTATCTCTTCTCCACCTCCCACCAAGGCTCATATCACATACCACTCATAAATGCCAGCAATATCCAACACCACTACACCTCCATGCCCTCTGTGCTGCCTACTAACTCACTGAGAGCATCTCACTGGCCGCACCAACAGTAATAACTGTGCCACCTGCTCTTATTGGCTGTACCTGGTGCTTTGACAATCCCAGAGGAGGGGGCAGTCCACAAGAGGGCAAAACGAATTGCGACAAGTCGGGGGCTGTATTCCCTTTAATTCCTCCAGCCACTGTCTGATCTCTGAGGTTCATACATGGGAGAAACCGGAAGTGAGCGCATGACATGGAATCAGCAAGCCAGCCAGGGAGTGAACGTTGGTGGTGGCTTTCCCAAAATTCAACTCATCATCCCTTTTCTGGAAATCAATCGAATTCTGTCCATTCTGATGGTTGATGGACTGATTCCAAGATGGGTGTCAGCGGCTGCCCCCGACTTACCAAATCCTGCCTTTGTGTCTGCACTAATGGCATAGCAAAGCAGCAGTAACATGTGCCTCATATCTTTGGCTGAGGGGCCAAAGTGAAAGAGGGTAAGGCTATGCAGGAGAGGAATGCTGAGAACATTCAGATAGCTCAGAGCGACTGAGTGCTATGACAGTGAGTAAGAGCCCTCCTGCTCCAGTCCATGAGCCAGGTGTGTGTCACTGAGTCGCACAGTGTCCTTGCAGCAGTGTTACAGCGAGAGTTACTGGCATAATCCAATCTGCAGAAGTGTCCTGTAAGAGAGTAGCATCAGGGTTCATGTTGGGCGCTATTGCTCACGTCTGTGCATGTGGGGTGTATGTAGATGGTAGGAGAAAGTGAGGAGTGCAGATGCTGGAGATCTGAGTCAAGAGTGTGGTGCTGGAAAAGCACAGCAGGTCAGGCAGCATCCGAGGAGCAGGAGAATCAACGTTTCAGGCATGAGCCCTGATGAAGGGTCGATTCTCTGCTCCTTGGATACTCCTCGGTTGCTGCCTGACATGTATGCAGATGGTGCCCATGGAGCACACCCTGAGATATTGATGCCTGGTGTCCAATGTGGCGATCTTCTGGAGTAGGCAGTGAGCTGAAGTTAGGCAGAAGTGAGTACTGTAGATGCTAGAGATTAGAGTCAAGACTAGAGTGGTGCTAGAAAAGCACAGCAGGTCAGGCAACATCCATGGAGCAGGAGAATCAACGTTTCGGGCAAAAATCCTTCATCAGGAATGATGTTGGGAGCCTTGGGGTTGGAGAGATAAATGGGAGGGAGGTGGGGCTGGGGGAAGGTAGCAGGGAGTGTAATAAGTGGGGGTAAAGGGTGGAGCAAATAGGTGGGAAGGAAGATTGACAAGTGGGACAGGTCATAAGGGCGGTGCTGAGCTGGAAGGTTGGGAGTTACCAGCTACTTGTTCTGATTAACATGTCAAGTTTTCTTGATGTCTGGTTTGTTGGCCATGTTTGAAGCTGAATATTAACGAGATGAAAACTGAAACAACTGCGGACGCTGTAGATCAGAACCATTGCTGGAAAAGCTCAGCAGGTCTCACAACATCTGTGGAGAGAAATCAGAGTTAACATTTGGGGTCGAACTAAACCCGAGAATGTTAACTCTGATATCTCTCCACAGATACTGCCAGACCTGCTGATCGTTTTCAGCAATTTCTGTTTTTATTAATGAGATGAATTGGGCCTTTAACAGGGCATTTCATGAGCAGTAATCCTTCATTAGCAAGTTGCCGCTGCCTAGCAAGAACCTGACCACACTGCTGGTGAACAGCATTAAAGATGGAGTGAGATGGTTCCAATGTTGAGAGCAGTCTTGTCGGATTTCTTTGCCACAAATTCTGCCAAAAGCCCAAGTCACTCAATTCCCTAAAAGAATCAGCCCAATGAGACTCGGAGATCAACTGAAAACTTAAAAACTGAACTCAATTGATTTTTAGTTCGGAAAGGTATTAACAACGATGGAGCAAGATGGGTACATCGAGTAAAGAGAGTGATTGTTTGTGATCTGAGTGAATGGTCGAGCAGGTTTGAGAAACTAATGATTCTGACTTGCACTTGTCGGATTTACATTCTGACGTTAGTCTGACAGGTCCCTTAATAGCTGGGTAATCCGTTCTATTGGATTACTGCCTTGCAGACCATGAAGATGAATATCTAACCCTTGGTCTTACATTGTGGATTAATACTTAGCTTGTACATTTAAATCCTGTCTTTTTAAGCAGAGATGTCAACCTATCGGGGAAAATAGAGAGGACCTCTGACAAAGTAGTGAAAGGGGATATCGCACTGAGTGTTCAGATGGTGGTATGCCATGCACACGAGGGGATCATTTTCATTCTGGTGCTCCCAGCACATAGAAGGATTGCTTGAAAATGGTCAGGTGAAGAGGTGTATTGATGCACAGGGCATTCCCAGCATGTGTTCCTCGATTATCTCAATAGCCCCGGTCCTTCAGTGGACAAAGCAGCTTAGATACGTCCCTGCATTTGGGTTCTCAAGTTCATTTTGCATGATGACAAAGTTTGAACAGAAGCTCAGTTGAAAACAAAAGGATACTTTTCCCACAGGGAGGGTGAATGAGGTTGCACTGCATGCACTAACCTTACCATTTCATTGTCAGGTTTAGATGAAAGAGACCTATAGAAAATCCAGCTCTTTAAAGGAGATGACAGTTTTAGTCTCATAAAAGGCAAAGTCAATGACATATCCCTCCTAGAGCATCTCAACGCCTCCTATGCTCACTTTGAGCAGAATTTCGCTATTCCAACAAGTCCTTACGACCCTATCCCAACAGTCACTGCATCAGAGGTCAGATCAGTTTTCCTTCCAAGGAAAGTGATGGGACCAGATGGAGTACCAGGCTGTGCACTCAGAGCATGCACAGATCAACTGGCAGAGGTCTTCTCGAACATCTTCCCCCTCTCCCTGCAGCAGACCACTGTCCCTGCCTATTTCAAGAAGGCCAACATCATCCCTGTGCCTAAGAAGGCTCATGCAACATGTCTCAATGACTGCTGCCCAGTGGCCCGAACTTTGGTGGTTATGAAGTACTTTGAAAAACTGGTCATGGCATTAATCAACTCCAGCCTCCCCACTACTCTTAACCCACTCCAATTTGCCTATCAGACCAACAGATCCACGTCAGATGCCATATCACTTGCCCTTCACTCCTCCCTAGAACATATTGACACCAAGAACAGCTATATAAGAATCCTACTCATTGACTACAGTTTAGTCTTCAACACGATTATCCCCTCGAGACTGATTACTAAACTTAGTGATCTCTGGCTAAGCCTCACTCTCCGTAACTGGTTCCTCAGTTTCCTGACCCACAGACCACAATCAATGAAGATTGGGGACAATATTTCATCCTCACTAACACTCAACACTGGAGCCCCCAGGGGTGCATACTTAGCCCCCTACTGTACTCACTGTATACCCATGACTGTATCAACAAATACCAGATGAATGCCATTTACAAGTTCGTTGATGACACCATCATAGTCGGTTGAATCTCAGATGGTGACGAAACAAATTACAGACGGGAGGTGGAAGACCTGGAAAAATGGTGCACTGAGAACAACCTAGCTCTCAATGCCGGCAAAACCAAGGAACTCATTATTGACTTTCGGCGAGATGTCACTCATGCCCCCCCTACACATTAACAGCACAGAGGTGGAATGAGTAGAGACTATCAAGCTCCTGGGAGTGGTCATCCACAACAAGCTTTCTTGAACTCTTCATGTAGACGCACGAATACCCTTGCCAACTTTTATAAGTGCACAATCGAGAGCATTCTGTCTGGATGTATCACTCTCTGGTACAGCAATTGTACCATTCCAGATCAGAGACGGTTACAGAGAGTGGCGAACTCAGCCCAGACAATCACAAAGGCCAACCTCCCATCCACAGAATCCATCTACCAGGCCCGCTGTCAAGGAAAGGCCGCCAGCATTCTCAAAGATCCATCCCTGGCAATGTTTTTCTACAACCTCTACCATCAAGGAGAAGGTACAGAAGCCTGAACACACGCACCAGCCAGTTTTGAAATAGTTTCTACCCTACTGTTATTGGAATACTGAATGGACTCACAAACTCTTCACATTCGCCTGTACCTGTGTTTTTGTTTTTGCTGCTGTTTATCTATTATTTACTTATCTGTACTACTTAACTCTGTGATCTGCCTGTATTGTTCGCAAGACAAAGCTTTTCACTGTGCCTCGGTACACATGGCAATAAATTCAATTCAATTTAACTCAATTCAGTTCAATTCAATTCAATTCTTATCAGACCATTGGGCTGCTCTCTCATTAGAGGGCGATAGCTGGTGGTGATTTTAGCTGGGGGGATGGGGAGAGGAGGGGGAGTGGATAGTTATAATGCCTCAGGTGAGGGGAAAGATTGAGAAGGAGAGTCCTTTATGGTAACCTCAGTCAGAGCAGGAATTCAACCCACACATTTGGTGTTACTCTGCATCATAGAACATTATAGCGCAGTACAGGCCCTTCGGCCCTTGATGTTGTGCTGACCTGTGAAACCAATCTGAAGCCCATCTAACCTACACTATTCCATTCTCATCCATATGCCTATCCAATGACCATTTAAATGCCCTTAAAATTGGCGATAAGCCCTTCATCAGGAATAAAAGGCCTTTTGCCCGAAACGTCGATTTTGCTGAAGCTCCTCGATGCTGCCTGAACTGCTGTGCTCTTCCAGCACCATTGATCCAGAATCTGGTTTCCAGCATCTGCAGTCATTGTTTTTAACCTTAAAATTGGCGAGTCTACTGCTGCTACAGGCAGTGCGTTCCATGCCCCTACTACTCTCTGAGTAAAGAAACTACCTCGACATCTGTCCTTTATCTATCACCCATCAATTTAAAGCTATGTCCCCTCAAAAACAGCCTCAAGCCCCTCAGCCTTTCCTTGTAAGACCTTCCCTCCATAGGAGGCAACATCCTAGTAAATCTCCTCTGAACCCTTTCCGGAGATTTCACGTTCTTCCTATAATGCGGTGACCAGAACTGTATACAATTCTCCAAGTGCGGCCGGATTGCAAAACAACTTTCCAGCCAACTGAGCTAACTGGCCCCCAAACATATGTAAATAACACAAGGTGCAATACATAGTTATTCTGATGTGCTGATTTACTCTGAGATGCATCTAAGGTGCTATATAAGAGTGGAAAAGAAATTCCAAGTACATTGGCAAAGTTTTGAACAATAACGGAAGGATGATGTGGAGGTGTCAGTGTTGGACTGGGGTGGACAAGGTCAGAAGTCTCATAACACCAGGTTATAGTCCAACAAGTTTATTTGAAATCACAAATTTTCAGAGCGCCGCTCCTTCAGCAGGTGGAGAGAAAAGAAGCACATGGGCATAGGATTTCTAGGCAGAGAGATCAAAAGATTGTACAAATGGTGTGAGCTGAGTGTCGACAGGCTGGAAGATAAGTCTTTGCAGGTGATCAGAAGGCAAAACATGTGGTGTTGGAAAAGCACAGCCAGTCAGGCAGCATCTGAGGAGCAGGAGAGTCAATGTTTTGGGCATAAGCCCTTCATCAGGAGGTTGGGAAGGTGGCTGAAAGATAAATAGGAAGGTGAGGGTGGGGTGGGAGTGAGGTAGCTGGGAAGGCGATAGATAGGTAGCTGCAGGTGGAGGATGATAGTGATGGGTCAGAGTGGATGGTGGAGCGGATAGGTGGGAAGGAAAATGGACAGGTGGGACAGTTCAAGAGGGCGATGCCGAGTTGAAGGGTTGGATCTGAGATGAGGTGAGGGAAAGGGAGATGAGGAAACTGGTGACATTGACGTTGATGCCATGTGGTTGGAGGGTCCCAAGGCGGCAGATGAGGCATTCTTCCTCCAGGTATCAGATGATTTGGTGGTGGAGGAGACCAAGGACTTGCATGTCCTTGCAGAGTGGAAGGGGGAGTTGGAGAGTCACCTTATTATCCACCCCTGGGACCTCCAAACCACACAGCTTCAACGTTGACTTCACCAGTTTCCTTATCTCCCCCATCCCCACCTCATCCCAGATCCAACCCTCTGATTTGGCATTGCCATCTTGAACTGTCCTACCTGTCCATCTTACTTCCCACCCATCTGCTCCACCTTCCTTTCTGATCTTTCACCATCAGCCCCCACCTACATCTACATATCACCTTCCCAGCTACCTCACCTCCATCCTCCTATTTATCTCTCAACCCCCTTCCCCCCCACCCCCACATCCCCCTCACATTCCTGATGAAGGGCTTCTGCCCAAAACATCGACTCTCCTGCTCCTTGGATGCAGCCCAACCTGCTGTGCTTTTCCAGTGCCACACTTTTTGACTCTGATCTCCAGCCTCTGCAGTCCTCACTTTCTCTCAGATGATCAAAAGTGTCAGACTGTGTGAGTAAAGTGTCAGATAATGGAGTAGACTGCATATTGCCAGCACCTGGAGGTTTCATTGGGACAAATCACTTCCTAATCCAGTCGAAGGAAATTAATAATGATCCATCCCTATTGTGATGTATATAAGAGATCTTTGTGAGCTTGCTTCATGGGTCAGACTGTAAGGACGTCGGGACCATGTGAGTTTGTCACTTTGGATGTGAGTTGCCAGTTGTCCAAACTTATCAGTCTGATGGACTGCAAGGGTTTAAGAAGGCAGCTCACCACCATGTCTACAATAGAAACTAGGGTCAACATTAAATGTTGGCTTAGCCAGTGACATCCATGTTTCATGATTGAAAGTTTTAAAATCTTCTGATGGACTCCACACAGTCAGTCGCCTGACCCGGGTTCAATTCCCGACTCAGGCGACTGACTGTGTGGAGTTTGCACGTTCTCCCCGTGTCTGCGTGGGTTTCCTCCGGGTGCTCCGGTTTCCTCCCACAATCCAAAGATGTGCAGGTCAGGTGAATTGGCCATGCTAAATTGCCCGTAGTGTTAGGTAAAGGGGTAAATGTAGGGGAATGGGTGGGTTGCGCTTCGGCGGGTCGGTATGGACTTGTTGGGCCGAAGGGCCTGTTTCCACACTGAGTAATCTAATCTAATCTAATCTAATAGCAGTCTTAATCTTATACTTTCTTGGTTCTATTCATATCTATGTAATTAAAGAAAAAATTAAAATGCTTTTTTTCTTGTACTTGCACTATGTTATCTCCTGATTGCTCCATTATTCTACCTTTGGTCTCATTTAATTTATCATCTACATGTTACCCCTCAGCAAGTGCATTCAAATACACAACCAGTTCCACATGAGTGTGGTGTACTCTCAGTGCTATCTCACCATCACCTGATGAAGAGGGAGGTTATGTATTTTATGTCACCTTATCATGAAATTGATATTTACAATGAGGCAATGCTTTATTGATAGAGCTTGTTATGGGAATGACAAACAAAGAGCAATATATAAATTGAATTTTCTCTAAATAATCTTTGATTAAGTATTCAAATTTAACATCAATCCTGAAAGATCTGTTTCATGTTGGGTCCCTAGATGTTAATTCTGCTGCCTCTCCACAGATGTGGGGGGTGGTGCCAGTGTAGCTGCGGAAGATGGACTGTTCCACATCATCTCCCAGACCATCCATAACCTCATCTCCTCAGGGGACCTCCTATCCACCGCCTCCAAACTCATAGTCCCACAACCTCGCACCGCCCGTTTCTACCTCCTGCCCAAAATCCACAAACCTGACTGCCCCGGCCGACCCATTGTCTCAGCCTGCTCCTGCCCCACCGAACTCATCTCTGTCCCCCTTAGTCCAAGAACTCCCCACCTACGTTCGGGACACCACCCACGCCCTCCACCTCCTCTATGATTTTCACTTCCCCGGTCCCCAACGCCTTATCTTCACCATGGACATCCAGTCTCTGTACACCTCCATCCCCCATCACAAAGGACTCAAAGCCCTCCGCTTCTTCCTTTCCCGCCGTACCAACCAGTACCCTTCCA
>NC_057747.1:9539958-9566067 GCF_004010195.1 Chiloscyllium plagiosum | reverse complement strand
CACTCCGGCCTATCACCCTCACCTTAACCTCCTTCCACCTATCGCATTTCCAACGCCCCTGCCCAGAGTTCATCCTCCCTACCTTTTATCTTAGCCTGCTTGGCACACTTTCCTCATTCCTGAAGAAGGGCTCATGCCCGAAACGTCGATTCTCCTGCTCCTTGGATACTGCCTGACCTGCTGCGCTTTTCCAGCAACACATTTTCAGCTCTGATCTCCAGCGTCTGCAGTCCTCACTTTCTCCTCCACAGATGTTGTCAGACCTGCTGAGTTTCTCCAGCAATTTCACTTTTTATTTCTATTTCACTTCTACGTTTTCAAAAAAACGGTAGAAATATGCTGCTTTGAACGCACAGATGCTGACTAAACATATTGACAAATGGTTTCCAGGTTAACTATTAAATTGAGGTTGAAGTAAAGCTTTGTTCGTTCAAAGTTGCCTTCAGCTGTGCTTTTTTTTAATGGAAGCAACTGCTATCCATTGAAGCTGTCACAATGAGCCTCTTGTCCATGGTTACATTCCAATAACCGTGGTACTTCAGTCACTCTGATCGGATATATTCTGAAACACCATGAATACAAGAATTGGTGTAGGCCAGTCAACCCCTTGAGCCTGCTCTGTCATGGGGATAAGATTATGGCTGATCTGACTGGAGCTTCAACTCCATGCTCCTGTCTGCCCCACAAAATTCTTGACTCTCTTTGTTGATTAAAGGAATCTCTGACTTACTGAGCCTTAAATAAACTCAATGTCCCAGCTTCCATTGCTCTCTGAGAGGAAGACTATTACAGATACATGACTCTCCGAAAGGAAATATTTCTCCTTGTGTAAATCTGAAATGGCAGACCCCTAATTTCGGAACTGTGCCCCCCCCCCCACAAAGCGAAATATACTTTCACGATCCACCCTATTGGGTCCCTTCAGGTCTTATATGTTACAATAAGATCATTCCTCTTTCTTTCTTCCAAGTGGTTAGAGACCTAATCTGGGAGAAAATGAGGACTGTAGATTCTGGAGATCAGAGTTGAGAGTGTGTTACTGGAAAAGCACAGCAGGTCAGGCAGCATCGAAGGAGCAGGAAAGTTGAAGTTTCGAACATAAGCTCTTCATCACCTAATCTGCTCAATCTTTTCTCATTAAGTCCTACATCCCACAAATCACTCAAGTCAGACTCCTCTGCATGGCTAGAATGCAATTATTTTCCTTCCTCATGTAAAAATACCAAAACCATACATAGTACTCCAATTGTGACTTCACTCAGCCGTGTACAGCTCATTAATATGTTCCATACACAGGCACAAGAAGAAGCATGTACAAGCTAAACATTTTCTTTTGCTGGAGAAACCAGAAACAAAATACTGCAGATGCAGTGAATAAAAGCAGGAATTGTTGCACAAACCCAGCAGGTCTGGCTATATCTGCAGAGAAAGAAACAGAGTTAATGTTTTGAGTCCAGTGACTCTTCTTTGAGTCCTGAAAGGGACATGTTTGCAGAGTGAGAAAGGAATCGTTACTCTTCTTCCTTAATTCCACACATTTTCTTCCGTTTTCCTCAGAGCTGTGATTTCATGTTGTGCCATGAACTACATTCTGTGCACAAGTGGCCATTTATTATTGCAAGAAAGCAATAGCTGAATAAACTCGCGTGAACAACTTCAGTTGAAGAACTTGTACTGTCACAGGGAGGAAGGGCTGAATAGTCTCTTTCTATTGGTGACACTAAATACTAGACCCTGAACCTCCAGGTTTTATGAGCTGCTACCCATTGCCTGGCAAAGCAGGATTTTCTGGCCACCTTAAGCATCCAATGTTCAATTAATGGTACACCAGAAATTATAGAATCAATAATGAGACATAGTAGGTTTGGTTCCTTCCTGGACGGATCTGAAGCCTAACAGAAAAAAATGAGGGGGAGAAGTGGAGGAAGGGGTTTTGAAGAGAGCAGAATTTGAAACAGCAGTACAGAAGTAAGAACTAAAACATGCAATGCAGACTTCTCAGAAAGTGTCTGTTCATCATAGGCATACCGATGTGTAGCACAAAAATGATGTTATGGTGAGATAAAGACGAAGTAGTGTGGATGCTAGAGATCTAAAGTAAAATCAGAAACTGCTGGAGAAACCCAACAGGATCTGGCAGCATCTGTAGTGAGAGAAACAGTGTTAACACTTCAAATTCTGAAGAAGAGTAATTTTGGACTTTTTATTGAAATGGCTTGTTGAATCAGACATCATGATGTTACAAGTTAATACTTTGTGTTAATGGAGTGGTTCAACATCATAGTTTTCATTTGGTCTAATATAGGAGTAACCATTACGATGTCAATATTTTCAGTGGAAGTAGCATTGCAGTCCTTTCTTCTTTATATTGCATTTTGAAGTTAATTTTAGATATTTTTGCAGCAACACCATTTTCAGACATTGGTTGATGCTTTGGCTGAATAGATCTGATGATCTAGCTTCGTGCAATTTCATGGTGCACTGTCAGATTGTGTCACTGTTCACATTATGGAGCTTTTGGGACAGAAATCAGAGTGTGACACAGAAGGAAGAGTAATTGTTAGACGTCCACTTGCAACAATAGCTGAAAGACAACAGCCAAGAGATTGGCTCAATAGTGAAAAGAAAACAGATGGTGAGAAACAGCAAAACAAGACGGGAGGGTGAATGAGGCTGTTACTGAAGGATAAGATGGAATAGCAAGAAAGTAAAAGGAGACTGCCAATATTTACAAAGGAATGAAATGCAAGAGATAGAAATGTCAACAAGTAAACATCTGGAATGACACGTTTGCCAGAAGTTAATCTTACAACCCATACTACAAAGATATTTGAGATGTGTGAAGTCACTAATTCATGAATTGGATTCAATCACAGAATAGGAACATTAGAATCCAAGATGTGGATTCTCAAGAAATTAATGGATCAGAAAAAAACCCATTGTTCCTCCCAATCCCAAGCATTGCAATACAGATAGCCCTCAACAGTGTTCACTCTAATTTTCTTTCACTCTGCATGGTCTGTTTGTTAAGATTATCTTGAAGAGGCATGGCATAGAGGGAATGAGTAAAACTTCCCCACCCAACATTAGATCTCTTGAGAGAGGTCAGAAAAATTAAGAGCGGAGGTTAATTTGCTAAGGAGGGAATGTGCTGGAAATGAAAATTTCCTCTGGGATCTCCTTAGGTGAGTGAAACTGATTTGGGCACCTAGCCTGCTGCCGACCAGATGGTAAGAAATGCATACACCTTTGCACATAGTGTTCTTGGCATCAGGCAGAATTAGGCTCAGCTCTCACTTAAGGAAGGAGCAAACTACAGCAGATGCTGGAATCTGTACAGAAAGCAAGAAATGCTGGAAAACTTAGTGGGTCAGGCAGCTGACGTGAACACCTCAGCTCTGCTGAAGAGTCATCTCAACCCAAAATGTTAGTTTTCTTTCTCTCCATGGATGCTGCCTGATTTCCAGCAATTCTTGTTCTCACTTAAAGAAATTCAGCCCCTAGTGCCATCCACATAGCACAACTCCACCGGTGATAGATTTTTCACTTTGTAACCTAGGTTTGAAGAATTATCACCAGTCAAACAGTAAGGGTCTGATTGGGATTATATTTCAGTCATTCACCACTAAACCAGTGTATTTAATTATAAATGGAATGTAATGCAGAATACTAAGCAAGAAACATTGGGAAATGTCAGAGCCACACAGAATTAGAGCTTCCAGATTGAGTTTGATTAGATGAAGGCATCAAGAGAGCAAATGGAACTGAGGTACAAATCAGTCGTGGTTTAATTGAACACTTTTGGAGACTGTATGGTCTGCTCCTGTTCTTAATGATACTAAGTCATAGAAACAAAATAGAAATCAAGTTTAATTGATTGGGTTATTAGAAACTGTTTTCTACAATCCTTTCCAAAACACATGACTTCTCCCATCTAGAAGAACAAAGACAGGAGACACATAGGAGCACCCACCCCTGCAAGTTCATCTCCAAGCCACTCACCATTCTGACTAGGAATTATATGACCGTTCCTTCATCATCATTGAATTAAAATATGGGAACTTCCTCCCTAATGTTCTTGTGAATGCCAATGCAAAGTATTCGTTATGGAGCTCACCCGCTTTCACCAGATTCCATGCATAAACTTTTTCCTTTATCCTTGAGTGGACCAGTCCTTTCCCTAGCTACCCTCTTGCTCCTTATACATGTATAAAATACCTTGGGATGTTTCTTAGTCCTGTTTGCCAAGGACATTTCACGGTCCCTTTTTTAGACTTCCTAATTCCTTTCCTATTATCTTTATATTCTTCAAGGGCTCTGTGTATCTTCAGTTTCCTGCACCTTATGCATGTCTCCTTTTTCTTTTTGACTAAGTTCTCAATTTCATTTCTCATCCGATGTTCGAAATTTTACCATCCTTAACCTTCATTTTCACAGGAACACACTGATCCTGAACTCTCATCAATTAGCCTTTATAAGATTGCCACATTCCAGCTGTAGATTTAGGCCCCTGGTCTAAATTCCTCAGTTCCTGCCTCATGTTGTGGTACTTAGCCTTTCCCCAATTTAATACTTTCACCCAGGGACTACTTTTATCCTTACCCACAAGTAACTTAAAACTTACAGAATTATGACCATTGTTCCCAAAATACTCCCCTACTGGAACCGCATTCACCTGACTGAGCTCATTCCTCAATACATTTCTACTGTGTCGACTTCCCTAGTTGGACTGTTTAAATATTGTTTGAAAAAACCATCCTGGACATACCTAACAAATTCACCCCAATTCAAGCCCCTGGTGTTAAGCAAGTCCCAGTCAAAATAATGGAAGTTAAAATCACCTACCACAACAATCCTGTTGTTTTCACATTTTTGTATAAACTGTCTTTGCACCTGTTCGTCTATCACTCACTGGCTGTTGGAGGCCTGTAGCACTATCCCATTGAGTTGATTGTACCCTTCCTATTCCTGAGCTCTATCCATATGGCCTCACTAGATGAGCCCTCCAGGGTGTCCTCCCTCAGTACAGCTGTGATATTCCCCCTCATCAGTAAAACAACTCCCTGATCTCCTCTACATCCCTCTCTCGCTCATGTGAAACATTTAAATCCTGGAACGTTAAGCTGCCAGTCTTGTCCCTTCCTCAACCAAGGCTCTGTAATAGCTATAACATTTTAGTTAACTGCATTAATCCAAGCTCTAAGTTCATCTGTCTGTCATACTCCTCACATTTTGTTGTGTTCAGTAACTTCTCCCTGTCTGTTCTTCCCCTTAGCCTTGCGAGCTTTAGTCTCAGACTCCTCCTCGGTCAATTTATTTGCTGTCCTACTGCTCTGGTTCCCATCTCCCCTGCCACACTAATTAAGTGGTATTAACCAAGGATATTGGTGCCCTCCGGTTTAGGTGCAACCCATCCTCCTTGTACAGTTCCCACTTGCCCCAGAAGACATCCCAATGGTCCACATACCTGAAAGCCTCCCTCCTACACCAGCTCTTTAGCCACATATTTAACTATACTACCTCCCTCTTCCTAGCCTCACTGGCACATGGCACAGGAAGCACTCCCAAGAATCCAACCGTCATGGTCCTGTTTTTCAATTTCCCACCTAATTCGTTGAACTCCTTTCGCAGAACCTCAGGTCTCTTTCTGCCCAAGTAGTTGATACCAATGCAGACCACAACCTCTGTCTGCTCACCCTTCCTGTGCAGAATATCCTCTGCTGTTCAGAGACGTCCTTGATGCTGGCACTAGGGAGGCAACACACCATCCCGGAATCTCACTTGCAGCCACAGAATCGCCTATCTGGGCCCCTGACCATATAGAGTCCCCTATCACCACTGCTCGTCTACACTTCAACACTCCCTGCCCTGCCTGAGGAAGGTTCACTCGGCCTGAAATGTGAAACCTGATTTCTTTCCACAGATGCCGCCACACCTGCTGTGCTTTTCCAGCCACTTTTAGTTCTGTCCTCAACCTTCCCTGTTGTACAATTGACAGTCATGGCACCACTGATCTTCCTGCTGTTGCTGTTTTCCCCTGAGAGACCACCCCACCCCGAACGTATCCAAAATGATCGAAGAGCAGCAAATGCTGGTCATTGCAGCAATGCCAACTCTAAAATTACAAGTCAAACAAAGCGGTGCCCTGGTTATACACCACAGCAAACTAAAGTTCTGTTTGTGAGAGCACATAGGTAAATATTGCAACAGAACCTTGCGGCCACATTGTTTTCTGCTCACAGGATGTAATATTCAGCTGAAATGACACTTGTCTGATTTTCTAATAGCATCCTGTGCCTTGGAACCACAACGTTTAAAACATACTTACCACAATACATTAGAATTGGAGTTGCTGGAGAATCAGCAGAAGCTAAAATAGGACTAGATTCAAAGCCTTTGAAGGGGCAGCATGGTGGCTCAGTGATTAGTACTGCTACCTCACAGGCAGTAGGGACCCAGGTTCGATCCCAGCCTTGGGCGACTGCCTATGTGGAATTTGCACATTCTCCCCGTGTCTGTGTTGGTTTCTTCCCACAATCCAAAGATGTTCAGGTCAGGTGAATTGGCCATGCTAAATGCCCATAGTGTTCAGGGATGTGTAGGTTAGGTGCAGTTGTTAGGGGTAAACATAGGGTAGGGTCTGGGTTGGTTACTCTTTGGAGGGTCAGTGTAGACCTGTTGGGCCTGTTTCCACACTGTAGGGATTCTATGAAAGCTTGACTGATGTCCATCAGTAATGTTGAAATAGCATAAAATATTTCCTGAATCAAATGTGCACTCACACACTTTTATTTTAAAAGATACAGTTATTTAAACACACACACACCTGTTTAATATTTGTCTTTACTAGCTATGTCAGTTTGACAGCTGTCTCTTTAAATTAGCTTTATTGCTACCTCTGTCACATCTAATCTTCAATCTTCTCAGTCACAACTTCTTGACAGGAGATGAGCAGTGAGATCCTGTGAACTACTGATGTGATATCTTTGGCATCCACTTGAGTTATATGTGAAATTCAAGATGGGAGTGAATCACTGTGATGTCTATTGTAAAAAACTATCATTAATCCCAACAGATGTGAAAGTATGGGCTTTTTAAAAAAAGCATTAAATCTTCATCAATTAACATGCTTTACACACATTAGTTTAAGGAAGCAGTGCTTTTTAATGCCTTGGTGGCTTTTCCAACAGCGTAAAAACCTTCTATGAAGTTCAGTGATATAGCAGTATTAATTACAAGCAAAGGAATCTTTACATACAAAACAGGGAGAGCTTTTCAACACAGCTGTGTGGTGCTGTGTGAGGGAAATGAAAAGTAACACCGGCTTTTCTTTACCATGATGTATGAGCAAAAAGATAAATGAGACAGAGAATAACACAGAGAATAACAATGTGAAAAGGTGGCTATAGCAGGAGAAACAAATTGAGTAGATGCTGAAGTTTCCCCACTATTAAGATAACTCCCCTGCCTTAAGTTCTTTCGGTACATGTTGGTAGAACATCAGAACCACATATGCCTGAGTAATTTACAGCAAGTGAACCTGTGTGACTTGCAAAGTTGAAAATAAATTTCCCAGGAGGTTTTGTTTTGAAGTTCATCAATTCATTATCAAATAGCAATATTTCCTTAAGGCACTTGTTAAAACATAGATTGCTCCTTTAATGGGGAAGAAAGTCAACTCAGATTAAACACTTCTGCAATCGAGATTCTGTTTAAACTAGTCAGAACTTGTTTCTGACTGGCTTAGTTTGAGTACATGAAAAACAGTATTTTGAAGGAAACTTATTTGATGGAACTATATGACCATTTGAGGTGTTCATATTTCAATTCTCCACTAGTTAATGCTGCTGAATAAAATGTTAATTCTGCACTAATTTTGGAGTGCATTAAAAATTTGGACTTGGTTATGCCTCTTCTTGTCTTCACTGGTACAACTACGATGGCATAATTGCTATGAATTATTCTCCTGCAGTGATCCCAGTTTGCGATGGCTACAGTCAGCTTTAAATACCCCTAGCAATATCAGGAAATTGATCATTTTCACGAACAATCAAGAAAGGTTGAAAGAAATTATGTTATTACAATTGTATGCATCTTAAGGCAAAACTTGTGATAAATTTGCAGAAACATAACTTACCGAAGGAATAAGCAACTGAGACTGGAGTGTAGTGGCTGAGGCCTAGAGTGGAGAGGAGTGGAGCAGGCTGGAATGAAATGAAGTGAAGTGAAGTGGAGCAGACTGGAGGTCCAGAGTGGAGTGGAGTGGAGCAGGCTGGAGGGCCAGAGTGGAGCAGGCTGGAGGGCCGGAGTGGAGCAGACTGGAGGGCCGGAGTGGAGCAGGCTGGAGGGCCGGACTGGAATAGGCTGGAGGGCCAGAGTGGAGCAGGCTGGAGGGCCGGAGTGGAATAGGCTGCAGGGCCAGAGTGGAGCAGTCTGGAGGGCCGGACTGGAATAGGCTGCAGGGCCAGAGAGGAGCAGTCTGGAGGGCCGGAGTGGAGCAGGCTGGAGTGGAGGAGGCTGGAGGGCCGGAGTGGAGTGGAGCAGGCTGGAGGGCCAGAGTGGAGCAGGCTGGAGGGCCGGAGTGGAGTGGAGCAGGCTGGAGGGCCAGAGTGGAGCAGGCTGGAGTGGAGCAGGCTGGAGGGCCGGAGTGGAGTGGAGCAGGCTGGAGGGCCAGAGTGGAGCAGGCTGGAGTGGAGGAGGCTGGAGGGCTGGAGTGGAGGAGGCTGGAGGGCTGGAGTGGAGTGGAGCAGGCTGGAGGGCCAGAGTGGAGCAGGCTGCAGGGCCGGAGTGGAGCAGGCTGTAGGGCTGGAGTGGAGCAGGCTGGAAAGCTCCATGTGGAGCAGTCTGGAGGGCCGGAGTGGATACAATGGGGACAACCGGGGACCTTTGCAGGCAGTCAGTGGATCACGGGCCTGGTCAGACCATGTGTGGAAGCTCCCTGTGCTGATTCACTGCAATGTAATCTGTTCATCAGACTGAAATTTTATCGTTTGAACTTTATTTCTTATTTTCCAACTCATGCTATGAATAAGTGTAATGTAACTTTATTTTCCTTTATTTCTTTATTTTGTATCTGAGATTTGTACCAAAGTACTTTTGATGGAGTTGAGAGGGGCAACATTATTAACATTTTCACTGTACTCCTGTCCTTGGGCACAGGTGACGATAAACCTCATTCTAATTCGAAACAAAATAAAGTGGCTCCTTGTGGACCTGCACAAACAAGAAGAGCTTTGTCCTGTGCTGAGTTTATCAGAGTTTTGCTGCAGTGAACACCAGAGCTGCTAAGATTAGCAACAGCCAAGTAAGGAGAGGAAACATTGTCTAGGATTCCTCCCACTGACCATTAACTAACACCATCTGGACAGTGAGTAACCTCAGTGTATACGTGAGGCATCAGTGTAAAACCTGACCTTGTCTTCACTTGACAGTCACATCTGCATTCTTCAAGAAGGGGTTATCAGAGAGTGTCACTCAATTATGTGTTAGGTTTGTTGTTTGGACATTTTGTGGCAACACCTTTTTTGTGTCCGTACGGCTTGGGTAGCAGATACAGTTCGATGTTGAGGTTAACAGTCCATTCAACAGCTTCAGCTGATGCAGTGTAAATGGTTGTGATGACACTGGGACTGGATCCCTCAGGGCGTGGGGGGGGAACGGTCCGACTTTGATGACCACAGTCATAATTTGCTCTGCTCCAGATATTCATTTGAAGAGAATGTGGTCCCATTTCTGCCCCCCCACCAACATCAACACCCCACCCCCCCCCCGCCCCCCCGTCCTCAGGAAAAGACTGCAGGAAGCTAGAGAACACAGGGATTTGGGGGTGCTCATGTTCAAATCACAAAATGCTCACAAAGAAGTTAGCAGGTAATAGGGACAGCTAATGGAATATTGGCCTTTATTTCAAAGGGTTGTTTTCTATAATTAAACTAATTAGACTATACCTAGAATGCTGTGAACAGCTTTAGAGCCATAGAGTCATAGAGATTTACACCACTGAAACAGACCCTGCAGTCCAACCCGTCCATGCCAGCCAGATATCCTAAACTGATCTCAACCCATATCCTGCTAAACATGATGGCTCAGTGGTTAGCAATGCTGCCTCACTGTGCCAGGAACCCAGGTTTGATTCCAGCCCCAGAAAAGTGTGTGTGTGGAGTTTGCACGTTCTCCCTTTGTGTGCGTGAGATTCCTCTGGGTGCTCCAGTTTCCTCCCACAATCCAAAGATGTGCAGGTTAGGTGAATTGGCCATGCGAAATTACCTGTAGTGTTCAGGGATGTGTAGGCTAGGTGCATTAGTCAGGGGTAAATGTTGAGTAATAGGGTAAGGGAATGGGTCTGGGTGGGTTACTCTTCGGAGGGTGGGTGTGGACTTGTTAGTCCAAATGAATTAAACCCTTTCTATTCATGTACCCATCCAGATGCCTTTTAAATGTTGCAATCGTATCAGTCTCCATCACTTCCTCTGGAAGCTCATTCCATGCACGCACCACCCTCTGTGTGAAAAGGTTGGCCATTAGGTCCTTTCTATATCTTTCCCCTCTCACCCTAAACCTATGTCCTCTAATTTTTGACACCCCCACCCCAGGGAAAAGATCTTAACTATTTACGTCATCCATGTCCCTCATGATTTTATAAACCTCTATAAGGTCAGCCCTCAGCCTCCGACACTCCAGGGAAAATAAACCCAGCCTATTCACCATCTCCCTATCGCTCAAACCCTCCAACCCTCGGGGAGGCTACATCCTTGTAAATCTTTTCTGAACCCTTTCAAGTTTCACAATATCCTTCTGATAGGAGGAAGACCAGAATTTTCTAAGGAAAGATACACTGGCATTGCAAGCAGTGCGGAGAAAGTTCACTCAGCTGATACTGGGATTGGAGAGGTTGTTTTATGAAGAGAGATTGAGTAGGCTGAGCCTATGCTCATTGGAGTTTAGAAGAATGAGAGGTGATCATATTGAAACAAATTAACATGCTTAGGACACTTGACAGGAATAGATGCAAAGAGTATAGGGTCAGAGGGCATAATCTTGCAAAGGGGTGTCCCCTTTTGGACAGAAATGAGGAGGAATTTCTTCTCTCAGATGGTAGAGAATCTGTGAAATTCTTTACTGCAGAGGGCTGTAGATACTGGATCATTCAATATATCAAGACTGGGATAGACAGATTTTTAATCAGCAAGGGAATCAAGGGAATAAGGCAGTAAAGTAGAGTTGAGAATTATCAGACCAATCATGATCTTATTGAATTGACAAGAGCAGAATGTGGTAGATGTCTGTATGGACTTTAGTAAGGCCTTTGACAAGGTCCCTCATGGCAGGCTGGTACAAGACATGAAGTCACATGGTATCCGCAATGAACTAGTAAGATGGATATGAAATTGACTTAGTCATGGAAGACAGAGAGTAGTAGTGGAAGGATATTTTTCTGACTAGAGATGTGTGACCAGTGGTGTTCCTCAGGGATCAGTTAGGACTCCTGTTGTTTGTGATATATATAAATAATTTGGAGGTGACTTAGGTGGTCTGATTAATAAGTTTACAGATGACACAAAGATTGGGGAAGCTGTGAGGACAATAGTGAGGAGGATTGCCTGAGGATTCGACAGGATATAGATAGGCTGGAGACTTGGGCAGAGAAATGGTAGATGGGGATTAATCTGATGGGGAGGTGATGTGCTTTGGAACGTGTGATACAGGAGGGATGTATACAGTAAACACAGAACCCTTAGTAGCATCAACATTAAGAGTGATCTAGGTGTACAGGTCCACAGTTCCATGAAAGTGGAAACATAAGTGGATAAAGTGGCCAAGAAGGTGTACGGCTTACCTTCATTAGGCAGGACAAAGATCATAAAAATTATTTTTGCAGCTGTAAAGAACTTTAGTTAGGCCTCATTTGGAATATGGGGGCTTTGGATGTGGAGGCTTTGGGGAGAGTATGGAACTGGTTTGAAGACTATTAGCTATAGGAGAGTTAGGACAAACTTGGCTTGATTTCAATTGACTGTCAAAGGATGAGGTGCGGCCCTGATAGAAGTTAACAACATTATGAGAGGCATGAATAAAATGAAATCATTTTCCCAGGGTAGGAATGTCAGTTACTAGAGGACATAGTTTTAAGATGAAAGGGGGAAAGTTTAAAGGAGATATGAGAGTCAGGTTTTTTTATACGAAGGGTGGTAAGTGCCTGTAATGAGCTGTGAGAGGAAGTGGTGGAGGCAGGTACAATAGCCTTTAAGAGACATCTTGACGAATATATGAATAGGCAGGGAACAGAGAGGATATACAGATCATGTACAGGCATAAGGTTTTTAGATTAGAAAGGCATCATTTATTGGGGCAGACTTGATGGGCTGAAGGGCCTGTTTACGTGTTGTACTGTGTTTTGTGCTTTGTTTTTTCTGCACTATGAATGATGGAGGAGAATCCATGGGGCTAAATGGCCTATTTCTGCTGCTATACCTCAGGATCTTCTGTAGAAGTTAATAATCTGGGACTTCATTATTCGTGTCAGTGATCAAGTTTGGGGTTGGTGATGTCTGTAGTCAATCGAAAGGTGTTGCTGTCCCAAAACAGAAGGTGTGGAGGATGTTCCTGGAGGGAGTTCATGCAATGCTGATAATGAGTCAACTTTCTTCCTTTGATCTGTAAGGATACCAGACCAAATCATGCCATTACTGCTAATTACACACAACACAATCTGCAACTGATTACTGACAGAGAGATTCTATAATCTGACAGTGTTACATATGGCTGATCTTTGATGCTTGCTCGTCAGTGATGTTAAACTCCATGTGCTACAAATCTGTTTATGGATAGAATTATAGAACAATATGACACTGAAGGTGAAGGTTCAGTTCAATAATAAAGATACCTCTGGGTTCTGTTTGTTCTACTTTGTGGTATCGGCAGGCATAATCTCTAACATGGCAACTTTACAATAGCAAGCTGATGTGAATGGGTGTATTTCATCTCCCTTTGTGAAATCATCTTTCTACTAACAATTACTCTCAGAAACTTAACTTTTACTTGAGCGTACACAAGTAGGTACAGCAGTGGTTGGAACTAACAGGTCTGACCTAATATGTCTCTGCACAGGTTGTGTGTTCAGCTTTCTAACCACATTCTATTTGCAGTAAAGGAGAGGGTTGATTTAATTGGGACACTGATGTTGGCACGCTGGTATTGTACCCTTTAACGCCTGAGCAGACAAACTTTCAGCCCCACCTCCAAACATGTTCAACAAATTTAATTCGTTTTATTCTGACCCATACATAACCAGCCACAGCAGGAGGGCAAATGGTGCCACCTGCTTTGTACAGTTGCTAATGGACCTACAAAGTGCCAACAGCAGCAGGTACAACTCGATGTCCTTGATTTCCTATCGGGCAAATGCAATCACACAGTCAGAATTGGCAGGACATTAATAATGTTTTAAAATCGCAGAATCAATAGAAGTAATAAGAGTTTTCAAAGCAGATGCTACGCTCCAAGGAAGAATTTGCACTTTTGTCCTTTTTTTTTGTTTTTAAGGGATGCACGTGTCATTGATTTGATGCCCATTCATAATTGCCCCATGAGCTGTGTGGCTTGTTTGGCCATCTCAGTGGGCAGTTGAGAGTCAACACATTAGCTGAAACCATATGTAGAACAGACCGTATAAGAATGGCAGATTTTCCTCCCTAATGGACATTACTGAACCTGATGGTTTTTTATAATAATCGATGATCATTTCATGGTATCTATTCCATACTCTAGTAGGATCATAGAAACTCTACAAGGTGGAAGCAGGCCATTCGGTCCATTGAGTCACACTGGCCCTCTGAAGAGCATCCAGCACCACCCCACCCCCATAATTCCTATCCCTTTGACCCTGGAATTCCTATCCCTTTGACCCTGCTAACCCACCTAGCCTGCACATCATGGATAACTTAGCATGACCAATATGCCTAACCCGCACATCTTTTAACTGTGGTAAGAAACCGGAGGACCCGAAGGAAACCCACGCAGACATGGGGAGAATGTGCAAGCTCCGCATAGTCAGTCACCTGAGGCTGGAATCGAACCCGGGTTCCTGGTGCTGTGAGGCAGCAATGCTAACCACTGAGCCATCGTGCCACCTTATTAATTAATCTATTCTATTCATTGATTCTATTAATTGATTCCAAATTCCATCAGTTGTCATGTTATGTTTCCAAAGCTGTGGTCTCTAGATTACTAGTCCAGTTGTATTGCCACTATGCTATTATCTCCCCTTCATATAAAACACCTTTCACTCCCTCAGGATCTCCAAAGTACAACAAAACAAGTAAGGTGCTTTTGAGATTTAGTCACTGTTGGAATGTAAGAAGCACAGCACAAATAAGGTGAGGGTAACCACCCTTAATATCCAGGCAGCAGTGCGGCGTCAAGGAAATCTAACATAACTGCAGTCAAAAGGAACTAGTCAGAAAACTCTCCACTAGGTGGAGTCATACTCAGCACAAAGGTAGGCTGCATTGTGGTTGTTGGAGGTCAATCATGTCAGTCCCAGGATATCACTGAGGAATTCCTCAGGGAGTGTCCAATGCCCACCCATCCTCAGTTGCTTTACCAGTGACCTGCCTTCCATTATAAGGTCGATGTTCACTAATACTTCACAATGTTCGGCACCATTCACAACTCCTCAGATACTGAAGATGTCTGTGTCCATATGCAACAGGACATGGACAATATCTACACGATGCCAAGTCATGACCACTTCCAATAAGAGATAATCAAGTCATCTTCTCTTGTTATTCAATTACTGTCACTGAATCTCCAAATATCACCATTTTAGGGATTACCATTGACCAAAATCTGATAGGACCAGCCATATACCATGGCTCCTAGAGCAGGACAGGGGCTGAAATTTTGTGGTGGTGTCCATTCTCTCCATAAGGCACAAGTCAGGAATGCAGTGGAGTACTCTTCAAGTGTCTGGATGAGTGCGTCTTCAGTTACATTGTGGTGGTGTCCATTCTCTCCGTAAGGCACAAGTCAGGAATGCAATGGAGTACTCTTCAAGTGTCTGGATGAGTGCATCTTGAGTAACATTCAACACCAAAGTAATTAAGTTGATTGTCACTCTGTCCTTCACCTTCAATATTTACCCCCTTCTCAATGGCAGTGTTGTGTACCATTTACAAAGTGGAATGGAGCAATTCACCAAGGCTCTTTCAAAAGCACTTTCCAAACCTGCAACCTCTATCATCTAATAGGACAAGGGTGTGGAACCATCACCTGCAAGTTATCCTCCAAGTCACACACCATCCTGACTTGGAACTATCTTGCTATTTCTTCACTACTGCTGGGGCAAAATCCTGGAACCACTTTAGACCAGCATTGTGGGTGTCTCTGCAACACATGGACTGTAACAGTTCTGGAGGGCAGCTCACTATCACTTCTCAAGGGGGTAAGTAATATTCTTGGCTATGTTTATGGCTGGTACCACTTCTAAATTAAATACTGCACATGGGGGCAAAATCCTGGAACCACTTTAGACCAGCATTGTGGGTGTCTCTGCAACACATGGACTGTAACGGTTCTTGAGGGCAGCTCACTATCACTTCTCAAGGGGGTAAGTAATAATCTTGGCTATGTTTATGGCTGGTACCACTTCTAAATTAAATACTGCACATGCACAATTAGGGGAGGTGATGGCCTAGCAGAATTATCGCTGGACAGTTAATCCAGAGACCCACATAATGTTCTGGGGATCCGGGTTCGAATCCTGCCATTCAATAAAAGTCTGGAATTAAGAGTCTATTGATGACCATGAACCCATTGTCAATTGTTGGAAAACCCATCTGGATCACTAATGCCCTTCAGGGAAGAAAGCTGCCATCCTTACCTGGTCTGGCTTATGTGACTCCAGACCCACAGCAATGTGGTTGACTCTTAACTGCCCCCTGAGCAATTAGGGATGGGTAATAAATGTTGCCTAGCCAGCGATGCCCTCATTCTGTGAATGAATAAAGAAAAATTAGAGTATTGTTTTTAAACTCACCTCTGTACCAAATTGTCAGGTATCATAAATGAATATGAATTAGGTCATCTGAGCCAGAGAAATACAATCCATTCAGCAGGAATGGTTCTGAGAAGGAAATCTAATGTAAAGGGTTTCTGACCCATTTTACTGCCAATGCTTTCTATGAGTTGACTGTACAGAAGATTTTAAAATATATTACCATGGTAGTCATAGTATAACTGATTTGCAGTAAGCACTCTTGAGTCACAGTGGATGCAAGTTAACTATTGAATGAGTTGAATTTGAATGAGCCAATAATTATTACGCACACACCTTAAATCAGAGATATTTTACTTGAAGAGACTTTGGAACTTTACTGACAACAAATAGGAGAAAACCATTGAATGTTGAATTTGAATGAGCAGGCAAATGTTACAAATTTTACTTTGGGTGGCTTCAGATACCACTAAGACTTTTGACACTAATGACATGGGTTCACAAATGCAATTGCCTGTGTGCAGATGGATCACAGTGGCCATGTTTAATATTTATCCCCTGTGTCAGGAACGCACTCTAAACAAATGTTGACGTAGCTCGTGATGCCCACATCCCATGAATGAATAAATAAATGCAACTCAATTTGTAAGCTATAAGGTTCCACAAACAGCAACAAGATAATCTGTAATCTGTTCTGCAGGCAATGTCAGTTGAGGGATCAATATTGACCAGGACATAGATAAAGTTTCCCTGCTCCTCTTTGCAATAGTTCCAAGGGATCTTTTCTTGCTTGAATGGGCCACAGTTTAAGTATCCAATCTTTATAATGGCACAGTTGGCAGTATAGCTGTGGTTCAGAAACGTATTGGAGTGTCAGGAGGAATTACTCACTCAAGCTTCTATGGTGGAATTTGAACACTAACTTTGGGCTGAGAGAGCTACTGACTGAGCAATGTGATTCAAGCATATCATTGTCTAATACAAAATGTTTATTTGACCTAATCCTAACCCTATTCGTTATGACATGACCAATATTTCGACAGAACATCGATATTCTATGGATGCAACTTGGAGCAATGTCAGACGGTTCTGAATAAGAGTCAACTCTGCTTTCTCTCCACAGATACTTCCAGACCTGCTGAGCTTTTCCAACAATTTCTGTTTTTGTGTCTGAGTCCAATCCGTTTTCCTTAAACATGCAGTGTTTCAATATCACAATGGAATACGTGGAGCAAACACCTACCCGAATTGTAGCAGCAGCAAGAGTATTTTTAATGCTAAGTGGGGAGTAGCAACTATGGAGCAAAGATTTCAGGGGTTAGTCATGAGGGCTGTAAAGTGTTATCACACTGAGGAGATACCTGATCAAGACATGGACTGGTGTGAACTGGTGGCAACAATTGCTCAATCTACCATTGATGCAGAAAGATTTCTGGAGGTCCTGTCCTCTTTTTTTTTTACAGCACATTTTCATTTAAAGATGTAATTTAAATACACTTTTAGCATGTCACACTTGTTCCACACAGGTTGGCGAAATACCCGGGTACGATTGATGCAGATCAATCTCAGTGGGATACACATGTTCACTGAAGAGTAAACAGTGTAATTACAGGCAGTAAAATTCTTTGGTTGAAACCCAAAGTTAATGTTTCAAGCAGCTGATGATTTTATAGGGATCCAAAAGCTTTTCACAAGAGGAGGTTGTAGTATCTGTTTAATATATCATTCTGAACTATAAATGTCACATGCAAAGACTGTCAAAATGTCACCCCGTATTCAGCATGACTGCAGGCCATAACTGAAATGAAGCAAAGCCTCTTGGCTCCTCAGAGAGACTTCCTCTTGCCAGATTTTTGTCTGATCCACATCAGGAGTTCTAAATGCTGATGGATAACATTATAACGATATCCCAATCTGTTTCTTCATACAAGCTGTGAGGTTCACACTCACAGGCTGAATTAAAAAGTTGCTACTCTGATAATCAAGGAGCTTGTTTACTTTTCTGGAGTCAAAAGGATTTGCCCTGAAGCTACGCAGGTTCGATACCATCTGTTCCCTCTTTCATTTGCCAAGAAAAGTCTGCTGAATTGTAGTTAGTTCATTAGTAAATAGATTGCAATAGTAGAGACCTTTTCCAAATTTCATGCACAATACAATGTCCAAAAAAAGTCCTAAACAGCTCAGTAATAGGGTCGATTTGTATAGATTCTGTTTGATTAATCCTCTTTAAAGCATTAAATTTAAAATCCAGTGTATTAAGGTGCATTGACAAGGTCATTAAACATGAAAGATTGCTGAATTCTTGCAAGTCTGCTGTCTGAACAGGCATTAGATTACCTCTGTTATTGGCTGCTGTATAGTCTTTTGTAGGAAAGAGTTATGAAATATGCTCTTTGACACAGTGTACTTTCTCCTTTCTGGCTTCCACCAACAAATGGAAGATAGTGATCTTGTAAGATACAAAGTGAATGCCCAAAGGGACATCAGGTGGTGTTTCTGGCCTTTGTTTCCCTCTCGAAACAGGAAGACGCACACCAAAAGCTCTTAGGGAGAGAAGCAACAGAACAAATTAGTGGCCAGGGGCTGAAGGGCAGAGAAAGGAGAGTTGTTGTGTGAGAAATTAGTTGGCCCGTGAAATCTGACACAAGCTCAGACGTTCATTCCCAGGCTCGATCTGTGAGACAAGCAAATCCTGAACCAGAAAGAAAAAGCCTTCTGGTTACAAAAAATTGTCAAGAGAAAGTATTTTGATATACAATTTCAGCCTGCTATTTACCATCTCTGAGATTATCAGAACCATTCAGTAAGATGGAGCATAATTAGTGATGGATCTCGACAAGGAGGGGAAGGAAATGAGTTTTGATCCTGGTTGCAACTGGCGCAATCCCATAAAATCAGAATTTTATGGATGAAATTACAGTGACAAACATTGAATATTATAAACAGCACAACTCCTGATCTATGTAATTGCTTATTGTCCAACAGGTTTATTTGGAAGCACACTAGCTTTCGGAGCGCCGCTCCTTCATCAGCACAACCACCCAATGAAGGAGCGGTGCTCCGAAAGCTAGTGTGCTTTCAATTAAACCTGTTGGACTATAACCTGGTGTAGTGTGATTTTTAACTTTGTACACCCCAATCCAACACCAGCATCTCCAAATCATATGTATTTGTTGCCTGTATCAAGTTTTTAAATTAAGTGCCATTGTGGTTCTGCTGGTCACACTTTCACCTCTGAGTCCTGAGGATACAGGTTCAATTCTCACTACAGAATGTGAACCCAAAAATGATGCTGACACAGTGGTACTCCAGTGCTGAGCAAATATAGAAAGCAGAGGTAGTTCGGCCCAGTTTTATCATTCAGTGCGATATTGGTTGCTCAACCTAATCAATAACCTGTTCCTGCCTTCTCCCTTTAGCCCCAAGTACAATACCTTACTCTTTCTTGAAAACATTCAATGTTTTGGCCTCAATTACTTTCCTCAGCCAAGATTTTTGAGGCTCATCACTTGGTGAGCGAAGAACTCTCTCAGTGCAGTAGGGAGGGAGAGCTACATTGCCAGAGGTGCTGACTTTCGAATGTGATTTTCAACTAAAATGCCAACTGCTTGCTGTGGGAAAGATGCCATGGCTTTGAATTCAAAGGGGAACAGAGGATTGATGTCCCACTGCCTTGGTCAAAGTTTATCCCTCAATCAATGTTGCCAAATGGATTGTCTGGCTATTACCACAGTGTAGTTTGGTGTGTGCAAAATTTGGCTACTGTATTTCTTACATAGTAACAGTGACTACGCTGCACATTTGGCAGCAAAATGTTTTGTGATTTCTGGTGGCCATTAGAAGTGCTACACAAATACCAGTCCTTCTTTGGTATGCTAAGTCCTTGCCAGCAGCCAGCTACCTATTCGACACCCTGAACCATTAGCATCTGCCCTGTCGTTAACACAGCAGAGTGAGAGAATGGACACAGAAGTTGGTTCCCATTACCAGCAACACTGCACTGCTCCCCACCCCCCACTTCCCCCACCAACACTCTTGCCTCTGTCACATTCCACCAACTGGGGAAAGACCAAAACAAATTTAGGAGGAAACATCTTGCTTTGAAAACATTGAGGTCCTCCAAGACGTATCATTCACCCATGATCAAGGACTGACTCCCAATCATATCTGTCCAGATACCAGGCTGGAACAGGGCAAAGGATTGGAAGGATATTCTAGTGATGAAAGGAATTGGCAATGCCAGCGGACAGGAGGCAGGCTGGGAGGTGGGTTGGCTTCTCGATCTAATGAGATGAGCGAGCTACCAATTTGCATAATCAAGGCACCCAATGGGAACCATTAATACAGACAAAGGGCTGTCTTCAAGGTGATTTAGTGATGGAAAAAATATCCATTCAGCTGTCCAGGAGTGCTACTGGATATATTAAAAAGAGAATAAGGGCTCTTGTGATGCAGTGGTAGTTTCCCTACCTCTGGGCCAAAAAGCTTGGGTTCAACTCTCACCAACCCAAGACACATTTCTGAATAGATTGATATAAAGAAACATAGGAAATAGGAACAGGCCACTTACTACTGTACAGAACCGAACTACTTTAATAACATTGTATATCTATTTTTTATGAATAAAGTCTATTTTTGAAATAAAAAATGGAGTAGGCCATTCGACCCTTTGAAGCTACTCAATCATTCAAGATGATCGTGGCTGATCATTCTACTCAATACTCTATTCCTGTCTTATCCCCATAACCGATGATCCCTTTGGCCCCAAGAACTATATCTAACTCTTGCTTGAAAGCATTCAATGAGTGACCTCAATCATTTTGTGTGATGGAGAATTTCACCAGTTTCCTCTTCTCCCCTCCCCTCCCTCCATCTTATCCCAGAGCACCACTCTCTGGGTGAAGGAATTTCTCCCCATCTCATTCTGGAGTGATCCACCCCATATCCTTAAACATCCTGCCTGCATTGTCTAATCCTGTTAGACTTCTATAGGTTTCTATGAGGTCCCTCTGGGGATCAGCATCAGCATTTTTCTGACAGTGAAACTGTCTCCCACTCTTGACGAAGCCCTCAGAATTGTGCTGATACTCTCAGCACTCATGGGAATGCCCTGCCCTCTGGAGTCACCTATCTTGCTCACGACATGTCTCCACTGCAGCAACAGTAAAGGTCGATCATCCACTTTCATCTCCCCTCACACCTGCCACGCCTTTATTCCAGGAGGAGAGCAGCCCACTATCAGGCAGAAAGAGTCGAGATGGTTGGTGGGCTACCTGACATTCAGTTCCTCACCCCAGTTCCATTCTGACTCTGATGTCTCCTCTACTCTAACTTGCAGAATATTTCAGGGATCCTTTCACAGCCAGCAGAGATTTTCCTACCCATTCAGACACCTCATCTACTGTGTCTGTTGCTCTTGATGTGGTCTCCTCTACATTGGGGAGACAGGACGCCAACCTGCAGAACGTTTCAGGGAACATCTCTGGAACACATGCACCACACAACCCCACTGTCCTGTGGCCAACTGCTTCAACACCCCCCCCCCCCCACCAACTCGCCAAGGACATGCAAGTCCTGGGCCGCCTCCACCACCAAATCTAAGCCACCCACCAACTGGAGGATGAACGCCTCATCTTCTGACTTGGGATCCTCCAACCACATGGTATCAATGTCGATTTCACCAGTTTCCTCATCTCCCCTCCCTCCATCTCATCCCAGATCCAACCCTCCAACTTGGCACTGCAATCTTGAACTGTCCTACCTGTCCATCTTCCTTCCCACCTATCCCTCCACCCTATCACCATCACTGCCCACTTCCATTGCCTTCGCAGCTACCTTCTCCCTGCCCACCCCCACCCTACCATTTATCTCAGAGCCTGCTTCTCCACCTCCACATTCCTGATGAAGGGCATATGCCTGAAACATCAATTCTCCTGCTCCCCAGATGCTACCTGACCTGTTATGCTTTTCCAGCACTGCACCTTTCAATTCTGATCTCCAGCATCTGCAGTCCTCACTCTGATGGCTCTGAGTTCATGATTGACTTGACTAAGCCTCTGGATTGGCACTGGGACACCCCCTCCTTGCACCCAACACCCCCCAACCACTACCACCACCACCATCACCAAACCCCCACCTACCCCCACCTTCCCCACCCCCGGCCCCTGAAGATTATCAGCTTGGCTAAAGCCTAAGGGCTGCTAAACCGCTTTTTGGGAGCGGTTAGGAGCCCTTTGATTTGTTATAAGTGCACATGACTTATAACAAATAAGTCATTTGTTATAAAATTTGTGTGTAAAATAGTGCATAAACCCATTGGAGCCGTCAACCTCAAAGCAAATTGCAAAACGAACTGTAAAAATGTAACTGTCAAGGTCTTTGAAACTCCTACCCTTTAAATATTTGAGAACTGTTAAGAGTGTTTAAAAAAGCCCTTTTGTGTATTGTGTAATGAGGACAATTGTTACTGGATTAGTGCAGCATGGCTGATTTTTAAAACCTTCCATTATCATGAGTCATGTGCCTACCATTGCACAGAGCTTGATAGTTCTAAGTAACTCTCTGACGTGGGACTGTGAATTCTGATCTTTGTTTTCTCAAGGGAGTAAAGGAAGGATTGAATGCTCCCAACATATGAGATAAGCCTGTTATCAAGTATGGCCACCATGATCCATGGACAATTTAGCCTGTAACATCACACCAGCTCTTTATGGTAATTGGAACCATCAATATTTCTTATTTAAACAAAGAATTGTTGTATTTGCAGGCTCCGGCAGTGTTTTAAAATGTCCATACAGTCAGTTTTTAAAAATTGATTCATAAGATGAAGGCATTATTGGCCCGGTAGCATTTACTGCCAAGAGGTCAACCACATCACATCTTGGCCAGACTGGGTAAGGACAGCAGTTTCATTCCCTAAAGAGCAATAGTGAACCAGATGGGTTTTTCCTGACAATGGATTCATGGTCATCATTAGACTCTTAGACCCATCATTAGACCCTCTGACCACATGGCATCAATGTCAATGTCACCAGTTTCTTCATCTCCCCTCCCCTCACTTCATCCCAGATCCAACCCTCCAACTCAGCACCAAACTGTCCATCTTCCTTCCCGCCTATCTGCTCCACCCTCCCCTCCGACCTATCACCATCATGCCCCCCAATCTGCATCTACCGATCGCCTTCCCAGCTACCTTCCCCCCAACCTCGCTCTCCTATTTATCTCTCAGTCCCCTTCCCCACCCCACCCCCACATTCCTGATGAAGGGCTTATGCCTGGAACATCGATTCTCCTGATCCTCGGATGCTGCCTGACCAGCTGTGCTTTTCCAGCGCCACACTATCGACTCTGATTTCCAGCATCTGCAGTCTTCACTTGCTCTTAATTCCAGGTATCTATCGAATTCAAATTCCACCATCAGCAGGGGTGGGATTTGAACCTAAATGCCCAGGATATTAATGGTTTCTCTAGGTTAATAGTCCAGCAATGATAATACTAGGCCATCACCTCCCCTAAGCAATGCCAGGGAGAATCACACCACAAGGGGCAGGACTCAAACCTATATGGTAGTGACCCCAAGGAATTACTTGGGGTCAGCGATGACTGCTCCGAGATAGATATCTGAATGGAAAATTTTGGTGCAGTGTTTTGTTAGCACAGAACAAATCAGAGGGCTTGACATTAGGAGCAGGAGTAGGCCATTCGGCCCTTCAAGTCCACTCCACCATTCAATAGAACTAAGGCTGATCCTCCAACGCAATGCCAAATTCTTGCTTCCCCTCCATACCTGTTGATGCTTTTAAAATCTAAAAATATTTCAAGCTCTTTCTTGACTATATTCAGGGCTTGACCCCCTTCTGTGGTAGAGAATACAACAGGTTCATTACGTTTGGAATGAAGAAATGTTTCCTCATCTCTGACCTGAATGCTGACCTCCCATATGCTGAGATTGTCACGTCTGGTTCTAGACTCCCCAACCAGGGAGTCCCTGCATCCAGTCTGACCAGGCCTGTCAGACATTTGGATATTTCAATCATATTCCCTCACATCCTTCGAAACTCTGGTGAAAATGTGCTCAGTCAAACCAATTTCTCCTTGTGGAACGGTCCCCTGTATCAGGAGAAAGCGAGGATTGCAGATGCTAGAGGTCAGAGTCAAAGAGTGTGATGCTGGAAAAGCACAGCTGGCCAGGCAGCATCCGAGGAGCAGGAGAATCGACATTTCGAGCATAAGCTCTTCATCAGGAATGTGGCTAGTGGCCTAAGGGGGCAGAGAGATAAA
Organism: Chiloscyllium plagiosum; assembly: GCF_004010195.1. Classification (NCBI taxonomy): domain Eukaryota; kingdom Metazoa; phylum Chordata; class Chondrichthyes; order Orectolobiformes; family Hemiscylliidae; genus Chiloscyllium; species Chiloscyllium plagiosum. The sequence goes on along the minus strand of NC_057747.1, from coordinate 9,541,793 downwards.
TGGGAGGGCGGTGTGGTTGCGTGGCTGGGAATGCTGGCAGATGAAGGTGGGAGTAACGGTCAGAGAGGAGGGTGAAGCAGATAAGTGAGGAGGAAGACGGACAGGTAGAAAAGTCCAAGAGGCGGTGCCCAGTTGGAGGGTTGGGACTGGGATAAGGTGAGGGGAGGGGAAATGAGGAAACTGGTGAAATCCACATTGATCCCATGCGGTTGGAGGGTTCCAATGTGGAAGATGAGGCGTTCCTCCTCTAAGCACTGGGTGATCCGGGTTTGATGGTGAAAGAGGCCCAGGACCTGCATGTCCTTTGCGGAGTGAGAGCGGGAGTTAAAGTGTTCAGCGTCAGGGAGGTGGGGTTGTTTGGTTCAGGTGTCCCAGAGATTTTCTCTGAAATGATCCACAACGGTATCAGCCTCTGTATAACAAGTACCTGTATACGTCCCTGGATAGGGTGACCAAAATGGCTCACAATACTCCCGTTTTTTTGTGTTTTTTGTTCTCTCCTGGGATATGGGTATCTCTGACTGGGTCAGCATTCATTGGCCATCCCTAATTGCCCAGAGGGCAAGGTGAGGGGAGGGGAAATGAGGAAACTGGTGAAATCCACATTGATCCCATGCGGTTGGAGGGTTCCAATGTTGAAGATGAGGCGTTCCTCCTCTAAGCACTGGGTGATTCGGGTTTGATGGTGAAAGAGGCCCAGGACCTGCATGTCCTTTGCGGAGTGAGAGCAGGAGTTAAAGTGTTCAGCGACAGGGAGGTGGGGTTGTTTGGTTCGGGTGTCCCAGAGATTTTCTCTGAAATGATCCACAATGGTATCAGCTACTGTATAACAAGTACCTGTATACGTCCCTGGATAGGGTGACCAAAATGGCTCACAATACTCCTGTTTGTTTGTGTTTTTTGTTCTCTCCTGGGATATGGGTATCTCTGACTGGGTCAGCATTCATTGGCCATCCCTAATTGCCCAGAGGGCAGTTAAGAATCAACCCCATTGCCATGGACCTAGAGGTATATATAGACAAGATCAGGCAGGGATGACAGATTTCCTCCCCTAAAGAACATGAAGTGAACCAGATGGGTTTTTCCCAACAATTGGCAATGGTTTCATGGTCACCATTAGATTTGTAATTCCAGATTTACTCCAGAAATCAATTTGCTACGTGGTGTAATAGAAGATGCTTCCTTTTAAATATATTGGTGATTTTAATCTCCAAATATTTTCCAAGTGTCGTCTACAGTAACTCACAGAGGCTCCAGCCTCCTGCGTTTCCAGGGCTCAGACCCGACCTGCAGATTTGGGAACCAGGACTGAAAACACAGGCCTGGCAAAGAGCGATGACCATCTCTACCCCCTCCGACCAAACACTCACCAGGGTTTGCTTTTCGGGCTTGCCATGTGGCAGTTTACCTGGCTGTTGGGTGGCACAATTGGCATTAATCATCCAATCCATTCAGGAACCTCTGGCCCTAGATCAAATCAGGGCAGGGGTGAGGAGATAATGGAGTCAACATTTTGAAACCTCCCTCCCCCACCTCTGACCCCCAGTAAATGCCCAGCTCCAATTTTTCCACTGTGGGTGGAGGCAGACAGTAAATTCCACCTGAAAATGTGTTGCTGGAAAAGCGCAGCAGGTCAGGCAGCATCCAAGGAACAGGAGAATCGACGTTTCGGGCATAAGCCCTTCTTCAGGAATGAGGAAAGTGTGTCCAGCAGGCTAAGATAAAAGGTAGGGAGGAGGGACTTGGGGGAGGGGCGTTGGAAATGCAATAGGTGGAAGGAGGTCAAGGTGAGGGTGATAGGCCGGAGTGGGGTGGGGGCGGAGAGGTCAGGAAGA
>NC_057747.1:9527768-9539830 GCF_004010195.1 Chiloscyllium plagiosum | reverse complement strand
CATTGGGTGCAGCGGATGCAATAAATGATGTGTGTGGAGGTGCAGGTGAATTTGTGGCGGATATGGAAGTGTACCTTGGGGCCTTGGAGGGAAATAAAGGGGGAGGTGTGGGTGCAAGTTTTGCATTTCTTGCGGTTGCAGGGGAAGGTGCCGGGAGTGGAGGTTGGGTTGGTGGGGGGTGTGGACCTGACAAGGGAGTCACGGAGGGAGTGGTCTTTTCGGAATGCTGATAGGGGAGGGGAGGGAAATATATCCCTGTTTTCCCGTAGGACCTTCTAAGTGACACATGCTATAAGCGATATCACTTGGGTTGACATACCAGTGAAAGGGATTAATTGCTCCTAGCCACTTTGCTGGTTGTGGGAGCTTGCTGTGCGAACACCGGCTGTCGCCTTTCCTGCTTTGCAATTGATAATGCTTCAATTGTGCCCTGAAACCAAATCTTTCCTTCTCTCAGAAGATGGGAACAGCAATAGACCATTCAGCCCCTCAGGCATTCTGATCTCTACCAACCTCAATACCATTTACTTGCCTCAACAGAAGTCTACTGATCTCAGTTAGTCCATTTTATCAAGCTTACAACAATATTTGAGGTGAATTCTGGTTGCATTTTGAATCACATTGATTTGGGTGGCACAGTGGTTAGCACTGCTGCCTCTCAGCACTAGGGACCCAGGTTTGATTCTACCCTCTGGCTGATGTCTGGATGGAGTTTGCATGTTCTCCTTGTGTCTGTGTGATTTCCCTCCGGTTTCCTCCCGCAGTCCAGAGATGTGCAGGTTAGGGAGGATTGGCCATGCTAAATTGCCCATAGAGTGCAGGTTAGCCAGGGTTATGGGGATAAGGTGGGTCTGGGTGCTGTGCTGTTTGGAGTGTCGGTGCAGACATGACGGGCCAGATAGCCTCTATCTGCACCATAGGGATTCCATGATGGACATCTACACCAGTTTTGTGAATATCACCCTAACCACAGGTCAAACTTTGTGATACCAAAACCTTTTCCACCCTCAAATTAACAGGAAGCAATTGAGTCTGCACAGTGAAACGAGCTATAAATTTCTGTTCCTCCACTTCTTATCTAAGATTAAATCCTTGCTATGCGATTATTTCTATCCCCTCTTCTATTGGAAATACTTGGCTACAATCGGTGTTTACTCCAAAAATCAAATTGTTCCATGGTGTCACACAAAAACATTTTTCTTTTAGAAAAAGCTATCAATGGAGCTTTGTGGATATGGCTGGGAGCAGAACGGAAGCATGGTAATTGTGTGTGATGTGTTAATCAGCCAAATAACCCTTCAATTTAGCCTTGGAGGGAAACTTCACCTGATGTAATACAGAGTCGAACATATGCCAGCTGTTTTAGAATGCAGGATATGGCATTGCCAACTTACTGACTACTGTAGTCTGACCTGAAAAATGGGCATAACCAACTTAAACCCACTGAAGTCCCATATACAATTTTTAGTATTTTACAATATGCTGTTCATTGTACATCGACATCTTTTAGTTACACAATCCAAGCTATGCCAGGTGAATTACAGATTTTGAATTACACCCATAAACATGGATGTCAACATTATCCACTAATGAGGATTACAGGTTTGTAATCTGTCTGGACAGATTGGACACAAATATCTTTTTCACTGAGACCTGCTTATTATTAAAAGTGCAAATTAGTTTGGCAAGCCGACAGGAACAATATATTAGCAGTGCCCAAGAGTTACCAATCCTAATGTAAAAAAATCGCCAAGTTGATGTATTAATAGTGGCCATCAGATTTAGTTTGACTTTTTCCTTAAAACTTCAGCCATAAGATGTTTGTCCTATTGGTGGCTGAAAAGGTCTTCTGTTTTTCAGGAAATTGCCAAGAATTGTTGTGTAAAATTGCATACATGATGAAAGTCATTAGATCGGAAAGAAAGATAGCAACACAAATAAAGGCTACCAAAGTGCTTTCACTCTTACATTTTTAAGAAGCTGACATCCATTTTCTTGCTCAAGCTTCCACTTTAGAGTTTCTATGATAACCCAGTTTGTAAAGTCAATGATCTATAGAGTCATGGAGTTGTATAGCATGGAAACAGACCGTTCAGTCCAACTCATCCATGTCTACTACATATCCTAAATTTATCTAGTTCCATTTTCCAGAACCTGGCCCATATCCCTCTAAACCCTTCCAGTTCATATACCCATCCAGATGCCTTTTAAATGCTGCAATTGTGCCAACCTCCACCACTTCCTCTGGCAGCTTACTCCATACATGCACCACCCTCTGTGTTGCCTCTTAGGTCCCTTTTAGATCTTTCCCCTCTCACCTTGAACCTATGTCCTTTAGTTTTGGACTCCTCGACCCATTTGTTAAATACATTTCATCGGAAGGTAGATGATTGCATTCTCCATTTGTATGTCCTTTACGGATGCCCAGCCAAGTTTTTTAAATAAATTCACTCAGGGCAGATATAGGCATCATTGGCTGGGCCAGCATTTACTGCCTGTCCCCAGTTGCCCTCGAGAAGTGGCGGTGAGCTGCCTTCATGAACCGCTGAAGTCCATTTGGCGTAGGGAGACCCACAACGCCATTAGGGAGGGAATTCCAAGACTTTGGCCCGGAACTCACTTCCTAACCTGGCAGGTGGGAGAAAGAAAGAGAAGGTGGCGAATGAGGAAAAAATACTGTGGCTATAATAGCTGCTCCTTTTGGGGGTGTTTTCAGTGTTGGAAGTGATTTCCTTGAATTCCAGGAGCAGCAATTACTGTTTTATAGGCTGTTGCATTGTTTTGGAACTTTGGGGAAAAAGACATCAAAACAACGGCACTTTAAAAAGGAGGAGGAGAGACAAAGGCAGGGATCATGTGGTCTGTGTGTGTGTGTGAGAGAGAGAGAAAGGGAGAAAGAAAGAAAGAAACCCACAATGTTATCTGACACAGCAATGAATCTGCACAGCTATTGCATTTGATGTTTGAATTCTGGACATTGGAGTGTGTCCAAGAAAAATTAACAAACAGCGAAATTCACAGTTGACCTTGGAGGAACCTGTGTGGGAGAGCTCACAGTCCAGCAACCAATAAGTGCATGTTCTTTTTTAAAGTGTAACCTTGCCTGTCTTTTTCTTTGTAAGTCTACAATAGTGAGTAGAGTGGGTTCTGTTTTGCAATTCTATTCTCCCTCTTATTGGAAAGATGCTGTGAAACTTGAAAGGGTTCAAAAAAGATTTACAAGGATGTTGCCAGGGTTAGAGAGGTTGAACTATAGGGAGAGGCTGAATAGGCTGGGGCTGTTTTCCCTGGAGTATCGAAGGCTGAGGGTTGACCTTATAGGAGGTTTATAAAATCATATGGGACATGGATAAGGTAGATAGACAAAGCCTTTTCCCCAGGGTAGGGGAGTCCAGAACTTGAGTGCATAGATTCAGTGAGAGAGGGGAAAGATTTAAAAGGGACATAAGAGACAACGTTTTCCACACAGAGGGTGGTGTGTGTGTGGAATGAGCTGCCAGAGTGGGGCTAGATTGATTTATGATATCTGGTCAGCATGGATGAGTTGAACCAAAAGGTCTGTTTCTGTGCTCATGACTTGGAGATGCCAGTGTTGGAGTGGGGTGTACAAAGTAAAAATCACACAACACCAGTTTATAGTCCAACAGGTTTAATTGGAAGCACACTAACTTTCGGAGTGTCGCTCCTTCATCAGGTGGTAGTGGAGGGCTCAATCCTAACACACAGGAGTTATAGCAAAAATTTACAGTGAGAAGGAACTGAAGTAATACATTGAAAAACTGATTGTCTGTTAAGTCTTTCAACTGTTTGAATACCATGATAGTTTCACTTCTTTCGTGTGTAAATCACAAAAGCTTTTTTTAAAAAGTTGCATTCTCAGGTTAGCTGTTAACAATGGTGGTAGCTAGACAATATGTTGAAGGTGTTAGCCCCCTGTGTTCTCTGTCTATGCCATGATGTTTAGATTGATTCTAATCTAAAAAGTGAGTTGTGGGTGTCTGTGTGCGCGTCTGTGTATATGTGTGTCCGTGTGTATGTGTGTATAGGAGTGCCTCTGTGTGTGTATGTGTGTGTAGGAGTGTCTGTGTGTATAGTGCAATGGTAGTCACCTGTAATGTAACATGAACCCAAGGTCCCGGTTGACGCCCTCCCTATGGGTTTCTGTGCTGTACATCTGTATGACTCTAAGGTGGTGCAAATCTTTTAATGTCAGTTTCAGCCTCCCTCGGCTGAAAAACACACAACCAGCCACAATTTCTGTCCCAATCCTTGGTGAATGGTCAATCCACTGAAGGTAAATCTTTGGGTATGTTGTGGGATCAGTTTGCTGTTAATGCTGCCATGTGACTGTATAGCTTGCCAACATGCATGCCCAGACTTTGTGTTTTCAGGAATTAAGACAAATCTCTGGTACAGCTGAACAACCATTTACAACTAGGATATACACCTCAGTGTTTATTAGTCTCAAGGAGAGAGACAATCGAAGGTCATGGAAGAGATTATTGGGCTCTGCGTCAGTGTTCCACACTCTACCTTGCAACTCCCACCCCAACCACCATGTTCTTTGGGTTCCCATGTGTCCTACCAGCAGTGGCCATCGCCTCCTCAGTGGCGCTGTTGAGCATAATATGTGTGCCATCCTCTGACTGGATAGCAGCTCTCGGAGGGCGGTACTTCTGACCCCACAGGGTTTTGATTCCAGGAAAGGCCCTGCTGGTGGCTTCACCACTGCCTGATTAGCTTGCAGACTTTCCCATAAAGGGGCACGGCAAACCTTCATCAGCTCTCCAGCCGGCTGGCATGACCCCCAATGCCACGACAGGTTTTCACTTCATGAGAAAGTATCATTTCTGCATTGACCTGAGATAGACACTTCCCTACTTCACCTTACCCATCAACATAACTTTCTATTCCTGTCTTCCTCATGCACGTATCTAGCTTCCCTTTAAATGAATCCATGATTACTACCACAAAAACCTCTATGTAATGGCAGCAGGCTTCATCATGATTCTTCACTGGCTTAACGTATTGGAGTTTGTCCCCTCACGGTCACAAGCTCTGACACGTTAAGCCAGTGAAGAAACATAATGAAACAGGGTAAGAGTTGTAGCAGTTCCCCGAGAGCATGGACCAGAGGGTCAGATACAGTACACCTGATTCCTGGCTCTTCCAATATTCCCATGATGAAGGTTAATCACTAGGAAATCAAGCTTGCATTAATTTGGGTTAGTCCATTCTCTGATAAACATCAAGCGAGGCATCAAATCTTGGGTTTGAGTGCTTTATCTTTTTTAATTCATTCACGGGATGAGGATGTCACTGGCTAGGCCAACATTTATTGTTCATCCCTTATGGCTCGGGGGGCAGTAAGAGTCAACCAAATTGCAGTGGGTCTGGATTCACATGCAGCCAGATCAGGTAAGGATGGCAGTTTCCTTTCTGAAAGGGCATCTCCAGATGGGTTTTTCCCCAGTCAATTAATTGTCGATTGGATTCATGGTCATCATTTTGGCGGCATGGTGACACAGTGGTTAGCACTGCTGCCTCACAGCACCAGAGATCTGGGTTCAATTCCCACCTCAGGTGACCTTCTGTGTGGAGTTTGCACATTCTCCCTGTGTCTGCGTGGGTTTCCTCCGGGTGCTCCCACAGTCCAAAAATGTGCAGGTTAGGTGAATTAGCCATGCTAAATTGCCCGTAGTGTTAGGTGAAGGGGTAAATGTAGGGCAATGGGTCTGGGTGGGTGGTGGGTCAGTGTGGACTTGTTGGGCTGAAGGGCCTGTTTCCACACTGTAAGTAATCTAATCTATCTATCATTAGACTCTTAATTTCAGATATTTATTGAGTTCAAATTCCACCAAACCTGGGATTTGAATCCAGGTCCCCAGAATGTGAGCTGGGTATTAGGATTAACAGTCCAGTATTAATCTGCTAGGCCATTATTCCTTTGGATTGTCTTCGTATTGTTCTGAGAATAAATAAAAAGACTCTATTGCTATTGGGAGTCAGAAGAGGATTATTGCTGTAATGACAAATGATCGACAGCCCTATCTCTAAAACAAATTGAAGGTTTAAAAATTGGTCACACCCTCCTCTGTTAAAGTAGCAAAGAGGAATTTGGCGTGACTTTGTTAAACATTTGTATGCCAACCTCGCCAATCCTACTTTTCCTGTGCCAGGAATTTCTGAACATGTGCGTCTTGTGTTAATGATCGTTTACAGAAGTTTTAATGCATTCATTATCCTTTGTGAAAAAGGAAAATATAAACAGTTACAATTACCATTCATCATAATTTTTGCAGCAACAGCCGAGGTATAGTCAGCTTCCTTTTAAATGATGCTGAATAAAACGCTTTTCAAAACACACGGGACATTTCCAAAATTTAGCTCAGACATTTCCTCCTTTCCACTTGCGAATGTCTTTCGAATTACAGCTGCACTAAATCACTCATTTTGAACTGCTCTTAATAAATGTTACCTATGGCCGAGTATGCTTCACTGATACAATACACAGTTCTTTCTGAAGTCTGGAAAACATATCAGATCTGAAATAAAAATGAAGTTCTTTTTTCAAATAGCATTACAAACATGCTATATGCCAGAAACCCTGGTGCCTCATTTAATCTCAAGCATATTTAGATCATAAACCATATTTTGGAAATTCACTGGTGAAATTCATCCCAGGAATCAAGAAGATAGATGCGACATTGTTGTGAGTGATTTAACTTGAACTGTTGGCGAACTTAGCTGTTTTGATGTTTTTTCAAAACCTGAGGCAAACGTGGCATTTTTAGGAACGGGAAAGGTCTGTAATGACTAACATGACTGTCGAAAATCTCGACCTCACTTACTTCCTTCAATGATCACCATCTTCCAGAATTCTTGCTCTAGTAACTTTTCCAAAATCACAAACGCTCCATGTTGTCTCTTGATCTGGTTTGCATAGTGGGGCACTGTGGGGCAGAAGCAGCAACAAAATGGACGGCCAGTTCCAAGACTTAAATTCGTAAGGACTCGGCCATCCAAACTAACCGGGTATCCAGCAAAGCCTGGAATTTTCCGCGGGAAGATGTCTGGCAAATGATGCCAAACATTTAGCGCTGTGGCATTCCCATTTTGCGGAGGGCAGTGTCCACCAACATTTCCTACCAATGCAACCAGCGTAAATTGGAATGTAAACATTAATGTAAACGATTGGGCCCAATGAAAATGTGCTATTCACACTGTGTGTTCCCTCTTAAATTACAAAAATTAAAGTTTGTGCCAGTTACCTGTCATGATGGAGTCGAGTTGCCATTAGAGCACTGAGCGCAAATTCCACCCAAAACTGCACTCATCTTGAGAAGCATAGAGTCAAGATTGTTTGAGTACCAACAGATATGTTACGACGCAGCCCGATACAGCAACATTTTAGAAAATATATACATATTTGCTTTAAAAAATATTCTTTGACATGATTGTGTGTGAGAAACACAGTTGCTTTATTGCAAAAAAAACGCATTTTGATTTCTGTGCTCATCCACCATCTGTGAGCAACCAGAGTTGGAAATGATTTCAAAGAACTGTTTGGAAGAAACTATTAGTTACATTGGTATTTACATGTCAGTTCATTAACCAATTTGATTTTTTTTTCAAAGGCTTGTCTATTAGGAGTGTTTAATCAGGAGTTCATGAGATTCTCAGCTAGAATCATGGTTCATGTACTTTGTCAGAAGCGCAGTCATATAGTCATACAGCACGGAAACAGACTCTTTGGACCAACCAGTCCATGCCAAATACAATCCCAAACTAAACTCGTCCCACCTGACTGCCCCCAGCCCAGATCCCTCCAAACCTTTTTTATTCACGTTCTTAAGTGTCTTTTAAGTGTTGTAACTGTACCCACATCCACCACCTCCTTCATAACTTCAGTCCACACATGAACCACCCCGTGCGTAAAATAGTTGCCCCTCGTGTATTTTTGAAATCTCTCTCCTCTCACTCTCTAGTCTTGAAATCCCCCATCCTCGGGAAACATCCTCTGCCATTCACTTTATATATACCTCTCATGATTTCATAAACCTCTTTAAGGTCACCCCTCAACCTGTTACCCAGAAAAGTCCCAGACTATCCAGCCTCTCCTTATAACTTAAACCTTCTATTCCTAGTAATATCCTGGTAAATCTCTTCTGAACCCTTTCCAGCTTAATAATATCCTTCCTATAACAGGGCGACCAGAGTTGGACACAATATTCCAGAAGGGGTCTCACCAATGTCATGCACAAGCTCAATATGGGAATCCCAACTCCCATACTCAAAGGTCTGAGCAATGAAGGCAAGCGTGCCAAACACCTTCTTAACCACCATGTCTACAGTCCTTGGGCATTGTCTGATGATAATCTGAGTTGTTTTCTGGATGTTTTTGTCAGTGTTGGTTTGCATTGTATTAAGGTGAGATATTGGTGTAATGGTGGTGTCACTAGATGCATTATCCCAAACCCCAAATTGAGGTACAGATTCAAATCTCACCACAGTCAATGTTTAACCTGATACATAAAACACAAAACGTGAATATGCAGGTCCAGCAATGGGGTTAGGAAAGAAAATAGAATGTTGGTATTTGTTACAAGGGCATGGTACATAAAATCAGGGGTGTTTGATTGCAGTTTTGTTGAGACCATGTTTGAAGTATTGTGTAAAATTTTGGTCTTCTTACCTAAGAAAGGACAAATTGCATTGGAAGCAGTTCAGAGAAGGTCCAATCCAATACAACACGACAAAACAGCACAGGAACAGGCCCTTTGGCCCACCAAACCCGCTACTTATGACCCATGCATGGTTTCTATCCCTCTGCTCACCTCCCGTCCATGTGTCTGTCAAGATACACCTTAAACGTCGCTAAAGTTCCTGCTTTCACCACCTCCACGGGCAGTGCATTCCAGGCACCCACTGTGTGAAAAATTGTCCTTGGACTTCTCCCCTAACCTTTTACGCCTCTCACCTCGAACCTGTGCCCTCTTGTAGCTGACCTTTCCACCCTGGGAAAAAGCTTCCGGCTATCCACACTATCAATGCTTCTCATTATTTTGTAGACCTCTATCAGGTCGGCCCTCAGCCTCAGTCTTTCCAGTGAAAACAATCCAAGTTGATCCAACCTCTCCTCATAGCTAAAACCCTCCAGACCCAGCAACATCCTGGCGAATCTTCTCTGCATTTTCTCCAAAACATCCACGTCCATTTGGTAGTGTGCCGACCAGACTGCACACAATATTCCAAATATGGCCTAACCAAAGTTTTACACAGCTGTAACATAACTTGCCAACTTGTATATTCACTGCCCGAGCTGATGAAGGCAAGTGTGCTGTATGCCTTCTTGAACACCTTATCCACCTGTGTTGCCGCTTTCAAGGATCTGTGGACCTGCATGCCCAAGTCCCTCTGTATGTCAATGCTCTAAAGGGTTCTGCCATTTATTGTAAAATTCACACCTGAATTTGATCTTCCAAAATGCATCACCTTGCATTTGTCCAGATTAAACTCCATCTGCCAATTCTCTGCCCAAATCTGCAGTCTATGTATCCTTTGACAAAAGCTTCATTATCTGCAACTCCGTCAATTTTGGTGTCTTCCCTAAACTTACTAATCAGACCATTTTCCTCCAGAAAATGTATATATAATACAAATAATTAAGGTCTCAGCAGTGATTGTGTGAAATTTCACTAGTTACTGATTTCCATTCCGAAAAACACCCTTCCACTGCTACTCTCCGTCTTCTATAACCAAGCCAGTTTTGTGTCCATCTAGCCAGTTCACCCTGGATCCCATGAGACACTACCTTCTGTACTAACCTGCCACAATTTGATTTTGATTTCATTTCATTTATTATTGTCAGATGTACCAAGGTACAGTGAAAAGTTTTGTTTAGTGTGCAGTACAGACAGATTATACCATACACAATGCATTTGGGTCATAGAACAGAGGGAGGAATACAATGTTACAGCTACAGAGAAGGTGCACAAAGAGCGATATCAACACTAAATTTGAAGTTTGAGAGGTCCTTTCAGAAGTCTAATAACAGTGGGGAAGAAGCTGTTCTTCAATCTGTTGGTCTGTTGTTTAAACTTATATATCTTCTTCCCAATGGAAGAGGGTGGAAAAGATTCTAAATGGGTACTAAAGTCCATGTAGACTTCCCTCATCAATCATTCTTGTCATCACCTCAAAACACTCATTCAAGTTAGTGAGACATGACCTTGCCGACACAAACCCACACTGCCTATCACTAACAAGTGCATCCAGGAATAAAGGTGGGATGTGTTTACCTCCAGAAACCTGTTTTACCTGATGCAGCAACGATTATGTTATCTCCCGTGGCATTAGAAACTAGGCATGGTATTGAAGAATCCAACAGACATTTTTTACAACAATTATGAACAAATTTAATATCCCTTGGGCACATAAGATTCTGGGCTGGCATCAAGCTACTAAGTTACAATAGAGAAGCATGTTTCCAATACGGAGCCATGCTTCAATTGATCTGTCTGAATATGGAATCTGAGATCTTTATACTCTCGGGTCACATGCTATGGCACAGTGAAGCAGTGGATGATGGAGCATGCCTCCTCAAGATGCACTGGAAAGCAGACTGTGGGACATAGCACAACAGAATGAGATACCTTATGAAGAAAGGTCAACATGTTGGGCCTGTATCCATTGGAGTTTGGAAGGGTAAGCAGCGATCATCTTACAACATACAAGATCCTGAGGGGACTTGACAAGGTAGATGCTGAAAGGATGTTTCTCCTTTCTGGGAAAGAACTGAACAAAGGAGCACAGCTTAAAAATCAAACGGTCTTAAAAACAGAGATGAGGAGAATCACTTTCTCTCAGAGAATCTTTAATCTATGGAATTTTCTTCCCCAGACTTGCAGTAGGGGCAGCGTAAATGAGTACTTTTAAGGCTGGGTCAGATGGATATTTGATTAACAAGGGATCAAAGCTTAGAGTGGGTTTAGAGAAAAGTGGAGGGAAAAGTCAAGTCAGCCATTATTTTATATGATGGTGTGGCAAACATAACTGGCTGCATTGTGAACTCTGGTTTCTCATTTGTACATTTCACTTTCAGGGAAATTGGGAAAAGAAGGTCCCAAATCCACCTGAGCATGAATAGGAATCAAACTTCTGCTGGTGGTGTTATTTTAAAACGAATGCTAGCCATCGAACTAACTGAGCTGACAGACATCCAAAAAGAGTTTTTTTCTTGAAATCAATGGGTTATCATCATTCGCTGATGGACACCCTCAATGGACCATTGTACACTAACTACTGAGGAATTTTCTTAATGCCAAGTTACGTGTTCTTATTTTAGATTCTATGAGTTTGGGATGAGAATATAGCAAGACGGGATAGTCTGAAAAATTTATATTTAAGGGCTTAGAACATAGAACATAGAACAATACAGCACAGAACAGGCCCTTCAGCCCACGATGTTGTGCCGAACTTCTAACCTAGATTAAGTACCCATCCATGTACCTATCCAAATGCCGCTTAAAGGTCGCCAATGATTCCGACTCCACCACTCCCACGGGCAGCGCATTCCATGCCCCCACCACTCTCTGGGTAAAGAACCCACCCCTGACATCTCCCCATAACCTTCCACCCTTCACCTTAAATTTACGTCCCCTTGTAACACTCTGTTGTACCCAGGGAAAAAGTTTCTGACTGTCTACTCTATCTATTCCTCTGATCATCTTATAAACCTCTAGCAAGTCACCCCTCATCCTTCGCCGTTCCAACGAGAAAAGGCCGAGAACTCTCAACCTATCCTCGTACGACTTCCTCTCCATTCCAGGCAACATCCTGGTAAATCTACTCTGCACCCTCTCCAAAGCTTCCACATCTTTCCTAAAGTGAGGCGACCAGAACTGCACACAGTACTCAAACTGTGGCCTAACCAAATTCCTGTACAGCTGCAACATCACTTCACAAATCTTGAATTCAATCCCTCTGCTAATGAACGATAATACTCCATAGACCTTCTTACAAACTCTATCCACCTGAGTGGCAACCTTCAAAGACCTATG
>NC_057747.1:9478855-9527026 GCF_004010195.1 Chiloscyllium plagiosum | reverse complement strand
CTTGTCAAATGCCTTACTAAAATCCATGTATACTACATCCACTGCTCTACCCTCATCTACATGCTTGGTCACCTCCTCGAAGAATTCAATAAGACTTGTAAGGCAAGACCTACCCTTCGCAAATCCGTGCTGGCTGTCCCTAATCAAGCAGTGTCTTTCCAGATACTCATAAATCCTATCCCTCAGTACCCTTTTCATTATTTTGCCTACCACAGAAGTAAGACTAACAGGCCTGTAATTCCCGGGGTTATCCCTATTCCCTTTTTTTGAACAGGGGCACAACATTCGCTACACTCCCGTCCCCTGGTACCACCCCCTTTGCCAGTGAAGACGAGAAGATCATTGCCAACGGTACTGCAATTTCTTCTCTTGCTTCCCACATAATCCTAGGATATATCCCGTCAGGCCTGGGGGACTTGTCTATCCTCAAGTTGTTCAAAATGTCCAACACATCTTCCTTCCTAACAGGTATCTCTTCTAGCTTACCAGTCCATTTCACACTCTCCTCTTCTACAATACGGTCCCTCTCGTTCGTAAATACTGAAGAGAAGTACTTGTTCAAGACCTCTCCTATCTCTTCCGGCTCAATACACAGTCTCCCACTACTGTCCTTGATCGGACCTACCCTCGTTCTCGTGATTCTCAGGTTTCTCACATACGCATAAAATGCCTTGGGGTTATCCTTGATCCTATCCGCCAACGATTTTTCATGCCCTCTCTTAGCTCTCCTAATCCCTTTCTTCAGGTCCCTTCTGGCTATCCTGTATCCCTCCACTGCTCTGTCTGAATCCTGTTTCCTCAACCTTATGTATGCCTCCTTCTTCCTCTTTACCAGACCTTCAACCTCTCTCGTCAACCAAGGCTCCTTCACACGACCATTTCTTTCCTGCCTGATAGGTACATACATTTCATGGACACGTCGTATCTGCTCTTTGAAGAAGTTCCACATTTCCACCACATCCTTCCCTGACAACGTATGCTCCCAACGTATGCTCCTCAAATCCTGCCTTACAGCATCGTAATTTCCCTTCCCCCAATTATAAAATCTACCTTGTTGTGCGCACCTATCTCTCTCCATCACCAAGGTGAAAGTCACAGAATTGTGGTCACCATCACCAAAATGTTCACCCACTAACAAGCCCACCACTTGTCCCGGTTCATTACCGAGTACCAAATCCAATATGGCCTCCCCTCTGGTTGGACAATCTACATACTGCGTTAGAAAAGCTTCCTGGACACACTGCACAAACACCGCCCCATCCAATCTACTTGATCTAAAGAGCTTCCAATCAATATTTGGGAAGTTGAAGTCGCCCATGACTACGACCCTGTGGCTTCTGCACCTTTCCAAAATCTGTTTCCCCATCTGTTTCTCCACATCTCTGCTGCTATTGGGGGGCCTATAGTAAACACCCAACAAGGTGACTGCACCTTTCCTATTTCTGACTTCAGCCCATACTACCTCCAGAGGCAGATCCCCCTCAAACTTCCTTTCTGCGGCCGTTATATCATTAACTTCCTTTCTGCAGCCTTGCTCCTGCAGGCTTGCTCCTGCACCATATTAAAAGCCACTGAATCGCATGTGACTTGGAGCAGGTATGGCACAAACTAGATTTGCAGGAGGAATCCTCTTCCTGAGGAATTCCCTAGGGTGTGGAAGCAGGCCATTCAGCCCATCAGGTCCACACACAGCCTCCAAAGGACATTCCATCCAGACCCCTCCACCTACCCTTGATCCTGCATTTAGCACGACCAATCCACCAGACCCACATAGCTTTGGACTGTGAGAGGAAACAAGAGTACCCAGCGGGCACCCACACAGACATGGGGAGAATGTGCAAACTCCACACAGACCAAGGGTGGGTCCCTGGCGCTGTGTGGCAGCAGTGCTAACCACTAAGCTACCATGCCACTCCTAATGCATGTCTGCAAATTTCACAGTCTTCTAACAATATTTTAAATGATATTTCCTCTTCAGGTGGCTATGGAAGGATTTAAATCTGTCCAGTAGACACCATTATGTTACAGCAACAGTTTAAAACAGCAACTTCTTAAAGATCCTATTGTACTTCTTAATGTTATCTGTCATTTCTATCTGTTTGAAATTTGCACTTTTTTGCTGCATTTATATATGGTAATCCATTGGCAAGGTGCAACATGCCTTCATTAGTTTGATATTGCACTGGAGAATGGAGACTTTAACTGATCAGATACTATGAGCACAAAGCAGAAATAGGAACAAAGGTACAGAAAGGTATTTTTGGCTCAGAGGTAAGACTCCCAATCTATTTCAGTGTTTTAGACTGTTTGCTGGTCTTCAATAGGTTTCCTAGGTAGACTTTCTATCGATTTGTAACTTTAACTATGAAACCTAGAGTTGGGAACCATCAATGGGATGCCACTCACCATCCTCACTTGGAAATATATCACAGTTTATTCGCTGGGTCAACAACCTGGAATTCCTTCCTTCTAGACATTGTGGATTGCAGTAGTTCAAGTAGGCAACATGCCACCATCTTCTCAAGAATGGGCAATAAATGCTGACCAGCTAGCGATACCCATGTCCCATAAGTGAATATAAAAACTAATTCAAGCAAATGCTACAAAAAGCAATTTGTGGCTCATTTAAACAATTCATATAAGGGACATTCCTAAACCAAGCCATTCTGCAATGTTTGCGCCTTTTTTGTGAGCCTATGGTTTATGGTTTCAAACTCCCCAGGAGACTAACTTGGACATAACAAAACTTCCTTAAAAGCACAGGATGCCTCTCTCCTTACTGAGATCGATATTTAAAGAGAAAAATTTGTACTAGTTCCTGTGTAGGTCTTGCCATCTATTTGATTATAGAAATTTTCATGAGCAATTTTTACATATCTTAGTTACCTTGTCTTCTAACACTACCCAATATGATTTCTACCGTGCAAAAACCATTAGGATCCATTACAACTATCAGAACACATCTTCTTTGAATTGACCACTAACTCTGCCAATGTAGGCAGTACCAACATGAATATAACTACTTAATACGTCAATATAAACAAATCATATGGATGATTGGAAAATTGAATGTCTACAGGAAAGTGAAGGAGATAAATGCAATTGATTTGAATTTAATACGAAAAATATAAGGTTTTCCATGTTATGCTGACAAGCACACCTCAAGACTGATTAAAAACCAGAAGAGCAGCAGATGCTGTAAATCAGAAACAAGAACAGCAATTGCTGGAAGTTGAAGTTAACGATTCAGGTCCAGTGACCCTTCTTCAGAACTGATATCAGCTCTGAGGAAGGGTCACCAGACCCGAAATGTTATCTCTGATTTCTCCTCGCAGATGCTACCAGACTTGCTGAGCTTTTCCAGCAACTCCTGTTTTTGTTTCTGGATTGATTAATCCTATGCAATGTTGCTAGCCCCCCACCTTTTGCCCACTGTAAACATGAGCTCAAATAAAGCTCTGTTTTCTTTTACTCAGCATTTTCTGTATCATTTTTAAATTGCCAGCATTCCCAGTATTTGTTTTAATTTTAGTGACTTATTAGTCATAAAGTCATAGAGATGTACAGCAGGGAAACAGACCCTTCGGTCCAACCCATCCATGTCGACCAGATATCCCAACCCAATCTAGTCCCACCTGCCAGCACCCGGCCGATATCCCTCCAAACCCTTCGGTCACCCCTCAGCCTCTGACGCTCCAGGGAAAACAGCCCCAGCCTGTTCAGCCTCTCCCTATAGCTCAAATCCTCCAACCCTGGCAACATCCTTGTAAATCTTTTCTGAACCTTTTCAAGTTTCACAACATCTTTCCGATAGGAAGGAGACCAGAATTGCATGCAATATTCCAACAGTGACCTAATCAATGTCTTGTACAGCCGCAACATGACCTCCCAACTCCTGCGCTCAGTACTCTGACCAATAAAAGAAAGCATACCAAACGCCTTCTTCACTATCCTATCCACTTTCAAGGAGCTATGAACCTATTGTTGACATTCACCTGTTTTCGCAATGTCCTTTGATCCTTTAGTATTGCAAATGTTGCAAATCATTTTCTGGAACATAGACCCCTGCATTCTAACTTGTACCAGTACAGTAGTTCTAATGAACTACATTACCTGAAACATTAACTCTGGCTCCTCTCTCATATAGATACTACCAACCTGCTGAATATTCTCAGCATTTTCTGGCTTTATTTCAGATTTCCAGCATCAGCAGCACTTCATGTCACAAATAATCAAATTAGTCTCTCACTCCTCTACTCATCGCCCTCTCTAGCTCTTTCTCCTCCTTTAAGACACTTCTTAACAACAATTTTCAAATTCAAAAAGAGATGCCCTAAAGAAGAATACAAGACAAATGCAGATCATTGCTGCTTTGCTAAAGCTGTTCATAACATGTTGAAGTTAGCAATGATGAAATCTATCACCCGAGTCACGTTTGCAAATGACCACTAAGACACCCACAGCAGTCAGCAGAATTTATATAACCAAAAGCTGGAGCCAAATGTTTTCTTCTGTGAACTCACATCTTTCAAATCTTCAAGGTTCAGCTGTAGGATTTGTGTGGATCCCTATCACGATCCAAGTTCTTTGCCAGTTTTAGCCTTCAAGTGGGTGGCAACTTTTGAATAAAAGGTCCTTGGGTCAGGCTGCATGCAAGTTTCCAGATGGGAATTGGTTGAATGTTTGTTTATCCGCCGTCCAGCGCAGAAAAACAAAGAAGTCGTGCTGGAACAGAATATTTTGATCTGTGATGATTCTTCAGTTCAAGTGCCCCAGTCCGAAGACTTGTTATGAAAGGTGTAAAAATACCAACATTTTCCAAAGTCAACTTGCCTGCAGCGTCTGAAATTTATGCTGGCTAATGGGTTGTTTTGCACTGTTGCTGAGAGAAGGGTCCCATTCACATTTGCTCGTGCTAATATTTAACTCGTATTCATGGTGCATTGAATGAACAGCCTGGGAAATGTATTGCTGTTTCAGAAAGGGGTGCCTTCATGCATTAGTAAGTGGCAAAAGGTGTAAGCAGTTGTGAGTAAAGTGCATCAAGACTCCATGTGCTGTATAGACCAGGTGTGCAGCATTTTCACATAAGACCCATCATTGTGTGCTGCCCAAGGTTGCTAGAGGGTGATAACCAGCCAAGTACTCATGCTGAGGGCTGTTTATTAATCTATCATATGTGTCACTGAACATACTGAAAGAATATTAAAATCAAAGGATTTATATTTACTGGTACTTATCATTCCAACTTTGTCGTCTGGCTTTTTTTGCTGGGTGGCAATTTCATTTAAGTATGTCATTGTGGATCGTACAATATCATTTAATTAAAAGTTATAATTCACATCCAACCCATTGATACTCATTGGCAAAATGGATGCAGCTACACTCGAGCAAGCAAGCTGTACAGGGTAGCCATTCCCACTTTGTGAATTACCACACACCCAAAAAAAAACACGCTCTTGCAGATTGCACATTTTTCAAGTCTTCTCAAGCTCAGGCTCTGTCTAATCGAACTGAAGGATGGGGAAATCAGGGCTATTGTAGGGGTAGAAACGAGAGGTGGAAGAAAGGGAGTGTGGTCCTCTCACTTAAGATCCATTCTGGCCTCTCTGACACAGAAATGGTCGAGTGCTTCTCATTCTGAACTGTAGTTTAACACAACAGAAGAGAAAACGAGAGAAGTTTTACGAGTTAATCTGCCATATGCTGTTATTTTGTTCCTACACTCCTCCAAAAAGGCTGGTTAAATCCATTGAGAACAGCCTGTATGTGCTGCTGTAAATAAATACCTCCCTCTGTCAGAAATCCAAAACAACTTTGCACATTTTGTAAATTCTGGGACACGTTAATATTCCGCTGCCAGTCACATTGTATTGAGTGGCACCAGTTGCAAGTTCAAGGTGGTGACTGCCAGCAGAAACTATTTATACCGCGACACCTTTCACAACAGCTTGCTGATTTTACCACTTGCTGTGGTCTACAGCAAGCACACATTTTTAACCTTGCAGCCCAGCTCGGAGAGATTGTTACCGGACGCTGTCTCTTGGATGTGTTCCTGACGTGGCTGGGAGCTGGGAGGAGATCCAGACTCTCTGTTTGTGCAGAGGCGTTCGCTTTTCCCAGCTCCTTGTCCCACTGGTGTGTTTTGAAAGAACTCAGCGGGTCTTTGCAAGATTACAATGCCTGCTTCATTCACTGATCGAGCATGCCAGGCGGTGTCAGCCCTTGCAATAGAATGGCTTCATCCACTTAGCGGAGCCAGCCTCTGGCAACTGGGTACATGACATTTAGGAACTGCACTGCAGGTTTGTGGGAACAGTCTCATTGTGGCCAGGCTGGCGTGAAGTTGGCAAGGAGTTAACAAGGAATCGCTAAAGAGAAGCAAAGATCAGTAAATCAACACATGGCAATTAATGGAATAATTATAGTTCCAAGTAATGTTTAAATCCATTCTTAAAAATATCTGCAAAAATGCTGCAAAGCCAGCTACGACAGAAAACAGGTGAAGGCAAGTCCTGAGCATGCAGAAACTAAACTGACAGTCACATTGTGATATCACGAGGCTCTTGTGAAATGTGAAATCTCACTGCAGCTGAGGAAATTCCAAAGCATGCAGGAGTGTTTCTTTATCATCATTCACATTATTGACTGCTACCTTGTGTTCCACGGTAATGTCATTAACCCACAAAATATTGCACAAGCTAAGTAAGACAGGGAATGTACTGCTATTTGAGAAAGTGCAGTAGCCCCCACCCCCCCTCCCCACCTGCCCTGTTTACTTGAAAAATCTTGTTATTGATAAAATGAGCTTCAGGGAGAGGTTGTATAGTCTGGGGCTGTTTTCCCAGACTGTCAGAGGTTGAGGGGTGACCATGAGGGGCAAGACAGGGTCTTTTTCCTGGGACAGGGGAGCCCAGAACTAGAGATCATAGGTTTAGGGTGAGAGGGGAAAGATTTAAAAGGGACCTAAAGGGCAACTTTTTCACACAGAGGGTGGTGAGTGTACCGAATAAGCTGCCAGAGGAAGTGATGGAGGCTGGTACAATTGCAACATTACAAAAGGCATCTGGATGAGTATATGAAGAGGAAGGATTGGAGGGATATGGGCCAAATGCTGGCAAATGGGACTAGCTTAATTTAGGATATCTGGTCGGCATGGACGAGTTAGGCCAAAGGCGACAGCCTGGAGAGTGGCGGGTGAAGAAGGAGGCCTCTGGCGGCAAAGGCAATGCCAGAGTGAGATGGACACGGTTCCATTGCAGCCTGGGGCCTCCCGTCAAGCAAGGAGTAGGTCCTGAGCTACCTCCCCCAGTTGGACTCGCACGCTGGGTTGAGGCTCCAAGCCCACAGCTCGGCACAGGCACCTGAATGAGTAGAAGCAACGGTGGAAGGGGTGGATGTTGAATCGGCAACAGTGGCTGGAGGAAAATCGGGTGGGAAATGGGAGGTCTCTCCCGGATCCAGCGACAAGGTGGCTTCCAGTAGCCCAGCATGGTGGTCTTCTGCGGCAGAGGTTTCTGGCTTGGCATGGCCCTTTTGCGCCGGAATTGCCCTCTCACCCCGGAATGGCCCTGTCGTCCTGGATCAGCCCTCTGGCCTTGAAATGGCCCTCTCCTCCTGGAATGATCCAGGATAGCCCTCTTGCCCTGGAGTGGTGCACTTGCCCTGGAATGGCCCTCTCCTCCTGGAACAGCGCTCTTGCCCTGGAATAGCCCTCTTTCCCTGGAATGCCGCGCTCTCCCTGGAATGGCCCTCTCCTCACGAATTACCCTCTTGCCCCGTAATGACCATCTCCTGCCAGAATGCCACTCTCTTCCTGGAATGCTGCTCTCATCATGGAATTCTACTCTCGACCTGGAATGGCAAACTCCACCCGGAATAGCAAACTCCAACCATAATGTTGCTCTCCTCCCAGAATGTTGCTCGATCAAGAATGGCCCCCTCATCCTGGAATGACATTCTCAACCCAGAATGGCCCTCTCCTCTTGGAATGTCGCTTTCGACCCGGAATGGCCCTCTCATCCTGGAATATCGTTCTCGACCCAGAATGGCCCTCACAACCTGGAATGGCCCTCTCACCCCGGAATGCCGGTCTCATCCCGGAATGGTCCTCTCCTCCTACAATGGGCCTTTCAACCTGGAATGGCCCTCTTGCCCCGGAATGCTGGTCTCACCCCGGAATGGCTCTCTAATCCTGGAATGGTGCTATCTCACCCTGGAATTGCACAGTTGCCCCTCAATGGTCCTGTTCTCCTGGAATGCCGCGCTCTCCCTGGAATTCCACTTTCGCTCTGGAATGGACCTCTCGTCCCAGAATGGCCCTCTCTTCCTGGAATAGCACTCTTGCCCTGCATTGGCACTCTCACCCTGGAATGCTGCTGTCCTTCTGAAATGGCCCTCTCCTCCCAGAATGGCCCTCTCATCCTAGAATAGTGCTCTTCTCCCAGAACAGCCTCTCATCCTGGATCAGCCCTTTCGCTATGGAATGGGCCTCTTGTCCCAGAATGCCAGACTCACCCCGGAATGGCCTTCTTGGCTCAGAATGGGCCTCTCCTCCCAGAATTGCTCTCTCACCCCAGAATGGCCCTTTCGCCCCGGAATGCCACTCTCTGCCCCAGAATGTCCCTCTCCTCTCCTCTCAGAATGGCGCTCTCATCCTGGCTATATCCTCAGGGTATTCCATTGTTCCTTAATCGTGGGAGGCATGGTGGCACAGTGGTTAGCACTGCTGCCTTACAGCGCCAGAGACCCGGGTTCAATTCCCGCGTCAGGCGACTGACTGTGTGGAGTTTGCACGTTCTCCCCGTGCCTGCGTGGGCTTCCTCCGGGTGCTCTGGTTTCCTCCCACAGTCCAAAGATGTGCAGGTCAGGTGAATTGGCCATGTTCAATTGCCTGTAGTGTTAGGTAAGGGATAAATGTAGGGGTATGGGTGGGTTGTGCTTCAGTGGGGCGGTGTGGACTTGTTAGGCCGAAGGGCCTGTTTCCACACTGTAAGTAATCTAATCTAATTAATCGGCTTTCCTTGGGCCCAGGAGCCATTAACGTCATTTTACTTATTTTTATTATTATGTTTGATTTCTGTCATTAATGTAGATGCAGTGACGTGGCTACTTATAAAACTTTTCACTGTATTTTTCATGGAAAAATGCACGTGACAATAAATTCCCCTCCCCTCCCCACATGGAAAAGCTGAGTTCTGAAAAAAAGAGTCATTTTGGACTTGAAAACTCTGAATTTCTTCAGCACTTCCTGTATTTATTACCTGGGGAAACAGGTCGTAGTCATAGAGACATTGAGATGTACAGTACGGAAACAGACCCTTCAGTCCAACTCGTTCATGCCGACCAGATATCGTCCGGTACATTATCTGTCTACAGCCAACATCTCAGGCACATTCCTTCATGTTTACCAAAGAAAAGTCCCGGGTAAACCTGCCATTCTGATTCTACTGGTTAATGAGGATTGCAATCCTTGATGCAGTCACCAAAGGTCACACAACTGCTGGGAGAATTACCATCAGCATTCTCCACACACAGTTTCTGCACACCCTCAGCTCTGCACTGTTAGTCTAGTACAATAGTCTAGTAAACTTGCTCGTAAGCACGGTTATTATGGAATTACATATATTGTTCGATATGCACTGTGAAAATAAGGAGACAAGTGGACCACTGAGCCCTCATACAATAGAATATTTCCACTTTAATTTCTGCTCTGCACCAAGATGAACCATTTAATGTTAGGCCCAGTATTCTCAGGCACAAGAAACCAGAAAAGGTTTGCCTAGCAATTGGGAGCAAAGTTTTATACAGACTTAACATGTCAGGTGCATCAGCAAGGAAGTTAAAATATTCCAATAGTATGGACCACTTTAGAGGACTAGTTTAGAGTCAGATGAAACTTCCATATTCACCAACTCGAATTCATGTGATTTAGACCAAGGCCTACAGCATCCATAAACTATTTTGTGAGTTCATGCAGAGAAAAAAGGGGGTCGGTTGGTGATTTTTGAAATGGGGAGCTAGCTAACGTAATTGGCAATTGTATTCATCCTCCAGGAAAATTTGCTCATCAAACCAAGGACATATAGCGTTGAAGAGCTACTAAAGGGTGAACGTAAGTTCAAAGTGATCCTCACAGGTCAAAGCTTTCAGCTCCCGAATATAAATTCAACAGTTGCCACAAAACACGTGGCAGAAAAGCCATTGATCATTGATCATGCACAAGGACTATCTTGAATGGCATCACACCAGCCAAAATGTTTGTAAAAATTCAAATAATCTATCCTCAGAAAATTGGTGACTAATTTGTCATTGGCTAAGAGCAAGCACAGGTAGTTCCGCAGAAGGAGTCAATCTGCACACAAAACACTGACTGTGTTTCTCTCTCCACAGACGGTACCAGAGAAATTCAATAGGCCTGGCATTTTTTTTAAATTTAAAATAAAGGCAATCCAGTTTAAAGACTCCTTGGATTCCTGAAGGGGGCATATTCTTGAAGTGAGACCATAATTGTTTAATGGTTGACTTGTATCCTCAGCAGGTTAGGCAACATCCAAGGAGCAGGAGAGTCAACATTTCAGGCATAAGCCCTTCAATCAGGAATATGAACAGGGCAGAGGGATGACAGATAAATAGGGGGCTGGGGGTGGCTATTTATCTCGCATCCCTCTTCCACCTCTGCATTCCTGGTGAAGGGCGTGTACCCGAAACGTCAATTCTCCAGCTCCTCGGATGCTACCTGACCTGCTGTGCTTTTTTAGCTCCACAGTTTTTGACTTTGACTCTCCAGCATCTGCAGTCCTTACTTCCTCCTTCTATCCTCCGCAGTAGCATCAAGAGCAGCCATGGAAATATCGTTCCTGTGTGTATTCTTGAGTCCAGCTCCATTGTCATTTTAAGCTAGATAACTGACAGATCAGCCTTTCATCTCTCAGTGTATGAATTTCTCACTCACATCTGAATTAAATAGGAGATGCAAATGTATTGATGCCGATTTAGTTGCCTGGTTTCAGTGTCTTTAGATAAAATAGTAATTTCCATCCCGACAGATTTTGTTTCATTTACCTCAGTCTCAATCAATAGTCGGATGGCCACTGCTACCATTTATTTCCACGTTTCTTCATTTTTAGTAACCCATTCATTCTATGAAGGGTGTTTGGAATAACAAATCAGATGCTGGAAGTTGAAATTTGACAGTCCATGTGTGCCAGTATCTTATCACTTCTGATAAACACTGGTGTCAGTGAATTGGAATTCAGCTTCCCAAGAGTGGAGTATCTGTGGCTTGAGACATCACTATTTGATGAAAAGGTTGTACATAACTTGTTGCTTGGGCTGATGATTTGGATGGACCAATGCAATCATGATATTGTCTTACCCCTCTTGTTCAGGGTAGTCAGTATGACCAACTCTTGGGTAATAAATAAAGGGCTACTACAGACCCAGGACATAGGGAGCTTCTGGATCTGTAAGACCTGGCAAGGGATAAACTTGAGAAGCCTTCTTCCAGACCTGTAGGAGCATGTGAGATAACGGAGGGTGGCGCGGTTGATATTCTGACTGGATAGATCTGTATCGACCAGTCAATGAAGAGCCGGAGACATGCTGTGCATGTATTACAAAGAAAGATAAACCATAGGAGAAAGAGCATCCCAGCAGGTGTCAATCTGCTATAACACCATATTCTGCACTCTGTTCTATTAGCCTAATGTACTTGCATAAACTATGATTTGCCTTGATAGAATATAGAACACAGAACAGTACAGCACAATACAGGCCCTTTGGCCCTCGAAGTCATGCCTGCCTTTTATCCTACTCTAAGATCATACTAACCTACATACCCTCCATTGTACTATTTTTCACATGCCTGTCCAAGAGTCACTGAAAGGTCCCCAATGTAACTGACTCTATACAGAGAGAGTGGTGGGTATGTGGATTGCAGTGGTAGTAAAGAACCAACCTCTGACATCTCCCCTAAACCTTCCTCCTATCACCTTAAAATTATGTCCCCTCATGATAGACATTTCTGCCATGGGAAAAAAGTCTCTGCCTATCCATTCCATTTATGCCTCTCATCATCTTGTACACCTCTATCAAGTCACTTCTTATCCTTCTTCGCTCCAATGAGAAATGTCCTAGCTCCCTCAACCTTACTTCATAAGACATGCCCTCCAGTCCAGGCAGTATCCTGGCAAATCTCCTCTGCACCCTCTCTAAAACTTCCACATCCTGCCTATAAATGAGGCAACCAGAACTGAACACAACATTCCAAGTGTGGTCTAACCAGGGCTCCATAGAACTGCAGCTCTTAAACGCAATCCTACTGCTAATGAAAGCCAACACACCATAAGCTTTCTTATCAACCCAATCAACATGGGTGGCAACTTTGCAGGATCTATGGATGTAGACCCCAAGATTCCTTTGCTCCTCCACACTGCCAAGAATCCTGCCTCTAACCCTGCATTCAAATTCAACCTTCCAAAATGAATCACTTCACACTTTTCTAGGTTGAACCCCATCTGCCACTTATCAGCCCAGCTCTACTCTAGATCCCAGTCTGATCCTTGCCTCCTCAACCTTAAGCAAACTTCCTTCTTCCTCTTGACTAAATGTTCCGCATCCCTGGTCACCCACCCAACCTACCATCCCTTTCTTGCCTCAGTGGGACAAATCTGTCCAGCACTCACAGCAAGTGCTCCATAAATAACCTCCACATTTCTGTCATGCATTTCCCTCCTCTTGACTAAATGTTCCGCATCCCTGGTCACCCACCCAACCTACCATCCCTTCCTTGCCTCAGCGGGACAAATCTGTCTAGCACTCACAGCAAGTGCTCCATAAATAACCTCCACATTTCTGTCATGCATTTCTCTGAGAACATCTGTTCCCAATTTATGCTCCTCAGTTCCTGCCTAATAGCATTGTAATTTCCCCTCCCTCAATTAAATACTTTTTCATACAATCTGCTCCTATCCCTCTCCATGAGTAGAGTAAAGGTCAGGGAGTTGTGATCACTATCACCGAAATGCTCTCCCACCGGGAGATCAGACACCTGGCATGTTTCGTTGCCAAGCACCAAATCCAATATGGCCTACCCTCTAGTCGGCCTGTCTACATATTGAGTCAGGAACCCTTCCTGGACACACCTGACAAAAACTGCTCCATCCAAACCATTTGAACTAAGGAGGCTCCAATCAATATTAAGCAAGTTAAAGTCACCCATGACAACAACCCTGTTACTTCTGCACCTATCCGAAAAGGATAGCACCCAAAACAATTCTTTTCACTGTATCTCAGTACATGCGACAATAATAAATCAAATCAACCTGGAACTCAAACCTTGAGACTTGGAAAATATGGGTTGGTTGGGTAAATATTTAAGCATAACTAACATCCCCAATACAGTTCATCTGCTGATGGAAACTTGCAATGTGCAAATCAGGACCACATTTCCTAAATTACAACAATTAAACTTAATTGACTCTCAAGCACTTTCAGACACCCAAAGGCCATGACCGGTGCTATTTAAATGCAGAAAATAATCCCCCTCATTAGTGTGGCAAGCCTGCAAACTGAGGGGAGATGCTGTTGAATGGCAGCTCTCTTATGGTGAGTGGATCAGCTGAATGGTTTTCAAATGTTTACTGTGCAGAGACAATGTCTGAAATGCTGTATCCATTCATTCTTGTGAAAGGGATGGTAAGACTTAATGATACACACTCCATTAACTGCAGCATTCAGTCTCCACACAGTTCCTTTTATGAACAAGCCCCCCTGGGTTGAAAACAGGAATTGAAGAGCTACTGCTGTCACCTGCCTTTCACTGAATGTCCCAGATTCCTACTGGCGGCAAAATTGAGTGAATTTTTTTTTTATTTAAGATGCTTAAAGTTTGAATGTAATGGAGTGCTGCTTGAAATAACCTGCTTGATTAAAAACTGGGAAAAGATCCACATATAAAGCAAATGAAAGATTCATGAAGGTGTCCAAATCAGAAAACAGAACACCAGCTTTGATTAGATGCTTCACACCCAGGAACCATGAAGATGATTACAATTAATTCAATTTCTTATTGAATACTAGAGGTTCTATTTCTGTAAGTGCCAGAAAGAGTACCGCAAGCAGTTCTGAGAAAGAGTCACTTGTTCTAAAATGTTAACTCTGATTTCTCTTCACAGATGCTGCCAGACCTGCTGAGCTTTTCCAGCAATTTCTGCTCTTGTTTCTGATTCAGGGGATTCACAGTTCTTTCAGTTTTTACTGATGTGCACTGTTTAAAAGTCACAGAGCAATTGGTTGAAAGGAAACAATAAATTTCAATAAAATAAGGTATTCATTACTAGATGGGAATCAGTGTGGTGTCATTGAGTTTCATATTTGGTCTTGCTTATCATTATTATGTTTAGGCTAGAGGTGGTTCAAGGATATCCAAACTTACATCAACATTGAATGAGAAATAATCTTCACAGATTCAGAAGGAGCTGAAGGTGCCAGTTTTTGAAAAAAATCTGTTCTAACTAAAATGGAGCAATACCTCTTCTACACTCGGTCAGTTTCACCTTGACTGACCCTCTCCTTGCTCCTAGGTTCAGCTTTGATAAACTAGACCGACATCTATTCCAGGTGCTCATGCAACCCTTACATAGATCATAGAACTGTACAGTGCAGGATCAGGCCCTTCAGCCCACAATGTTGTGCTGAACATGAACATATTAAACTAATCCCTTCTGCCTGCTCCTAGCCCATATCTCCCTCCATTCCCTCGCATATACATATGCTTATTTAAGAGTCATTTAAACCTCCCCATCATATCTGCCCCCACCACCAGCCCAGCAGCACATTACAGATTCTTACCACACTCTGTAAAACCCTTTTTCCCCCTCTCACTTTAAATGCATGTGCCTTAGTATTAGACATTTCAACTTGAGGAAAAAGATTCTGACCGTCAACCCTATCTAATCTCATAAATTTTACAGATTTCTATCAAGTGTCCCCTCAGCCTTTGCCACTCCAGAGAAAACAACCAGAGTTTTTCTAGCCTCTTTTGATAGCTCATATCCTCTAATCCACACAGCATCCTCTTCTGAATTCCCTCCAAAGCCTCCACGTCCTTCCTGAAACATGGCAACCAGAATTGAATGCAATTGATAGAATGGGCAGGAAGCTGAACCACACTCAGTTACGGACCTCTCTGAGGAGATTTGTTAAACCCCTTTGTGAGGTGGTATTATTGATGGTCTGTTGTTCCTCAACCAGGAAACTTGTCTATTCAGAGTCCGAGGAACCCACTTCTGCTACATGGCAGTCCCATGCACTACGCCCATCCAGTATGGAAGGGACACCAGAGCTGAAATGGATGTCAACTCTGTGACCTTGCATTGCCCTGTCAGCCATCTCCCCTTCTTTACAAAAGTTATGAATGATAAAGATCACCCTCCTTTCAATCCTCACCAAGAAAAGCAGCTCAGGAATGGCAGAACAGGAATCCGCCTGGGAAAGAAATGCAACCCAATTTCCAACCACACTAACCATCAAGCAACCGATAATGAGGGAATTGACAGAGCAAGTTCTGGTACATGGAGTCACAAGTCAGTGTGTTAGTATCCTTCTTATTTGAGATATTAGCTTTTGTATTTTAGACTTTAGCCCTCCGCATCATCCAAGGTAGCATCACTTTTACTGATATCCAGGTGGGTTTTGGTAGCATGACACAGGATAAGCAACAGGAGAGCTTCCTTGAGATGTTTTTAACCATCCTGTGAATCTTCAGGAAATGAGTAACATTGACAATAGTCCTGTTGTGGGACATAACTGGCAGATGTTTGACACAATCAAGAACCTAAACAAATTACTATAAAATGCAAATCAACAGATATTCAATGTAAATCAGAGTCTTACATCACAGAAAAAGGCCATTCAGCCCATCTCACCTTTAGAAATTCTAGGCAAAAGCAATCAAATTAATCATTCTCACTCGCTGTTTCCCTACTAAAAAATTGATTTTACCTTTCAAATATGAATAAATATGCATGTGTGTGTTATATGTGCACACACAAAACTCTTTAGAACTTACAACTGAATCTGCTTCTACCAGTCTTTCAGACAGAGTATATCAGAAGATAGCAACTCATTCAACATACAAAACACATTTCTTCCAGTCCTTTTGCATATAGATATCAGGTGAAATTAGTTTCTTAAAAGGAAGATAACAAAAAAGGTCCAACAGTCTGACCTAAAATTACAATACTGGATTTTATAAATATGCTTGACTTTTTCTTATAATGTTACTAATACCAAATCAGTTTGACTTGTATCTTTTTGGTGTCATATCACCCTTTCTTTCCCTAATTTAAAAATTCCTGGCTAACTAGTTACTCCAGAAAATAGTTGCTGAATGTTCCAGAGACTTTCCCTTAGTGCCAGATACAATCAAAAGGAGACTCTAGTCATGCAGCCACTGAACAACTTAAAATATATTTTCACTCCTCCTGCAACTTATATTGACTCATATAGACTAAAGTGACCAGCAACTTCAGCAAAACGACAAACTAAGCCACACAGACATTATTCCAAAAGTCTCTGGATTCTTTCTGAATTCTTGGTACTGGAGATCTTTGCAGAGCTTCCTAGTCAGTAACAACCAAGTGCACAGTGAAACAGGTGACTGTTTCTTTGACAATGCTGGCAACTATGTCAACTCTGCCTCCAACAATTCCAATCAGAACAGTCAGGCACTTGGGCTAATGCCCCTACAGGCCTCCCACAGGTATGGAGTGTCATCAATTGTGCACACTTTGGAAAGTAGGGTCTCAAAAACTGCATTTTGAGGATTTACTATGTAGCATGAGATAACAGGTAAAACAACAGTAACTAACTTTTTAAAAAGATTCTACCATACGAAAACAAAAGGGAAGGATTATGACAAAAAAAAAACAAAGTTATAATGTCCACTGAACTAGCATCATTTTGTCTAGCACCAAACGTTCCCTATTATCAGTGTGATGTTTTTAGAAATGCAAAGGTTTTGTTCTTAGAAGAAATGAAAACTCACCTTCCAATGGAGGCTGGTAAGGGGTACAACAGTCATCCTAGTACCAAAGTGGCTGCCTATGTCACTGGAAGAGAGGGTTTAGGCAAGGTGATTGGCACAGCACGAATACCCAAAATAACGTGTATCAATCTGGATAAGTGGGGAGAGAGGACTTCAAATGAGAGCGAGAGAATGACCCACCATCTTCCTGAGGGAAGACCAGGAGTTCCCCTACATAAAAGGAGGAAGAGCAAACATGGCCACCATCGAAGAAAAGCCAGTGAGATATATGGGATGTAAGAGTGTGCTGCCTCTATGCTCTAATCTACAGAAGAGCTTTGGGATCAATGAAACATTCTCATTTGTCACGGAGTGCATACTTTCTTTGTCTATTTAACTATCATATCACATCTAAACTGCAGCTTCTTTAGGATTGAGTTGAGGAACAACTTTTTCACCCAAAGGGTGGTGAATCTGTGGAATTCCCTGCCCTGTGAAACAGTTGAAGCTACCTCATTGAATGTTTTTAAAAGCAAAGACAGATGGATTTTTGAACAGTAAAGGAATGAAGGGTTATGGTGAGCAGGTGGGTGTCTTGAATCACAGCATGTATCCAAGCGCTTCGTTTGGATTCAGGTAAATGCAATTAAGAGAAGACTTAACAGCAATTTTCTTAAATATGAATGGATATTAAATAATAAAAAATGGAAGAAAAAAGGGAAAAAGTTCGTCTCATTCCCTTCTGCCCATCGGGACCCGTTCATTGATGGCTGGTCTGGAGGATTGGGTTTTTTCCTGGCACCGTTCACCATCTCAGTCTGAGGTGAAGTCCAATGATTCAGAATGAAACTCTCTCTCTCTCATACAGTGTAACAAACAGTAAGTACAGAGAAAATCAAGCTGATGGTGTTGGCTTCGGCCTGCATAGGAATATTCATGGGACTCAGGACTCATTCAAGGTTATGCACAACCAGGCTCAACCAATCAAGCACAGCGAGCGTTGATCAGTTATCAGACTCACGCAATCAAGCACAGAACAACTGAACCATAGAAACGTTAAACACCACCATGTGCGTGCACCAGAATTTCTATCTGCACATGCACTGGATTCCCAGGGAGTGCCATGATGTTTTAGACCTGTGACCGTCCACACTCCCTGATGTAATCAGACAGGGACAGTTTAGGGATAGTTGCGAAGAGACAAGGGATACTCACTTCAGAAAGCCGTTATGTAATTCAACAAGCCATTGCAAAGTTGAACATTTACTGCAGGTGCTGAGATGGACCTGGAAGCACACTTCACTCAATACCAATAAGGGGCTTAACAAAAAGAAAAGTATTTGGAAAATCATTACACAACAAAAAGATTTCAACCTGCAGAGTGAAGAAGGCATAGAACAAAGGTTTTATTGCTAATTTTAAGAAGGGGGAGCAAGGCAAGGCAGGGATAGGTGATGAGGGTAAATGAAACATCAGTGGCTGCAAGTATTGCTGCCTCGGCTACTAAAGATGCTGCTCCTAATGTGAAATTCCTTTGTGTTGCATAGTGGCTCCATGTCAGAGGTACTTGCAATGGCAACTTTATATCCTCTCCCACAACCGCTGACAAATCGACCCTGCTCACAAACAAATAACCCTTGCATATCTTCCAATTATAGACCAGACCCCTTCAAGATATATTAAGGTAGCCTAGATCCTAACTTTTTCTCGTTTTAAAAGTTAAATGCCAGGTGCCATGTTTCAGATGCAGTTTCATTAGTCAAACTACTCGATGTTAAGCAAAACACAAATTTATTCAAACACTAATTAAAATACAACAACAGAAATAACTTAGAATAAATTAACTCTGTTGAAAACTTAAGAATAATACATACAGTCACTATTACTAATTAACAGTTCCAATATTGTCACATCCCATAAAACACACCCTTGGCAAAATGCAAATTCAGAAAACAGATTTTGTCTCACATGTAATTCAACAGCCCAGAAAGAGAAGCCCCCAGCTCTTGGCTGATCCAGAGAGGGGAAAATAGCTCCCACTTCTTCAAAACCCCAACAACAACTGCTGCTGAAAACTAAAAATCCTGGTTCTGTGGGTGAGAGCTTGATCACACCCAGCCAGGCTGCTTCTATTGTTCTAGCTTATTTTAAAAAATAAGCAGCACCAAGGCTTCACAAGTTGTTTATCTTCTCATAGGCTGCTCAGCACCTGTCTGCCAATTTATCTCTAAATGAAACCAGGGCAAAATACACCTCTTAAAGCCACAGGGTCATCATACTCCCAGTCACTCCACCCTCACTCTAGTGAACCTTCAAGTCACACCCATTCATTCATGATCGAATATCTTTTCATCCAGTAACCAAGTACTGCTGAGACTGGAAAGTGGAGCAAAAGAGGAAAAGGCTTTAACTAGAGAACAGAAATGCCACAAATGTAACATTCTACATGCCCATGAACAAATCCAAAAAAAATTACAATGCTTCATCTCCCAACAATAAACACAGACGGAGCTGGAGAAACTCAGCACATTTAGCAGCATCAGTGGAGAGAAACAGAGTTAACATTTCAAGTCCAGTATGATTCTTCTTCAGAAGAGAAAGGTTTTAGATTACTTACAGTGTGGAAAGAGGCCCTTCAGCCCAAAAGGTCCACACCGACTCACCAAAACGCAACTCACCCAGACCCATTCCCTTACATTTACCCCTTCACCTAACACTACGGGCAATTGAGCATGGCCAATTCACCTAACCTGCACATTTTTGGATTGTGGGAGGAAACCGGAGCACCCAGAAGAAACCCACGCAGACACGGGGAGAAGGTGCAAACTCCACACAGACAGTTGCCTGAGGCGGGAATTAAACCCGGGTCTCTGGCGCTGTCAGGAAGCAGTGCCAACCACTGTGCCACCGTGCCGCCCATAAAGGTGCGGGAATTTTATTTTTACTTTTGACAGAGACGGAGGAGTAGCAAAAGGGAACAAGCGAAAACATTAAAACTTTAATCCCATCAGATATTCTGAGCAGAGCTTCAGGTTGGACACATCAGGAAGAGAAGTAACACAGACACAGAAACATAAAAATTGTTTGTGCCACCATTCAAAATGGTCATGGCTGATCATGCAATCTCAGTATCCCATTCCAACTTTCTCTCCATACCCCCTTGATCCCTTTAGGGCCACCTCCAGGACCCTCTTGAATTTATCTCACAAACTGGCCCCAACAGCTTTCTGTGGCAGAGAATTCCATAGATTCACAACTCTCTGGGTGAAGAAATTCTTCCTCATCTCAGTCATGAATAACTGTGAATTAAACACTCAAATGCTGGAAATCTGTAACAAACACAGAGAATTCTGGAGAAACTCAGCAAGTCTGTGTGCTTAGTACCTGTATTAAAATAATAGAATTACTCAGTAATATTATCACATATCCATAAATTCTCCTCCTGAAGTCCCAAAATAGTCAGGGCTATAAATAAGACAGTACAGCTTCACTTCTCTGCTTGATTTCCTTGTTTTCTGATCCCTGAGTTTACATTACTATCTTTGATTGTTACTTTGTCCATTAAGTACTTGTTAAGCCCTTGAATGGCATGAAATGAGCAATGACCAACTTTTTGCTGCCTCGGGAATTAAACCCTATCAAACTCACCCAGCAGAAAGCCAAAATAAATTAATGTTTCCATTCATTGCTGTTAGATTAAATGAACCTGCTGAGTTGCTTTTAAAAAAATAAGGAAATAAGCTAACAGTTCTGGTTACATTTGATAAAATGAGAAATACGAAATTTATGTAAGAAACTCAATCCATTTTCCATCAGTGGCATATCAAAGCTGCAATAGGTGAGACCAGTTAACTTAGTGCAAGGCAATGAATTAATCTGAACTCATTCTGCTATGTACTGTCAAGACGGATGTAGATGCTAAGTAATTTCAAGAGCAGGGAATATTTATAGCCGTGCTCAGAAAGAGTTGTTGCCATCTGTACCACAATCATGATCATGATCTATAGAGACAGTGCTTCTGAATCTTAGGGGAGATGGTGACTTAGTTGTAATGTCTTGGGGATGACTAATCTGGAGGCCCAGACTGTTGCTCTGAGAATGAACGTGCTAATCCCACTACAGCATGTGAATAAAGCTGGAATTGAAAGTTAATTTTTATATTTCTTTTAGTGTGGCACTGGATAAGCACAGCAGGCCAGGCAGCATCTGAGGAACTGGAGAGAGCTGATGTTTGGGGCATTAGCCCTTCATCAGGAATTCGGCAGCTCTCCTGCTCCCCGGACACTGCTCAACCCCCTGCCCTTTTATTTACTTCCAGTTTCCTCAGATCCAGCTCTCGGAGTGAACTGAACCCCTGACACTCCTGTTCATTTTTTTCCTTCTGTTTTTATTGTGATTATGCTTTTTCTTTGCCCTAACAGCGGTAGTGTTTATTTTTCCTCAGCAACTATGCAGGTGTAGGACACATTGACGAACAAACAAGTGCGTAAATCTTTATTCATATTCCACCACCAGGAAGAAAGGAAATACCGGAGTGACTAGTGACAAGCACTACCCTTCTCAGTTAATCTTAATAAATGGTGCCCTCACCAATTGCCACAAACAACCCACCTGGTTCACTAATGCCCTTAGAAAGAAACCAATATCTTGTGATTGCAGACTCAAAGCAATGTGGTTCATCCTTAACTGGCTTCAAGGACCATTAGAATTGAGGAAGAAATCTGGCATTTCCCATGATGTCCATTTCCCATGATGCCCACTTCCCAAGATCCCCATTTCCTATGACACCCATTTCCCATGATGCCCATTTCCCATGACATCGATTTCCCATGATACTCATATCCCATGATACGCAATTCCTCCCGAGTAATTTAAAAATAAAATCATCAATTTGAATGTGCATTTTTTTAGAAATTTCAATGAGCCACAAATAAAAGATTCAACTCTGCTTTTAAGAAATTGTTGATTCTCTGACATCATTAAAGAAAAAGTGTTCCCATTCTTAGATTTTGGTTCCAGTCACTGGGAGCTTTTTAAATTCGTAAACCCAATCATTAGATTAGGCTTGATGGTTACGGAAAAGCTATCATGGTTCTTCTTCCCATTTCTGTACAGTGAGTTCATGTCCCTTTGAGCTCAACAAACCCAGGTTTGACACAACATTGCAGGACCAGGGGAGTGCTGCACTGTCAGAGTTCTATTCTTTGGGTGACCCTGTTCTGAGGAAGGGTCACATGACCAGAAACATTAATTCTGATTTCTTTCCAGAGATGCTGCCAGACCTGCAGAGCTTTTCCAGCAACATCTGTTTTTGTGGCACATGCTTATGTCCTGATTCCCTGAAAATATTTATCCCCAATCAACATCAAGGATAAAGATTGTTTGATCATCGTAGCATCATATTCTGTGGGAGACTGTTACTTGCAAATCGGCTGCCGTGCTTCCTATATTTTGACAGTCACTGCACATCATAAGGACATCAATATCTGAAAAATGTTTTGGGACATCTTATGGTTGTGAAAGGAGCCATTTTCCTCCTCCTTTTATTAAGTGATTTTCAAAAGCTTTAAAATTTGGCTTTTGGTTCCCCTACTGCAGGAAGATTGATAGTGGGTCCATTTGGAAGTTGCACATGTGGAGGGGACTTGGAGGCAGCAGATAGACAGGGAGATTATTCAAGAGCCAGAATTTTATCTGAGAACCTTCTGATCTGATTGAACTGTTGGTAGCGGTGGAACACGGTCCCACAAGTGTCAGACTGAGATACGTTGTTGGATTGGGACTTAAATTCCAACTAACCCTGTCTTCCAACTATTAATGGAAGATTACCTGGAGGAGAGATCAGCACACTATGTTTTTGTCCCTCATTAACGTCAAATCTGTTTTGTATCTGCACTCTATGTTTAAAAGGAGCCATCTATTATGTATTGTTTGGAAGGATCATTCTGCCAAGTTAGGTCATTTTAATCAGGAGGGAAACCAGCAATAGTGAGAGGCATTCATATGTTGAGTTCTGTTAGCCCCAGAGCAGTCTGAACAGGTAATAAAACCAAAGACTTCCTGCTACAGCATTGCTCAAACATTATTAACGTTTCACTGACATTGACAATGTAAAACACATTGCAAACGACAAAATACCCTGCCAATTTAGCAAAATAAAACTTCAGTTTTTTTTTTGTTCATCCAGCTTGATAATTCCAGAAAACTGAAATTGTAAAATATCAAGCAGGAAGTTGAAGCTTTAACTTAAAAATGCCAATATGATTGTCTCCTGACTAAACCTAATTAATTTAGTTCCTAGTTTAATCTAAGAATTACATTGGAACTTGCTCTCACATGGAGTGGTTGTGATGAATAGCAAAGGTGCATTTGAAGGAAAGCTGCATAAATACCTGCAGGAGGAAAGAGTAGAGAATGATTTTGAAGTTGATTGCGTCGCCCAATGGTCATAGGGTAAAATTTATCAGCATGAAAGGTGACCCTTCAGCCCATCATGCGTCTACCAGTCATCAAATGCCTAACTTCTCTGTTCCCATTTTCCAGCCTTTGACCTGTAGTCTTGTAGACTAAGGCTCTTCAACATACTAAAATGAAAATAGATCATCGAACTGTTTCTTAACTGCTGGGATTGTCTGACTTCAGTGTAGATTATATTGTTATCAGAAGATTGTCGGTTCAAATCCTGCTGTGGTTGCTTTATTTAATTTTGATCAGTTTCTGCGATTTTTCAAAACCATTGAATTTGGTTTTGTTAAAGTTCCCCACCAAGGACTGTCTAAAGTGTTTGAAATTTATCTTAAAAGACCAGAGAGTAATTTTGATAGGGTGAACTGGAGTAAGGTGGGAAGAGCATTATGTGGGTCAGTTAGGCTGGATGGCTTGGTTTGTGCTATAAATTCTGTTTAACTCTATTTGGACGGAAAAAGAGCAAAGTGAGTAGCGTTGTATCTCATCTAAACTAACCTATATGAAGGGACGCTATATGGACAACAAGACTATTGTGACAACAGGAGATGAGGTTGGATGTTCAAAGGATACTGAGTTCATCATAAGGATGTCAAGATGCCTCTACTTTAATTCAAATTAATTTTTTTCTCAAGCTGCTTAATGTTAGAGAGATTCCACAAACTAAGTAAAGTCACGTAAGTGAGAAACTCAAAAAGATCACATGTTCTTCCCTGTTCATAATGACGCTCGTGAGTTTTCCTTACTCGCTGATAAATCCCTACAATGTAGAAGTAGGCCGTTCAGCCCATCAAGTCCACACCAACCCTCTGAAGAGCATCCCACCCAGACCCACCCCCTCCACCCTATCTCTTTCAGCCTGCATTTCCCATGGCTAACCCACCTAACCTACACATCCCTGCGCACTACGGGCAGTTTAGCACGACCAATTAATCTTACCTGCACATGGGAGGAAACCAGAGCGCCTGAATGAAATCCACGCAGACACAGGGAAAATGTTGCAAACTCCACACAGATGGTCGCACAAAGGTGGAATCGAACCTGTGTCCCTGGTACTGTGAGGCAGTAGTGCTAACCACTGAACCACTGCATCCCCCACTCTAACTCTCTTCGCTGTGCTGAGATGAAACCAAGGTATGGATTTGGCTGACAGGGGTGGAGGAACATTCAACTCACCAACAGTTGCCAATAAAATATTTGCTGCCCTCTCAGTAGTGATTTCTCCAAATTCAGTGCCTTTGCCAGTGCCACATCTTTGTCAATAGATCTGTGAGAAGGTCAAGATACTGTGCGACTCTCCAGCCAATCAGATTTTTAAAAAATAAGCCAAGAAATATAACTTCGACTTGAGTTGTATATAGAAAGTAGAGCAAAGATTGGAAGCTACAAATGGACTAAGTTAGAGAAATAAATGAGAAAGACAGAAACAAAGCTTCTAAAAAAAACCTTTTAAAGCTCTCACACTAATTTTCTTCTAAGGGTTTGGTAAAACTTGTAAAACTGTGTATTTTATTCAGGACTGGAGGGGTTATTCAGCAGTAGCTTTCATTAATCATACTATTATCCCTCACTTTCTCCTGAGTGCATTTTCAGTCACTGTTAATGTGGAACCATTGGGTAAGTAGCAGACATTCAGACCATTGCAGCCATTTCATTGTTGAGTCTCTTGGGAAATACTGCACAACGTGAAGAAATAGGGTATCTCTGACAATGGGTTCCCACTTATAAATGCATATGTTTTAAGCATTGCTCTCAGATTTTTCACAATAGCAGCTTATATCAAGGTAGAATTCTTCTCATTTCACCCACAATCTACTCTATGAACGTATTCAATAATGTTGCATTTCATTATATCTTTCTTCCCCATTTTATTATTAGCTGCTGCAATCACAAACACGGGCATTGAGAACAAGAGCAACTGGCAATCACAACTGAGATCATAAAGGCTGACATTTATATAAAGCTTTCATGATCTCAGGACATCTTAAAGTATCTTACAGCCAACGTAGCACTTTTGATGTTTTGTCACTTTCAGAATGTAGGAGCCAATTTACTAACAGCAAGCTCCCAGAGTCAGCAATGTGATAATGATCAAATAATCTTTTTGCAATGGGTGTTGGCTGAAGCAATTATTTGCGCAGGATACCAGGGAGAAACCCCTCCTCCCCATTCATGCAATGTAAGTGATGATGGCTGGGCCAGCCATTATTACCCATCCCTAGTTTTCCTTGAGAAGCTGATGAGCTGCCTTCTTGAACTGATATAGTCTATTTCTTGCAAGTAGACCAACAATGCTATTAGTAAGGGAGTTCCAGGATTTTGACCCAGCAACATTGAAGGAACAGCGATATATTTCAAAGTCAGGATGGTGAGTAGCTTAGAGAGGAACTTGCAACTGGTGTTGAACTGAACTGAACTGAATTGAATTGAATTGAATTGAATTAACTTTATTGTCACATGTACGCAAAGCATATAGTAAAGAGTTTACAGGTCAGCACTTTTGGAGCCATCTTAAGTGAGAAAGTGAGGGCTGCAGATGCTGGAGATCAGAGCTGAAAATGTGTTGCTGGAAAAGCGCAGCAGGTCAGGCAGCATCCAAGGAACAGGAGAATCGATGTTTCGGGCATAAGCCCTTCTTCAGGATTCCTGAAGAAACGTTGATTCTCCTGTTCCTTGGATGCTGCCTGACCTGCTGCACTTTTCCAGCAACACATTTTCAGCCATCTTAAGTACAAGGTACCTCAGTACAACTTCTTGTTGTTCCCATATATGACCCTTGTCTTTCTACATGGTAATGGTCATGGGTTGAGAAGGTGTTGGCTCAGGAATCTTGGTGAATGTATACAGTATATCTTGTAGTGAAGGTTTTGAGATTTGATGCCAATCAAATAGGCTTGGTGGTGTCAAGCGTCTTGAATGTTGTTGGAGCTGCATTCATCAGGCAAAAGGGAGTATTCCACAAAACCCCTGCTGAGATAACTGAGCAAAAAACATGGAGGAGACTATTTTCCTTGACAGGTATTAGTGAATATGTTCTAACAGCAATGCTCACAAATTTTCCAATATGCAATGGAAGTGCTCAGGCTCCCCAGAGGTGCCTTTGGAACATTAACCCCATGGGCCTACAGCATACAAAGCCCTATTATGTTGACCAGTTTATATTGACTCTGTCCTGGCCTACAATGTAACCTATGTTTATAAATTTCATCACATTTCATTTATTTATAGATTTTAAACCTTCACTTGTGAACCGCATATTTCATTGTATAATGGAAGTAATTATGCTTGAAGAGGCAGTTGCTTTATTTAGCCTGAAGCAGTCCATCACAGCCAACAACATTAAAATACGTCGTTCACCAAACACTTGCCTCACAATGTTTTGTGTGATTTCAGTCCAAGTTCTGTTGAAATGCTTTCTCTCACTTCACTATGGAGTTAAAAGGCCAAAGGTTTGCGGAACAGTTTTTACCAAAAGCATCTTCAACTGGTTTATTCCTCATACCACATTATGAAAAGGGAAATGTTAGGCACCAATGATTGTAAATGTTTGAGTTCTTTATCAAAGGAGAACTGAGAACTCTCTTATCTTCTAAATGACTCTTAATTGGCCCCTTATCTTCCACTACTTTCTTACATTCTGTAAACAGAGCAGAACAAACATTTTCCCCATGACTGCATTTGTCATAGCTCTAATGGGAGAGTGGACACTGTCGAAAGTAAATTCTTAAGTGAGGTTGACTGACTGGCGAATGGAGGCCACGTGTGGGTGTAAAGTTAAACATTTACTTAACAGTTCAGGGACTTGATAGCCGACCACCAAAATGGATCAAAGCTTTGGAGTCTCTCTTCAACCTTTTCACGCCATTCCCTCACACTGCAGCTGAGTCAAGAAGGAAACTTAATGGGCTGGATCATGCTTAATGTCGCTCTCTGGGAGTGACATCAAATCTAGACTACCAGTCTGCTGCAATGCTAATGGGGAGCTGCACTGTCTACAGGGCTATATTTGAGGTGTTAAGCTGAGGGCTTGTAGAGCTTAAACACATCCCCAGCTAATTGAGGAAGACAACGTGGCACTCTTTTGAGGAAGACTATCCATGGTGTCACTTAATCAGAATCACTAAATCACATTATGCGATCATAGAATCCCTACAGTGTGGCGACAGGCCCTTCTGCCCAACAAGTCCATACCGACCCTCCGAAGAGTAATCCACCCAGACACATTCCCCTACCCTATTATCCTATATTTACCCCTGACTAATGCACCTAACCTACACATTGCTGGACATTATGGACAATTTAGATTGGCCAATTCACCTCACCTGCACATCTTTGGATTGTGGGAGAAACCGGAGCACCCGGAGGAAACCTATGCATGCTCATATTGCTGTCATGGGACCTTCCTGTGCATTGAATGCCTGACGCATGTCTATCATTAAAAAGTAATTGTCTGCACTATAGAAAGCTACTTCATTGGTTGTAAAAGCCGTCGGTACATCCTGAGACCATGAAGGGTACTACATTAATGCAGGTTGTCTTCATCGGATTCTGTGGGATTTCTCAGATGACAGGGGTGGGATCATTGAGAGTGGGTGTGTACAGACCTGTTCAAAGACTTCAGGTGATGGATGGAGAGGATTATCAGAAATTTGTGTGAAGTTGGAGGGGGGAGAGTTTGTAGGGGCTCAGAAACAGAACAATGAGCAAGGGAGGGGTGCAGATTATGACACATGGTCACTGAGATGGGTGACTTGGAAGGTTGATGAGATAAGGGAGAATGAGTGGAGTATTGGCAGAGTCAGGTCATTGAGCCTGAATGACAAAGTTAAAAATCACAAGCTTTCAAAGCGCTACTCTTTCGTCAAGTAGTGCTCCGAAAGCCTGAACTTTCAAATAAACCTGTTGGACTATAACATAATGTCATGTGATTTTAAACTTTGTCCGCCATAGTCCAACATTGGCACCTCCCACATTGAGCTTGAAGGAAACAGTTCTGCTCACCTTGGCCCACAAACAGTGCTGTAAATAATACTCAGCTGATGGAACCAGTCCCCGTTACCTCATTTTGCTGGATTTCCCATGGAAAAGGAAAACCAGCCAATCTGTAAGCCCTATTAAGCCTTGAAGCTTCCAAGGACTGCCCTGAAACCTAAGAACTCTCTGCTTGTTGTCCACTTCCCCCCTCCCAACCCCCACACACAAACTGTACATGGGTGGTTTCAAAGCAGTTTTGATTCCTGATTCTGGTTTTTAATCACCGACCCATTTATTCCTGAGTATTCAAATTGTCCCTATTTGACTTTTGTGAGAGTTATTTGATTGAGGTGTGATGCACATGTGACTAAAACTGCAGGCATGCATAGGTATTGTGAAAATGATTGCACCCACTTCATTAGCCTCACTTACAACAGTCTCTCACTCCGACTGAATATTTTAAGCCAGGAAAAAAAGTGGCAAGAAAGAGTCAACCCTTAATCAAAGGCTGATTGTAGACACATGGGCCAAGTGTCTACAATTGCATCCAAGAGGCGGCCATTTTCTTTTCACACAGGACTCC
This sequence comes from Chiloscyllium plagiosum, assembly GCF_004010195.1. Lineage (NCBI taxonomy): Eukaryota > Metazoa > Chordata > Chondrichthyes > Orectolobiformes > Hemiscylliidae > Chiloscyllium > Chiloscyllium plagiosum. The sequence goes on along the minus strand of NC_057747.1, from coordinate 9,497,975 downwards.
TGTTGACTTTAGTAATGCTGGCATTCATTTAATGGCAGGTAGACTGGAGCCAGGTGAAGGTGAGTTCTGTATTTAATGAGATTATTTATGTATGAATTTCTGGGCACTGAGTGTATTTTTGGTATGGTCTGCTGGTTTAAAATAAAATTAACACCTTATCGCTACAGCACAACTTGTAGAAAATGTCCGAACGCAGAGGGGCTCTGAAAACAAGTTAGTTATAATAATGAGATGATTAGAAACACGAACTGATCAACAGCCCATGAATCAGGGTATAACAGAACAATCTTTGCATGGCTCTGACTCGCAGTTCCTCCTTTGTTGCTCTGTCAAGCAGTAAAGCTGCCTTTCCTCATAAGGCTTGCAGATCTCAAATCATAATAACCCTGGTAAATAGTTTAAAAATGCTCTCAAATATCTTTTCATAACCCCCTGGGAGCTTAGACTTTGGTTAAAATATACAGTAGCTCATTGAAAACAGGAGTGTCAACCTAATGTCGTGCCAATGTTAAAGAAAGGGCAAGAAATACAGGCTGGTTAGGTTAGTCATAAAAATATTTGAGAAGATTATAAGGGACATAATTCAGGATCATTTATCAAAAGTAAATACGACCACGGAAAGCCGACGTGGATTTATGAATAGACGACCGTGCTTCATAAATTTATTGAGGTTGTGACTGAGTTACCAGATGGGGGCAAGCTAGGGGATATTTTTCATCTCAGTTTTCAAAAGCCACTCAGTGAAATAGCTCACGAGAGACTGGTACCAAAGGTACAAGCTTGGGGAATAAAGAGGAAGCGGCGAGGGGAAAGAAATTGGTCAAAAATCTACTTTCATAATTAGAAACAGACGGTCATTGTAAAAGGGGATCATTTAACTGGGGGAGAGGAGATGTGATCCTCTCCAGGATTTGATCCTGTAGTTTGAGTGGCTGAAAACAGCTGAGATCCAGGATGGGAGGGAACAAGGGATTTTGCCTCATCACTTCTAACAGTTATTGCAGGGAAGAAACATTAGGACAAGCAAATTATGTTGAGTACATATTTCCAGAATCTATAGTTCGTTGGTTTGTTTTATGAGCAAATTATCATCATTCATGAAGAGCTACAATAAAGAAAAAAAATTATTTTGATTTACTTAATATATTGACACTCGTACTTAGATACAGTAAAAAATGGATAATGTCGCCACATTCCAGTGCCATCTTGGATTGCTGAATGAATTGTATAAATGGTAAAATACTGAATAAATGAATTGGAGATGCCGGTGTTGGACTGGGGTGTACAAAGTTAAAAATCACACAACACCAGGTTATAGTCCAACAGGTTTAATTGGAAGCACACTAGCTTTCGGAGCGACGCTCCTTCATCAGGTGATTGTGTGTTGTGTGATTTTTGTTGTGTTGTGTGTTGTGTAACCTGGTGTTGTGTGATTTTTAACTGAATAAATGAATATTACTAAAGCAGAAACAACTTCAAAGGTTCATTATTCTGCATCCAAAGACTTCACCCTCTCTCCTCCTCCAGTCACTGCCATCCATCATCATCGCTGTGGTCCTGGCAATGTGCTCCTTTCCTGCTGCCACCAGCGTCATTGCTTTCTTATCCACCATCTCCGAGTTGGAGATAGGGGTCACACTGTGTGGATCTCGCAGCCTTCCCCAATGCTGGACATCAACCGACAGGGTCCTGGCTCTGAGTTGAACGACGGGGCCCCAGCTCTGAATCGACCAATAGGATCCTGGCTCATCTTCCGATACCCAACAGCCGAGATGGAGTGAGGATGGAGATACAAGGGGCCTCAGCCTTCCAGAAGAAGAGGCATCAGGGCAAAATAAAAAATGTGACTGAGCTGGGAACATTACAACAGAGCCATGCGGATGTGGCAGAACCCACTGTATGAGCCATGAACAGCTGAGCCCCCCGCTCAGGAGCCAAATGCTGCCAACCCTGCCACTGCGCCATCTTGGAATGGAATGGAATGGAATAAAAAGTGGCATTATGAAAAATAGCTTCATTAACAAACTAGATATTTAGGATCAGTGCATAAGATAGGGTAACAATGTCCAAACATTCAAGGCTTTATTCCAAATGCTGGAAAGATTGACGGAGATGAATTATCAGATATTAGATGGATTGAAGAATGTCTTCTGCGCTGTTTGATTCTACAACAGTCGACCAGAGTTACAATACTGCGGCTTACTACTTATTGAATCAAGTAAACTACAGCAGTAATAGGTTGTCAACAGGGATTCGAGTTGATAAAGTAAACAGTTGCTACCATTTTACTGCAAGGGAAGGGACAAGTGCACATCCAGGCAGAGCTCACTGTTACTGCCTGACAAGCTCTCTCCTCGATACTTACAGAACAGTGTAAGTATCAATACAGTCAATGAGGAGTTGAGATTCACACTTAGAACTAACTGAATTCATTATAGCAAGAGGTACTGTCACCCCAATAACAGAGCTAGTTCATCATTCTGTAGCACTTCTCAACCAATAGATGAAAAAGCTCCAGTTTGCCCATTGGTGGCGAACATATTTGTTGAAGGAACATTGTTTCTGTCATGTGATTGTCCAGACTACTTGATTGAGTTACACACTGTATAGATAATATGATAGTGACCACTTTAGTTCTGGAAGCTGATATTGAGTTGTCATATTATTGGGGACCTTGTAAACCATACTCCTCAAGGTCTTCCTTACCTTTGATAGATCCTCTTCGCTTTGCGAGCATTCTACCCAAGGCTGAAGATAAGTATTGACCTCATTAAGATACATCGTACTCACGAAGCGGTTATGAAGACATTAGGACTTATCCAATCAAACGTACTTCAACGTTTAACATTGTGCCATTTCTTAATTTACTGCCAAAAGACTTCCCTGAAGCTGAAAATCAATATTTAGAAACCTAGAGACTCATGTCCTCCAATTATAATTATTCTTTAAAAACTACATTTTAAATAAAGTCTTTTTTTATACATTCTCCTCATCTCTTCTTTTTCTCCCTTGACTAAGTAGCTTCCTGTATGCGATTTGACATGGAGGTCCTGTGCAGTCTGTATATCATTCCTGGTTCTGGTTCCAGTTCCACGTCAGAACCTGACGTCCAAGAAAGGTGAGTTTATAACATGGCCAAGCAGTTTGATTAACAAACTACAAATTCTTCTGATGGTAGGCAATTCAGAATCCTGGCCAGATTTGTGACGAAAGCAAAATGTTGCAGACCCTACCATCCCTATCTATGGGTAGCTTAGTGGTTAGCACTGCTGGCTCACAGCGCCAGGTTTGATTCTACCCTCAGGCAATGCCTGTGTGGAGTTTGCATGTTCTCCCTGTGTCTGTGTGGGTTCCCTCTGTTTATTTTATCAACTCAAATCCCAGTGTAATTTCTCCCCATGATCCAAAGATGTACAAGTTAGGTGGATTGGCCATGCTGAATTACCCACAGTGTTCATGGATGTGCAGACTAGGTAAATTAGCCATGGGAAATGTAGGGTTAAAGGATAAGGTGGGGCGTAGGCCTGGATGGGATGCTCTTCAGAGGATCAGTATGGACTCAATGGGCTGAATGGCCTGCTTCCACACTGTAGGGATTCTATGATCTATAGTTCCAGAGTATAGTGTACGTCTTGGTGCTCTTGGAACACAGGGATCTCTGTGGCTCTGTCTCTGAGCCAGAAGGCCTGAGTTCAAGTCCCACTTTGCCCAGATGTGTGTCATAAAAATCCAAATGTTTTGTTTAAATAATCTATAACATGCATATTCCACAACTGTAGCATACCATTGCACAAATTAACATTGAACTAAACATCCTAGCACATTGCAGAAAGGATTCATAAATTGAATTGGCTCAGGAGGCAGACAGTTAATTGCCCCATTAACTGTCCCCTGATCCCTGTAGATGAGGCTGCACGTTATTGGATTTTTAAATCTACAAGTTCCAACACAAAGGCTCATAGGCTGAGTAGGTGTACCACTGATGTCAATATCTGTGTCAATATTGTTAATATTCTGCAGAGGGTTCATTGGGAGTGCCCTGAGCTGCTGGATCAATGCCTGATTCGGGAATTGCACCGTCTCGGATCCTAAGACCCTGCAGTTGATAGTGAGGACAGCTGAGAGGAATATTAGGGTCTCTCTTCCCTCCATTACAGACATTTACACCACACGCTGTATCTGGAAGGCTAGGAGCATTGTGGAAGACCCCACACACCCCTCTCTCAAACTCTTCTCCCTCCTGCCATCTGGCAGAAGATGCCAGAACATATGGTCTCTCACAGCCAGACTGTGCAACAGTTTCTTCCCTCAGGCCATCAGGCTCCTTAACACTGCGTGATCGGACTCTTTCCCATCTGAAATTCTTTGCATGATTTTGAATTGCTGCTAGAACAATGTTTCATTAATTTCATTCTTTTATTACACAGTATTTTGCATGATTTGTACTTCTTATGCACTTTATGCTGCCTGGTGAAGGAGCAATGCTCCGAAAGCTTGTATTTTCAAATAAACTTGTTGGACTATGAACCTGTCGTGTGACTTCTGACTCTATAAAATAAACACCTGCAAACCTGTCACTCAAAAATAGTCGCTGAGCAGAAATGAGTTTGAATGAATGAATCTTGAGATCTTTGTTAAAACATTTAAAATTGATATTGGACACATGACCAGGAGGCTCTCTGGGTAGCGCTAGCCACTATATCAATGCAAGGTATTGCTGTTGGAGCAGTAGAGATAACATTGAAAATAATCCAACCACTCAAACTGTACCAGGAGCAATAGCTGGTGTGTAAAGCATTGTGGAAAACTTTCATAGAATTCCTACCGTGTGGAAACAGGCCACTTAGCCAAACAAGTCCACACCAACTCTCCGAAGAGTGGCCCATTCCCCTACCCCTCTACAGCCACTAATCTCTAAACACTATGGGCAATTTAGCATGGCCAATTCACCTAACCTGCATATCTTTGGACTGTGGCAGGAAACCAGGCCACCCGGAGGAAACCCACACAGACACAGGGAGAATGTGCAGACTCCACACAGACACTTGCCCGAGGCTGGAATCGAACTTGGGTCCCTGGCACGGTGAGGCCACAGGGCTAGCCACTGAGCCACAGTGCCATCCATACAACCAAGAGGTCAATAACACCATCAACAAAGTTTGTGAAGTTCCCAGCCATGTCCTCTTCAAATAACCTCAGAATTTGCATTCATACAGCAATGCTCATTTATACTGTGAATGTAGAAAAACATCCCAAGACTCTTCATGTAGATGTAAAGAAACAGATGCCAAACCAACTGACAGTGACCAGAAACAACAGAAATAAGAGAGGGCAAGGGAATAAAGTTTATCACCTAGTCAGTAGCTTAATAAGGTCCTACATCTTAATCATTCATTAGAACTAGGTGGTAGTAGTATCATTTATCAAAATAGAAGGTTCCGATTCCTGAGAAAATGGAAACATATGAATCACAGTTGTTCCATTTTCTACCATATTAAACTTTTCCCGTGTGCATTAATTATTCAGACAACCAATGTTGCAGTTGAAACTGGAGAAAATCCATCATAGAGTCATAGAGATGTACAGCACAGAAACAGACCCTTTGGTCCAACTCATCAATGCTGACCAGGTATCTTAAATTAACCTAGTCCCATTTACCAGTATTTGTCCCATATCCCTCTGAACCCTTCCTATTCATATACTTATCCAGGTGCCTTTTAAATGTTGTAATTGTACCAGCCTCCATTACTTCCTCTTTACGTACATATACACACCACCATCTGCTTGAAAAAGTTACCCCTTAGGTCCCTTTTAAATCTTTTCCCTCTCACCTTAAACCTATGCTCTCTAGTTCTGGACTTTCCCACTCTGAGGAAAAGACTTTGACTATTCACCCAACCATGTCTCTCATGGTTGTATAAACCTCTATAAGGATTCCCCTCAGCCTCCGATGCTCCAGGGGTATATTTTATTTATTTACAGAACACCAGAACTGGTATTTATTGGCTATTCCTAATTACCCTTGAGGCAGCACGGTGGCTCAGTGGTTAGCACTGCTGCCTCACAGCACCAGCGTCCCAGGTTCGATTCCAGCCTCGGGTGACTGTCTGTGTGGAGTTTGCATATTCTCCCTGTGTCTGCGTGGGTTTGCTCTGGTTTCCTCCCACAATCCAAAGATATGCAGGTTAGGTGAATTGGCCATGCTAAATTGCCCGTAGTGTTAGGTGCATTAGTCAGAGGGAAATGGGTCTGGGTGGGTTACTCTTCGGAGGGACGGTGTGGACTGGTTGAGCTGAAGGGCCTGTTTCTACACTGTAGGGAATCTAATCTAAGATGGCGGTGAGCTGTCTCTCGAACTGCTGCCATCGATATTGTGAACACAGCAAATGGGTTCTAGGATACTTTGACACAGTAACAGTGAAGGGAGAACTATATAGTTCCAAATCAGGCTGGTTTGTCAGAGTGGGTCACCAACATGATATGGCAACCAAGTGAAATTCGAGTTTTCCCATTAGGTTGTGAATCCTAATAATCCACCATGAGACCCTGCACAAAAGGTGTGTGAAAGTTCACTGTCATCTCCATATCATCCCATGAAAATAATTCATTTTTCTACCCACGTAAGAAAGGTACTGCACTCTCAACCTTCCAAAATTTACTTAGACATATCATGGTGGCTCAGTGGTTAGTACTGCTGCCTCAAGGCATTAGGGACCCAGCCTTGGGTGACTGTATGGAGTTTACACATTCTCCCTGTGCCTGTATGGATTTCCTCTGGGTTCTCCAGTTTCCTCCCACAGTCCAAAGATGTGCACGTTAGCTGAATTGGACACGCTAAGTTGCCCATAGTGTCCAGGGATTTGCCAGCTAGGTGGGTTAGCCATGCTAAGTTGTCCATAGTATTCAGGGATGAGTAGGGGAGGTGCAATAGCCATGGTAGATAGAATCACAGAGATATACAGCATGGAAACAGACTCTTCGGTCCAACTCGTCCATGCTGACCAGATATCCTAAATTAATCTGGTCCCATTTGCCAGCACTTGGCCCATATCCCTTTAAACCCTTCCTATTTATATACCCATCCAGATGCCTTTTAAATGCTGTAATTGTACCAACCTCCGCCACTTCCTCTGGCAGCTCATTCCATACATGTGCCACATTCTATGTGAAAAAGTTAATCCTTAGATCCCTTTTATATTTTTTCCCTCTCACCCTAAACCTATGACCTCTCGTTTTGGACTCCCCCACCGCAGGGAAAAGACCATGTCTATTTACCCTAACCATGCCCCTCATGATTTTATAAACTTCTATAAGGTCATCCCTCAGCCTCCGGCACTCCAGGGAAAACAGACCCAGCCTATTCAGCCTCTCCCTCTAGCTTCAACCCTCCAATCTTGGCAACATCCGTGTAAATTTTTTCTGAACCCTTTCAAGTTTAACAATATCCTTTCGATACGAGGGAGACAGGATTATGGGATGCGGTGATGAGCTGGGTCTTTGTTGGGATGCCCTTCAGAGGATTGGTGCAGAATTGATGGGCCAAATGGCCTCCTTCCACACTGTAGAAATTCTATGATGATTGATGCAAAATCAAATATTCTAGAAAGAGAATTGCACGAAAGTAATTACTGTTATTTAAAAAATTGGCAAAGGAATGCAAGTTGTGATTTAAATCCATCCATCAGTAATGAAAACATTCTGAACATTAAAATTTGCTCACATGATCTATTCTTCCTAGGTCAAGAAAGTTCTACGTGCAGAATGACCAAAGGATTTATATGAACCATATTATTTAGTTCCCAGGATGGTAGAGTCAATCAGATAGCTCAGCAAAAGAGTTAAACACCCAAGCAGCTCCTCTACTTGCGCGTTCCTGTTTTAATTCAGGTAATAATGTGAGGATGTCAAACAAAGGGGTCAGTTAGCAATACAGAGTGACACCAACAGTATGGGTTCAATTCCTACAACGTTATCGTGAAGGACTCTCCTTCTCAACCTCTCCACTTGCTGAAACCACCACCGGTCTCCCTCTGATGAGACAGTGGTCCTTTGGGACTATGAGGTCTTTACTTTACCTAATGAACACACAAGGACAGAAATTGCTGGAGAAACTCAGGTCTGGCAGTGTCGGTGGAGAAAAAAAACAGAGTTAACATTTCGAATCCAGTGACCCTTTTTCAGAATGCGAGGCTACTGTTGTCCTGTCCAGTTGTAATGTTGAAAATCCACCTGCCCTCAGCAATTCACAGTCGCAAAGACTGCAGATTCCAACTTACCTCATTAAAACATAAGTCCAAAAATAACTAGCACAGCCAAGGGCATAGAATTTCTCATTCTATGACTGATTGGCCTAGTAGCAATACTGAGAACAGCTATGGATTCAGTAAAGTGAAAGATCAAACAATAGTGCATTTGCCTTCACCCTGAGTCATTGTCAGTTCCATAAAGAAATGGGTTTGTGGTTATGGTAATGAGATCATGACGTGTATCTTGATTTAATGGTGACATCTGCAATTGCAGGCAAGCATCTTAGTAAAGAGAGGAACGGGCTGCACAAAAGGATGTGCTTAGTGAGAAGTATAGAAAGCACTACATGGTCACAACTTACGATGGCTTCAGGCTGCAAATCAAATCCCACTGTTCTTAGACTCATCGCAAAAGTTAAAGTTTTCAAAAGGAATTTGTAAAATTCCCAATCTACCTAATTTTCAGACCCAGACAGATAGAAAGCATGAACTTCTGTACTTTAAAAAAAATCATTGTTTCTTACAAGTAGTTCGATTCTAGCTGCAGGTAAACAATTTAACTAAATTAGGTAAACTCTACCAATTAGAACATGAATCACTTCATTAACTCATACACACAAATGGGGGTATCATAGAATCCCTACAGTGTGGAAGAAGGCCATTCGGCCCATTGAGTATACACCAACTCTCTGAAGAGCATTCCACCCAGGCCCAATCCCCCTACCCTTTCCCTGTAACTCTGCATTTCTCATGGCAAGAGCACAGCAATTCAGGCAGCATCCGAGGACAGGCAAAATCGACGTTTCGGGCAAAAGCCCTTCATTCCTGATGAAGGGCTTTTGCCCGAAACGTCGATTTTGCCTGTCCTCGGATGCTGCCTGAATTGCTGTGCTCTTCCAGCACCACTGATCTGCAGAATCTGGTTTCCAGCATCTGCAGTCATTGTTTTTACCTCACCATTTCTCATGGCAAACCCACCTAGCCTGCACATCCCTGAACAATATGGGCAATTTAGCATGGCTAATCCACCCAACGCACACATCTTTGGGAGGAAACCCATGCATTCACGGGGAGAATGTGCAAACTCCACACAGACAGTCACCTGAGGCTGGAGTCAAACCCAGGTCCATGTGAGGCAGCGGTGCTAACCGCTGAGCCATGGTGCAAACATGGCCAGAGGGAAAACTGTTCTGCAGTCTATGTTCACAAGATCTGTTGGGTTGGTTCTTGTTGATCTGAAGTTTTCTCATCAACCTTCCTTTTTTTGGGTCCGTCCACTTGTTTGCAAGAGCTAGAGGGTGGCTGGTTCAAAGATCTTGGATTTATTTGATTCAAATTTACAAATTGCAGGACCCAATGAAGATAAGACAAGTTGGTTTTCTTTCGGTTTAAAATGGCTTATTGTAGAGACTGAGTGAGAAAGAGAGTCTTTAGCTGCTGCAGGCCTGCAGACCTCTTTTGGTCTGACCAAACCTCTTTCTGCCTTGCTGTCAGCCCAAGCTGTTCAGTTACCTGACAACCAATCACATAACTGTTGGCAAGCCTTTGTCATTGGTAACCAGCTACGCGCCCACACCAATCAACTTCATTCATCAACAATCCCTCGGTCCCAGTTCGTCTGCCCATTGCTGGAACCCACAGCTACACAAACGGGATTCACACACAGTATCAAATGCTTTGCTTTCTAAATATGCAGTAATCCTCATAAATCTTTTGCGTTGTTTTAAAAAAGTACAAAAATGAAAAAATACAATAGTGTGAACAATGGATTTTTGAAGAAATCTGCTGGATTTAAATCTAAGTTACTCATGGATGGAAATCTTCCCAATCCAGAACAGGCCATGAGTTACCTGAAGAACGAACCAAACAGTATTGGAAGTTAACTGAACCCACAAGCCAAGTTCAAGTCCCCCTCCAGCAAATAAGAAACATAACTACTTACCAGCCCTGTACTGAGGGAGTTCTCTCCAGGTGGATGTGCCATCTTTCAACTGAGGCCATAGATTACATGAGGCCCTCTATGCCACTAAAATGTATGTAAAAAATATCAAGCATTGTTTTGAAGACAATCCCCTCACCTAATGCTGGCCAATATTTATTCTTCAACAATATCGATCTGACATTAGATGTATTATGAGCCTCATGCTGTGTGCAAATTAGCTACTGATATTTCTACATTGCCAGAGAGACAACACTTCAAATAGCCTTAATCGAATTGAGCTGTTTTGGATGTTCTGAGGTTGTGATAGATCGTGGTACAAATGCAAGTTCTTGACAAACACTGGAAATAATTTCCAATGCCCTCTAGCCATTCCAAAGTTAAGTTTGAGGATTACAACTCTTACTGCTTGATAAGCAGTTCTTTGTCTGAGTTTAATCTCCTCCTGCCATAACCATACCTATCTTTATCCACTTTATTGATATTACATTTGACGTCACTGCTCTGAAACTTCCTTGCTTATTTCTCCTAAATTGCAAATGGATTTTTTTTCGCACCTTTGAACCCTCACTGTAAAAGTTGTGATTCTTAACAATCTTGTTTGTGCCCTGCGTCTCTGACTTTGGCTTCTATTCTAGATTTCTCCATTGAAGACTGACAGATTTGCCATATGGCTATTTTCTTAGGAATAAAATGTCCACGTTTTATCTTGTGGTTCCTATTTTTGTGAAACCACTTAGCACCTTAGGTGGCAAGGACATGAATTCGACCATAAAACTGGACCTCAACCTTAAATAAACTAGACATTAACGTGGTACAGCCTAACTCATGAAAAACATCGTTAATAGAAAGGTTTCTGAATACTCTTATTTTTGTTCATGTTTGCTTTTTGACATGTGGCTTGAAGAAATGGTAACCTTATCAGAGAATGGTTGGTGGGCAAGCAAGGGGAAAATATAAATTATTCCATTATGATGCACCACAGAAGCCATGAATTATGAAAGCAAGAGTGAATTATGTGGCAACTAATTCACAGTGAAATATTTTCCAGGGTCAGCAGCCATGTTTTCTTCTTATGCCATCAGACTTTTGCAAAACCAAAACAACTTTGAAATATCTCAACCATTTCATTTCTTTCCAGTTTTGGCACTCTTCAAAGAAGGTAAAATAATATCCAATAGCATCCAGAAATGTGTTTAGCACAATTATATGCTACAGTTTGCAGGGAGGTGGGGGTTAAATTTGCAAGACCGTATCTTTTTTAAATGGGTTTATGACTAAAGCAGAATTTATAGACCCATTTGGAAGATTTCTGTTTTTTGTTTTATTCATCCATAATGTGCAGGCATTGCTGGCTGGGCCAACCTTTACTGCATGTCCCCTTGAGGAAGCAATGGTGAGCTCAGTCTTCAGCTAGTGCAGTCTATTTGGTGTAGGTAGATCCACAATACGCTAAGGAGAATGTTCCAGGATTTTGATACCGCGATATTGAAGGAATGACAATATGTTTCCTATGATGTGTGGCTTGGAGGAAAACTTGGTCTGAACTCGCCTTTGTTGTATTCTCAGTATTAAAGAGGCAATTGTCATTATGTGTACCAATGAATTCCCAATGACCAGAAACTGAATGGGAAGAGGAGGAAAAGAGACTAAAGGCAAAGGAATAATTGCTTATCATGAAGTGGTGGTGATCCCATGTATTTGCTACCTCTGTCCTTCTAGATAGAAGTGGTTTTGAAAGGTGCTGTCTAAGGAGGCATGGTGAATTTCTGCAGTGTATCTTTGATGGTACTCACTGCTGTTACTGAGTGTCAGTGGTGGAGAGGGTGAACATTGGTGGATGCTGTGCCAATCAAGCGGGCTGTTTTGACCTGGATGGTGTCAAGCTCCTTAAGTGTTGTTGGAGCTGCACCACCCAGGCGAGGGCGTGAAACTCTATCACATTCCTCAATTATGCCTTGTAGATGATGGACAGGCTTTAGAGAGTCAGGGTGAGTAATTCACTGCAGGATTCTTGCTCTTCTAGCCACAGCACTTATGTGGCTAGTCCAATTCAGTTTCTAGTCAATGGCAATTGGAGTCATAGAGGCGTAGAGATGTACAGCATGGAAACAGACCCTTCGGTCCAACCCGTCCATGCCGACTACATATCACAACCCAATCTAGTCCCACCTGTCAGCACCCAGCCCATATGCCTCCAAACCCTTCCTATTCATATACCCATCAAAATGCCTCTTAAATGTTGCAATTGTATCAGCCTCCACCACATCCTCTGGCAGCTCATTCCATACATGTACCACCCTCTGCGTGAAAAAGTTGTCCCTTAGGTCTCTTTTATATCTTTCCCCTCTCACCCTAAATCTATGCCCTCTTGTTCTGGACTCCCCAACACCAGGGAAACGACTTTGCCTATTTACCCTATCCATGCCCCTCATAATTTCGTAAACCTCTATAAGGTCACCCCTCAGCCTCTGACGTTCCAGGGAAAATACTGTTCAGTCTCTCCCTATAGCTCAAATTCTCCAACCCTGGCAACATCCTTGTAAATCTTTTCTGAACCCTTTCAAGTTTCATAGCATCTTTCCAATAGGGAGGAGACCAGAATTACACGCAATATTCCAACAGTGGCCTAATCAATGTCCTTACAGCTGCAATATGACCTCCCAACTCCTGTACTCAATACTCTGACCAATAAAGGAAAGCATACCAAACGCCTTCTTCACTATCCTATCTACCTGTGACTCCACTTTCAAGGAGCTGTGAACCTGCACTCCAAGGTCTCTTTGTTCAGCAAACACTCCCTAGGACCTTACCATTATAAGCCCTGTTAAGATTTGCTTTCCCAAAATGCAGCACCTCGCATTTATCTGAATTAAACTCCATCTGCCACTTCTCAGCTCATTGGCCCATCTGGTCTCGATCCTGTTGTAATCTGAAGCAACCCTCTTCGCTGTCCACTTCTTCCATGGTCTTACGTAGGGGGAGTTAAGACCAAGTGGAACCTTCAGGTTAAAACAAAAATTAAGTTTGAGATAATTGTGCAAAGGAATGCAATTATAATGAAGTCTTATTTTAATTCTGTTAATATTCGCTATTTCTAATTATTTGTTCTGTTTATATTATACCTCACTATTTAAAAGTCGCAAACATAAATGTCAAGCAAACATGAACAAAAATCAGATTAGTCAGAATCATTTCCATTGAAAAGGAGGCAGAGAGAAAACAGTGAATTCAAACTTAGAACACACTTAGCCTGATGTCAGTAGTGGGGAAAATGCCAGAGTCCATTATAAAAATTTTAACAACAGACCACTCTGCACTATCAGACAAAGTCCGCATAGGTTTCTAAAAGGGGAATCGTGCTTGGCAGATCTATTCATATTTTTCATGGAGGTACCTGGTTAGGTTAATAAAGGGAAGTCAGTAGATGTGATTTAGTTGGACTTTCAGAAGGTTTTCCATAAGGTCCTATACAAGAGGTTAGCATATAACATTAAAGCACATGGGATTGAGGGTGAGATATTGACATGAAGAGTGAGCTAGGTTGGCAGACAGGTCAAAGAAAATAGGAATAATTGAGTCTTTTTCCAAGTGGTATGAGCAGTACAGGAAGGATCAGGGCATGGATCTCAGCCACTTATAATATATATTAATGATATAGATGAGGAAACTAAATGTAATATCAGTGAGCAGGCTGTGTGGTGAATGCAGAAAAGCTTCAATGTGATTTGGATATGTTGAGCGAGTGGGAAGATGCTTGGCAGGTGAAGTATAACATGGATAAATGTGAGGTTATCCACTTCAGTCAGAAAATCATAGAATCACTACAGTGTGAAAACTGGCCCTTTGGCCCAACGAATCCACACTGACCCTCCAAAGAGTATCCCACCCAAACCCATTCCCCTTTACTCTACATTTACCGCTGACTAATGCACCTAGCCTACACATCCCTGAACAATATGGGAAATTTAGCATGGTCAAGATTAGAATGGTGCTGGAAAAGCACAGCAGGTCAGGCAGCATCTGAGGAGCAGGAAAGTCAACTTTTTGGGCAAAAGCCCTTCATCAGGAATTTAGCATGGCCAATCCACCTAATCTGCACATCTTCAAATTGTGGGAGGAAGCACACACAGACACAGGGAGAACCCACACAGTCGCCAAGGCTGGAATTGAACCTGGGTCCCTGGTGCTGTGAGGCTGCAGTGTTAACCACTGAGCCACTGTGTCACCCCATCAGGGTGGCAGGTCATATCCGAACAGCAATTGATTGGGTAAGCATTCAGGGAAGGCAAGTGGGGAAAATAGCAAATGGTAAATGGTTTAAAAAGCAAGAGGATACAGGAGCCAGAATGTCTTGCTGCAATTGTACAGGGCCTCGGTGAGACCACTCTTGGATTATTGTGTGCAGTTTTCACCCTCTCATCTGAGGAAGGATGTTCTGGAGAGAGCAAGAGAAGTTGATCAGACAGATTCCTGGGATGACAGGACTGACATATGAAGAGAGTTTTGATTGGCTGGGATTACATGCACTGGAGTTTAGAGGAATGAAGAGGATCTCATAGGAACGCTAACAGGACTAGTCAGGTTAGGTACAGAAAGGATGTTCCCAGTGACTGTAGGGCCCAGAACCCAGGGGTCACAGTCTGAGTATACAGGGTAGGTCATTTACAATGGAGCTTAGGGACCCTGAGGAATTCTCTGCCAGAGAAAGAGTTTGAGGCCAAGATATTGAATATTTTCAAGAAGGAGCTAGATACAGTTCTTCAGACTAAAAGGATCAAAGGGTATGGGAAGAAATGAGGTATGGGGCACTGATTTGGATGATAAGCCATGGCCATATTAAATGGTGGAACATGCTCAAAGGGCTGAATGGCCTTCTCCCGCTCCTACTTTTCTATTTTCTGTGTTTCTACACATTTATATGGTCTGCTGGTGGGAATACAGGGAGACTAATGCAGTTGAATGTCAAAGGAAATGTTTAGATTCTGTCTTGTTGGAGATATGATTGCCTAGCACTTGGGTAGAATGAATGTTACTTTCTGTACTCTCTGTTGTCCAGACTTTTGTTGCATATACATGTGAGATGCTTCAGTATCTAAGGAGTTAGAAGCAGTGCTGAATAATGTGCAATCCCCCATTAAATATTCCTACTTTAACTCTCACCATTGAGGGAAAGTTATTGATAAAGAAGCTGAAGATGGTTTGGCTGAGGACACTACCCTGAGGAACTATGGGCTGTTGTGGCACAGTGGTAATGTCCTTACATCTGAGTCAGGAGGCCTGGTATAATCCCACCTTGCTCTAGAGGTGTGTGATAACATCTCTGGACAGGTTGATTATAAAATATTTACCCTGAGGATCTTCTGCAGTGATATGCTAGGATATGATGATTACTCTCCAAAATCACAACTGTCTTCCTTTGCATTAGATATGACACCAACTGATGAGCCCTTGTTTCCCCTTGACTCTATTTTTGCCAGATCTCCTTGATGCCACACTTAGTTAAGTGCTACCTTGATGTCAAGGATAATTACTTTCATCTTTCTTATGGAATTTAACTCCATGATCCATATTTGGACTGAGGCTGTAATGAGGTTTGAAGCCAGTACCCTTCAGTATCCATTATCAAGTTATTGCTGAGTGAATGCTGCGTGATCAACTATCACTCCCATCACCTGTTGGTGATTGGGAACTAGCTGATCGGGCCCTAACTGTTCAACTGGATTTGTTCTGCCTTTTTTCAGACAAGACATACCTCAGCGATTTTCCACATTACTGGGTAAATGCCAGTGTTGTACGGGACAGTTCAGCCAGAGGCACAGTGTACTCTGGAGCACAAGTCTTCAGTGCTATGGCCCAGATGATGTCGGGGCCCATCACCTTTAATGTATCCAAATGCTTCATGCTGTTTCTTGGTGTGACCAGGAGTGAATCAAATTAGTTGAAGACTGATTTCTGTAATGGTTGGGACCTCAGGAGGAGATCAAATAGTGTGTTCCAGTTGAAATTAATTTATAAATGTCCTTACTTTAACGGACAAGACATGAGGGGCGAATCTTTTACGCAGAGGATGGTTCGTGTGTGAATGAACTCCCTGAAGAAATGTTGGTAAAACACTTTTACATGAATAGGAAAGGTTTGGAGGGATATGGGCTGGGAGTAGGCAGGTAGGAGTATTTTATATTGGGATTATGGTCATCACGGACTGGTTGGACTGAGGGTCTGTTAGGCGAAAGTGAGGACTGCAAATGTTGGAGATTAGAGTCAAGATTAGAGTGGTGTTGGACAAGCACAGCAGGTCAGGTGGGCATCCGAGGAACAGGGAAATCGGCATTTCGGGCAGGAACCCTTCATCAGGAAGGGTCTGTTGCCATGCTGTATGACTGTATGACATCAGTGTTTCTAAGTTACAACTGCTTCTGAAAGGCAAAATCCATTCATATACTATACAGAGAACGGTGGTTCTGTGCATGCATTTATTCCTAAAGAGGAATTTTCCACTAGCAAATATGTTGGAGGAATCTTAAGGGCAAGCATGAATGTGGTCTCTGATTGTAGTTCCTTGTGAGACAGTAACTGGTCATTCTGGGATCTTGGTCCAATTTGGCCAGGAGCATTACCTTGTGATGCAGGGGTCTCCTTGACTATCCTCTTGATATCTTGTTGAGGGCGATCAGCCAATTTCCGTTTGTAAAAGAAACACTAGCAGCTATTCTCGACACCAATCTCTGGGTATTTCTGCCAAAAGTTACAGTGGGGGATCGGGAAAATACCTTCTGAAATTCTACTCCAGGAAGTCTTCAATGACCTCTGCAGAGAGAAGGGAACCAGAGCAAGTCTTCTCCCTGGTGATGTATTGGGTTTGCATCCAAATTCTCTTGCAACCTCTCGTAAACGTGTCTGATATCTGCAGGTGGTCCAGGGACAATTTCCCCTCCCCCCCCACCATGTCAGGCACATTATCTTGGACAGCTTCCCATGTTTAGATCTGAACCCTGGATTAATCAGAATATTCATATCCCTACATTACAATTCACAGGAATCGGAACCAAAAGTGCAGGAGAGAGTCAGGCTTCCTATCTGCCTGGTTGGATATCAGACAATGTGCCTTTACTGTGAAAATTAGACCTCTCTGCCTGTGAGCAAGTTTGTTCTTATGAGCTACTGAACTTGACTTTATCTTACACTTCCTTTTTAGTTTCTGTCCTTTTTCTCCCGGAGAAAAAAATAAATAGCCGTGGAAAAATAAAGAGGTCTCTTGTTCAACGTTTTTTTTTTAAGTTTTCCTGCAAAACACCCACCTCTCTTGTAAAAGAGGAAAAGAAACCAAACCAGCAAAAGCCTCCTGTCGAGAAAACTGATCAGACCAGCAAAATGGTCCCCTGTGTAAAAATAAAAATAAAAAAAAATCCCCTGAAAAACAGAAAGGTTTATTATTTTTTAACGTCTTTTTTTTATTTTTGGCGTTTTACAACAGGGAGTTCTGTTTTAAAAAAAATAAAACATCTCAGCAGCATCAGTGGAGTCTGCATTGTTTGTCGGATATGTGCAGCTTTTTCTTACGGATACTCGTGTACAGACCTGGGAAATGAACCGCTCACCAGTGGGAGGTTTGCTAATCTATCGAACAATGTTGTTCCTTGTGCCAAGTAAAACTGGGATTAACATCCACACCAAGAACCCAGCCGAGCTGTTTCTTTGCCCCATTACCACTCACCGTTAGAATCGACTGCTGTCTGAGGTCAGGGAGCTGCCTACCAGTTTTAGGTATAACCCAAGATGGTGATATCATAATTTTCAAGGTGTTAAATGCTTTAATTCTTAGGAATTAATAAGCTTGGTTGGTGAAATGGAAATGCAAGCATCGAGACATAGTTTGGCTTGACAATTTGTTCAATAGTTTTGGTGGAATGGGAGATAGTGGTAATACTGCTTTAGTAATCCAGTAGGTTAAAATAAAAGTAGGAGGAGGTGTCCGCGAGCTGGCGTTTAGAAGGGCTTATGCCCGAAACGTCGATTCTCCTGTTCCTTGGATGCTGCCTGACCTGCTGCGCTTTTCCAGCAACACATTTTCAGCTTTAGTAATCCAGTACCCCAGGCGAACGCTCTGGTGACACCAGTTCAAATCCAACAACGGCAGTGAATGGAATTAGGTTTCGATTAATAAAATCTGGAATTGAAAGCTGACCCTACTACAGTCACTGTTAAGCTTTCATTGACTGTCACATAGAAATAGGAGCAGGAGCAGGCCATTCGGCCTTTCGAGTCTACACCACCATTCAATAAGATCATGGCTGATTACGCGATTTCACTGTCCCATTGCTGCTTTCTCTCCATACCGCTTGATCCCTTTAACCACAAGGGCCATATTCAGCTCCCTCTTGAATGTATCTAATGAACTGGCCCCAACAGCTTCCTGTGGGAGAGAATTCCACTGGTTCACAACTCCCTGAGGGAAGAAATTCTTCCTCATCTCAGCCTTGAATGACTTACCCCTTATTCTTCGTCAGTGACCCCTAGGTCTGGACTTCCCCAACATTGAGAACATTCTTCCCGCATCTAGCCTGTCCAGTCCTATCAGGATTTTATATCTATGAGATGCCCTCTCATTCTTCTAAATTCCAGCGAGTATAAGTCGATCCAGCCTTTCCTCATCTGTCAGTCATATGAATGGAGAAAGTGAGGGCTGCAGATGATGGCAACCAGAGTTTAGATCAGTGTGGTGCTGGAAAAGCACAGCAGGTCAGGCAGCATTCTATGAGCAGGAAAACCGCCGTTTTGGGCAAAATCCCTTCATCAGGAATAGAGGTAGGAAGCCTCCAGAGTGGAGAGATAAATGGGGGAGGGCTGGGGAGAAGGTAGCAAAGAGTACAGTAGGTGATTGGAGGTGGGGATGGAGGTGATAGGTCAGAGGGGAGGGTGGGGAAGGTAGCAA
>NC_057747.1:9424814-9478472 GCF_004010195.1 Chiloscyllium plagiosum | reverse complement strand
ACCTCCATCCCCACCTCCAATCACCTTCTGTGCCCTTTGCTACCTTCCCCCACCCTCCTCTCTGACCTATCACCTCCATACCCACCCTCATTCACCTATTGTACTCTTTGCTACCTTCTCCCCAGCACTCCCCCTAGCCCCCCATTTATCTGTCCACCCTGGAGGCTTCTTGCCTCTATTCCTGATTAAGGGCTTTTGCCTGAAACATCAATTTTCCTGCTCCTGACCTGCTGTACTTTTCCAGCAGCACTCTGATCCAAACCTCAGTCATACGTATGTCTGGCAGCATCTATGGAGAGAGAAACAGAGTCAATGCTTCAAGGCCAGAATGAGTCTTCTTCGGAAGTGATTCCTTTGAGATCCTGACCAGCGTTGTTTGTGTTTCTAACACGGAGGGGTTTGTGGGGACGTTTTACCTTCCAAATGAGCTGTCAGAAAAACAAAAACATTTGGAATGAGTCCTCTGGACCATGAGCGAGAGTGAGGAAAGGCACAGGTCTCACAGGAATATGATTTACGAGAATGGTTCCAGGAATGAGAAACTTCCGTGATGAGGATAGATTGAAGAAGTTGGGTACAGTTCTCCTGAGAGAGAAGAAGGTTAATTTGATAGAGGTTTTCAAAACCATGCGTGGGCTGGATAGAGTTGATAGGGTGACGCTGTTCCCACTTTTAAAGGGAACAAGAACCAGAGGACATAGATTCAAAGTGATGTGCAAAAGAAGCAAGGGTGATGTGAGAAAAACCTTTTTCACGCAGCAAGTAATTAGGGTCAAAGAGTGTGGAGCTGGAAAAGCACAGCAGGTCAGGCAGCATCAGCATCCTCATATCCCCTTCCCCCACCTCATCCCAGATCCAACCCTCCAACTCACACCGTCCTCGTGAACTGTCTGACCTGTCTATCTCCCTTCCCACCTATCCACTCCACTCTCCTCTCCAATCTATCACCATCATCCCCCACCTGCATCCACCAATCACCTTCCCAGCTACCTTCCTCCCACCCCCCCCCCCCCCCCCCCGCTGCTCCACTCCAATCGCCAGCGTCTGCTGTCCTCACTTTCTCCTAGCAAGTAATTAGGGTCTGGAATGCACTGGCTGGAAAGTTGGCTGAGGCCGATTCAATTGCTTAAGTCATGGAATCTCCATAGTGTGGAAGCAGGCCATTCGGCCCATTCAGTAAACACAGACCCTCTGAAGAACATCCCACCCGGACACATCCCCCTACCTAATCCCTGTAACTCTGCATTTTCCATGGCTAAGCAACCTTACCCTACACATTCCTGAACCCTGGGGGCAATTTTGCATGACCAATCCACCAAACCTGCACATCTTTGGGAGGAAACTGGAGCACCCGGAGGAAACCCATGCAGACATGTGGAGAACGTGTAATCTCCATACAGTCACCCAAGGCTGGAATTGAACCCATGTCCCTAGCACTGTGCGACAGCAGTGCTAACTACTAAGCCACCGTACTGCCCATTGAGGCATTCAAAAAGGCTTATTTGGATAGAAATGATGTGCAGGGACATGGGGAAAAGGCACAAGATTGACGTTAGATAATAGGACCAATGCAGGCACATTGGGCCGAATGGCCTCTTTCTGCTCTATAACCATTTTTTTGATTCTGTGAAACAATCACCGCAGATACAACTACACAAGTTATAGGTTTGAGCTGCATGTGGTAGAAGTTCCTTTGTGCACCCAGAAGGATTGTTGCCTGGACAATTCAAATACCACCTTCTCTAAAATTGATCTTCAAGGAAGTGGAACTTTGCTGCGGAGTTTCGGCTTAATGTGATTGCTGTTCCACTGTGGATATTCTGGAAAAACGCTTGAAGCAACCCATTCCGACAGGAAAGCATCTGGAGCACAAGTGACACAACTGGGCAGCCAACATTGGGTGCTGCAGGAGGAACTGGCATTCAGGTATAAAGAGGACAGTTTTTACCTTGTCATACCGTGGGTGTGGCCATGTTGCATCTTGTCATCAGCATGGTGGCCAATCATCCGAGCACATGTTAAACGGTAATACCCAGAATCACCCATTTATATCTCCTCTCTTCGAATAACTCTTTCAATAACTCAGGCTAAGCAAAGGTCCAGACATTCGCAATGGGACATTCAGATAAGATTATGATACCATCTCCAAATACCTGTCCAACCTCTACCCCAACTCTTTCATCTTTCAGACACTAGCCTCATTGTTCTCTCTTCCCCATCTCTTCTGTCAACACTGGTTAGGAATCCAGTTTTGCTCATAGGTAGCCTAGCGAAGACTTCAAAGGCTTGGAATTTGTATTGGTTAAGGATTGAAGGGATAATGTATTAAATCATTTGTCGGCAGAATTACAAGGGGAATTGAACACCTGTGGTGAACACGCTGCAAGTATAGAACTACACCATAAATATCTCTATAGATTCATTTCAATAGAGAAACATTTATAATGTTAGCATGGTGGCTCATTGGGTAGCACTGCTGTCTCATAGCACCAGGGACCTGGGTTTGATTCCTTGGGAACTGTCTGTGTGGAATTTGCATGTTCTCCCTGTGTCTGTGTGGGCTTCCTCTGGGTGCTCTGGTTTCCTCCCACAGTCCAAAGATGTGCAGGTTAGGTGGATTGGCCATGCTAAATATTCCATAGTGTTGAGGGAAATGTAGGCTATGTGGGCTGGCCATAGTAAAACAAGGAGTTACGGGATAGGGTGTGGGCCTGGGTCTGGGTGGGATGTTCTTCAGAGGGTCCGGTTGAACTCAATGGGCCAAGTGGCCTCTTTCCACACTGTAGGAATTCTATGACTAATACGATAAGCAAATATTGGATTTTTGCAAAGGATCCACTCCTTTGCTGAAAACGTAAAATTCACTGGTGAAGAAAATATTGGTGTAAAATATCCAGCTCTCTCTCTGCAGGGACCATGCCCTTAAAGGGCATTGACCAGCATGGACTTCCATTTGATTGGACAAGAGTTTACCTGGCATACAATTGCAGCCACTGCTTTCTGCACAAAACCTTCTCACTTTACATCAGGCACATGAGAAGGGCTTACAAGCTGATAATCAATCTGGTTATCATGTTACAAGTCCACCTTCCATGGCTGACAGCCCTGAATGCGACCTAAATCAGAGCTTATGGACCAGAGGTAGCGAAGTTATCACTACACCACAGGATCATCATAAAGAGCCAACACAAGGTTGGAAACCAACGAAGCAAAGTATTTGGCAAACCTTTTGATTCTGGATGAAGGAGTGTTGAGACTCTCATGCATACAGGGTGAGGAAACCATTTTGGCTCACAGCTTCCAGGCTGCGCTATATTTATATCAAACCAATCACTGACAATACTGTCACCTTAAAAAGTTTGAATCACATAAGCAAAGTGATCTCTCAATTATCAATAGGCTGTTGTGCCTGGCATTGGAAGAAATTGTTGTTATATTAAGTCCCTCACCAGCAGGGGGCCTGCTTATGCTTTTTCTCCATGCAATGTCTTCTGGGAAGGATGAAGCCAATTTGCTTAGCTTAATTGCAGCTGTGTTATAAGAATTTCCACAGAACTCAAAAACATTATAATAACTAATAAATATCAGGTTTAGTTTTGAGCCAAAGTTCTCTGCAAACTTTCTACAAAAGACAGAGAGAGTGATTTTGCTATAGTGACAGTACTCCCCGTAAACACAGTGAACCTGAGAAGCAATGGCATTGCGAATAGAACAGAATTAGTGGGCAGGAAAAGAGCTACACAACTACTAAGTCTGCCCTACACTCACAATGGCTGGAGCATTACAACAAAGTACTTCCTTCCATCCCTCACAACTACCACTGTGTGAGAGCATAGGAAATCAGAGCGGAGTAGGAATCTACAGGGCCAATAAATGGCAAACATACCGAAAAGCTGTTCTTCTCCATTATCCAATAGCCTGATGCTCAAAAGGATTGGGTTTGTGACTAATTTTGACATTTTGCAGAATCATTGAATCCCTACAGTGTGGAAGCAGGCCATTCGGCCCATTGAGTCCCCACCAAGCTTTTAAAGAGCATCCCACACAGACCCATCCGTATTCCTGTATTTCCCATGGCCAATCCACCTAACCTGCGCATATTTGAACTGTGGGAGGAAACCGGAGCACCCAAAGGAAACCCATGGAGAGATTGTGCAAAGGTCCACACAGTCACCCAAGGGTGGAATCGAACTGAGGTCCCTGGCACTGTGAGGCAGCAGTGCTAACCACTGAGCCACTGTGTCACCCAAAATTGTGAATTGCATTTGAGCTAGGTAGAAGTTGAACATACAATCTTCTGAGCTGTAGTATCATGTTTATCCATTCCACCACAGGCAATGGCAGAAACTAAAGGGATCAAGTGATATGGTAGAGGGCAGTGAAATATGGTATCCCATCACCAAGTCACCTCTACAAATGCATAGTACTTGACACTGGTCCGGCTCCCTCAGAGCCAGCTCTCAGAGTGAGCAGAACCTCTGACACTCCTGTCAGCCAGGGCTCCCAGAGTGGGACTGTTAACTTGGTCCAATCAGGGAACTCATATTGCATGAGAGCCAGCTGGTTGACCCCGTTCCAATCACTACAGGCAGAATTAAGGTACTGAGCTCAATAATCAGCCATGATCATAACGAATGCTGGAATGGGGTCAAGGGGGCAGAATGGCCTACTCCTAACTTTTACCAAACCCGTAAACTTGTATATGACACATCCTGGTCCTGTATATTTCAAAATGGAACTCCCCCCTGTTAGCACAATCTTCAATTCTAAATCTTACCGATTCTTTTTACTAATTATTTTCCCACTGAGTTATTATCTAAGGTGAAAAAAAAAATCAAATCTCTTGGACTTAACTCATATTTCACTGTGGAGCCTTTCTGGGATAATCAACAAGTCACATTTGACATCTCTAACAGTATGATGGTAAGTTGCTGCTGGAGAGCCTGGATTTGAGTTAGTGAAAGACCAGAGGGGAGAATGAAAAGGTCCATTTACACGTTGGTAATTGGTGCACCGAAATAAGTATGATCTTCTACCTTCCGTGCGTGAGTGGGGCTCTGAATTGAAACTGTAGCAATCCTTACGAAACCTAAGTTTCAACTGAACAGCACTCCTGTAGTTTACTGCCAAGAGTTACCCTGATAATTAAATGTGACTATAGGCGCCTCATAAGAAAGCACTGATGTAACCATGTTTCTTAAATTACAGCTACTGTTACAAATACGACATTGTTTTAAATTCTTTGGAATGAAGCTCAGTTCTGAGTCTTGAGGCTGAAATCTTGTGTGTGCGTGTGTGTATAGAAGCTGACTTTCCGACCCCCATCACATGACCAATAAAACAGCAACAGAAGCAGAAAGTTTAAGCCTAACAGTGGATAGTTTCTGTGTGCCTGTGATGTGTAGCGTCCTGTAGTGACTCCATACAGGCTTTCATTCTCTCCCGGAACAATGAACCGCTGTTCATTTCATATTATCATGCACTGAACCAACAGAGCAAACCCGTCATTATGAAGCTAATAAAATATTTTTCTTCCCTTTCGCAGAAGCTGTCACAATAAATAGATGCACTTCGTTCCTTTCCCTTCAATTTCGCATAATCAATATCTCTCAAGAACCGGGTCTTGCTCTAGAAGCGGCAGAATATACAGTACTGGTTAAAAGGTGAACTAATTTTTACCCAAGATTTCCCTGGCTTGCATATGTGGAAAAATACGTCACGTAGCATAGCGGCTCTTTATGTTGTTTTAATTGCAACGTGACATTTTAATGTTAAACTTTAATTATGTTCCACTGCTATGTACAGAAACCATTGAGACCAATGAAACAATAAAAGGCCTGTTTTGTACTCTTAATTTTGTTTTACAAAAATGTAATGCCTTGGAAGATGGCGTTTGGATGGATGTCTTTTTGGGGAGTATTTGGATGTTAGATTAAAACATTTTGGCTCATAGTAGGAATCAGCATTATTAATAGTGAGCGACTACATAGCATCAGAGCAGCATTGGTGTCTATTCACGTGGCTTACACACTGCAATGGTCTTCACTGTTCATTCCTCAAAGACTACTTTATGTGTGACAGAATGTCAATATTTACGCTGGGATGTATTGCCTTTAAACCTGGTGGTAGATTACTTTTTGTGGTTTATGCTAGAGTCAAGATTGAAGGGGAATGAGGATTCCTTTCCTAAAGACATAGTTTTATGTTGTTAAAATAACTGCCAAAGGTTTGGTGCGATCATAAAGATTACCAGAGGTGGGGGAAAAAGGTTATGGCCAAATTTGTTCAACATCTAAAATGTGAAATGAAAATGGTTCTTACTTAGAAAGATTTATAGAAGAGTGCGCCAATGGCTTTAGCCTTGTGAGCTTGTCTTGGCCTCCTCAAGTCAGTACACATCAACGAATGAAGTCTAAAACATCCAGCTACGTGACTATTGGCAATAAATGGTAATAGAAAGCTGATATATAGGGAAACTCATTTCATCTCAGGTTATGGAGTCACCTCATTGTGCACAGAGGTTGCACAAAATACTTTATGAGATGATGATTTGTAGTTGTTTCACAGGGGGGACTTACTGTCACCAATGGGCCAGTAAAGCTTTATAGTGGCATCATTTGGGAGCATTAAAAGGCAGAGCTAGAAATGTAATACTCCCAGTTTCTTAAACTCATGTATGGTTCTGTGAGTTGATGCATTCTTTCTAAAATTCTGGACTTTCTGAAAAATAATAAATGCAACTTTAGATGGTGCTCGTTGTATAATGTACAGCTAGTTAATATTAAACAATGGTTGTTTTTTATTTTGATTTTATTTGGAGACTTTGCTGGTTGGTCTGTACATCTGGCTACCAGTTTCGAGTAAGATGTGATGCAAATCAAGTGACATTTTCTTTGCTCACTGTTAGCACAAGAACAGCTTGCTCCGGCATCACACGTTGGAACTCGGATCAAAGTTCCTAGTGTATTATTCATTGGCCAATGGAGGTGTGAAAGCATTACATCAGACGCGTGGGCATAAATTGGCATTGAAGGCTGTACTTCCAACAAATGCGATTAAGGAATTCATTTGATATTGGCACGCACTCCTAAGTCATGTACCAGAGATAAATGAATTATCACAGAAAATTTAAAGTTGGCCCAGTCCCACTGTCTCATGAGAGAGAGAGAGAGAACTGATGGTGAGTTTCAGGTGAGGGTCATCAGGCCTCTGATGAGGAGCAAGGCTCAGAAGGCAGGAAGCATGGTAACCTCAGCTGGTGTCATAATTGAACCCATGTTGTTGCTATTACACTGCATTGCAAACCAGCCATCCAAGCTAGTGAAAACCCTCCAAAAAAAAGTGCATCTAAACAAAGACTTTACACCACACAGGAATACAATTTCTTCTCACAGAGGGTTGAGAGTCTTTAGAACTCCTTGCCATAGAGAGCTGTGGGGGCAGATTCCTTACATTTAAGGAGTCAGTAAGGACTACAGATGCTGGAAGTCAGAGCCAGTAGATGTGAAGCTCATAGAGCACAGTAAGTCAGACAGCATCCAAGGGACAGGAAAGTTAATGTTTCAGGCTGAAATCCTTTGTCAGTCTTGACAAAGGGTTTCGGTCCGAAATGTTGACTTTCCTGCCCCTCGGACGCTGTCTGACTTACAGTGCTCTTCCAGCTTCACATCTATCGACTCGTGTTTGTTTAAGGCTGATGTAGAAAGATTTTTGATCAATAAGGGAATTAAGGGTTACAGGGTAAGGGCGGGAAAGTGGGTGTAAGCATTGTCATGATCCGATTGAATGGGGCAGCAGGTTCAAGGGGCTGAATTGCCTCCTCCTGTTTCTATTTCTTATGATCTTAGGCATAACATATATATCCACAGCAAGACCATAAACTGTTATTGACCAGTGGACCTTGTGAAATTAGGGACATAGCTATTCAGCTCTTAAGAAGTACCCACCCAAGATGATTCCAGATCATCAACCCCTGACCAAATATATCTTTTCAATCCTGCTGTTCTTTCAATGGTAGGAACTCCGTCCCTGTTTCTGTCCTTTCTCAAGTTGCTATTGCCTATGTCTGTGATGAATGTCAACAAAATAACCCGCCATTTAGAACATCACAGAAAAAGCCCACTTGTGCACACCTTTGCATTTCAAGGATCGCTGTATGGAGAACAGAAACATGAACCTTGACCCTTTTCCTGGCCCTTTCTTAGCTCATGGTCACCGGGGGCAGTTACAAAGTTCCTATTGTCCTGCTTCTTACCAGCTACATCAGGCAGGGATTTGGGACGGAATCAATAACTTATATAGACAGCACCGTCACCTGCAACTCATTGGAAGAAACCACATGTCTGAATGTTAAGCTAATTTCTAGTTAATTCAGCATTTGTACCTCCCTGAGTACTGACAGATTTACGAAGCTTGTAAAAATGCTTTTAAATTTTACGTGAAGTTGGCAAACAGTGTCTTTATTTTTCCATGAGCAAAGCTGTGACTTAAGGATTTCAGTAGGCACCAGCAGCTTTCTGAGTTCTTTATTTTTAAGTCCAGCCAAAAATAAAGGTCTTAACAGACTACTGAACATAGTTACATCTGAGTGTGCTAGTATCCACATCATGTAAATACACAAGGAAGGGTTGTGACCTTCTGAGTTTTTCCAGCATTTTCTGTTTTATTCCAGATTTCCAGCATCCGCAGTGTTTTGCTTTTATCGTATAAACATTTAGCCAGCTGGTCTTACAAAACCGAAGGAAGTACCATGGCTGACTTTTTGTCTTCTGAGCATCTGAAGTTTCTGAAGCCAATTACTTCAATTAATCCTCCAGAAAGCAAGAAGGTTGACCCTATAACAAGTCTTCTCTCTGCTGGTTGATTATCACTCCAGGCAATACATTTCTCTTAATTTATTTCGCGGGATGGAAATAGAAATGAAATCAAAGACAGCGTGGAAGAATTTGCTTGCATTCATGTGCCTCTTGCAACAATGAATATGAAAGATGTATTGCGACCTGGCTGGTGTAGCTGGAATTTCAAATTCGGTTCAGGTGATCCAAATATAAATGGCAATATTTATCTGATTCAAATAATTGGAGTGGACGCCAGTGTGTCTAAGAACATTATACAAGCAGCATTTATACTGGTCCTGTGCCTAATCTGGTCTTGCGTATTCACTCCACATACTTTGGAAAGACATCAAAGTTCATTCCATCTGGGTTACATAGGTAACAGGACAGCTCTGTTCTCCATTGACGATGTACAGAGTTGCAAAGAGCAGAGACTTACCCAACTTAGATTTCCATGTTGATAGGCTGGCGTTAATCGCACAAGGTAAAATAACTGGCATTTGTATTGCACCTTTCATGACCTCCAGATGTCTCAGTGTAACTTAAGTGCTGCTGAAGTGCGTGCTGTAATGAAAGAAACATCATCAATTGGGAGTCCTTGATGCATGGCAAGATCTTGCAAACTGCAATGTCATTGACCAGTCAATCGGTTTTAGTGAAATTGGTTGAGGAATAAATATGGACCACAATGCTGAGGTAAACATCCTCATAACAACATTTAAATTTGTCTTAACAACAGCAAAGACCAGAGAAGCTCCAGCTTTAGCAACACAGGACAGGCATGGGATCACACCTCTCTCTCCATCCGCCTTGGCACCATATTGTTGCAAAACATTTATCAATGTCATATTATCAGCTACTGCTTTTTCGAGAAGAGAATCAGCTCTTTTACCATCCTTTATGGGAAGGAGGGATTCTGAAATTCTTCCCTGAATGCCTGGCTCTGACTTCAAGGTACAGCCTTTAACATAATTTGCTCCATCAGCAGATTAAGATTCTCTCTATCCATCCCATCAATTGCCTCAAAAAACCTTTAAAAAAAATTAAAATCACCCCTTAACCTATAATGTTCCTGGAAATGCAAGGTTGTGTGATCTCTCCTCTTAACCTTTGGGATCCTGGTAACATCTTTGTGAATCTGAGCTGTAGTTGTTCCAGATAAAACGTATCCACTCTAAGGTATAGTGCCTAGAACTAGACACAATATGCTATATTTGGTCTAATCAGAACCTTGAGTAGCTGCAACCAAACTCTATCTTCATCATTCTAGCAATCTTGTCATAAAAGCTTTCTGAGTATCTTTTCTACTTATTTCTTTGTGACCTGTATATACACTGTGGAGCCCTATACCCCTTTTGAAAACTCTACTTTTTGCCATGTTACAAACACATCATATCAGGTATTAGTTTTTAATTCAAAAACAAAAAGTGCTGGAGAAACTCAGCAGGTCTGGCAGCATGTGTGGAGAGAAAGCTAATGCTGCCAAACCTGCTAATTTCTCCAGAATTTATGTTATTATTTCAGACTGCCAGTATACACAGTTCTTTGTTTTATCGTAGATATTGGGCTTTTCTTTTATGAGAGATGGTTATTTAAACAGAACAAGAGCATTGACTGAAACTAGAAAGGGCTGCTTTAATCTGCACCATGATAGCACTCACATTCCAGTCCATTGAATTGAGGTGCAGGGTTTATGAAGACCCCACCGGAGACTGTAAATCCTGGAGGAGATGTAAACAGCTTCCTTCTCACCCTCCCAATGCTGAAGATTCACAACATACAAACGTGGAAGAATGAACCATTATAATGTTAGCTTGCTTTGACATAAAATTAATCACCAAGGCTATAACATACAATGGCTCTGATGACAACACAGATGTGATATATTAATCTCCTCTACTCTGTAATTTGTATTTTTACATGCTTGGTTTGAGTTTGTATTTGCACCGAAGTTACAGAAGGCATGATACAGTTTTGCATTTTTACTGCTTTTACCTGTATGGGTTTTAAAACAATAAAATAATTCCTTATTTGTATAATTCAAGAAAATCAGTCCAATTCATTATATATATTCACACATGGTCAAGCACACACTGAAGTGGCAAATACATCCTTTTTAGGTTCAAAACCTCTGTTCTAATTAAATGAGGAGTGGGGAAATGAGAAACCAGTCTAGCACTCCTCACTAGACTCATAGAGTTATAGAGATGTACAGCATGGAAACAGACCCTTCGGTCCAAATCATTCATGCCGACCAGATATCCCAACCCAATCTAGTCCCACCTGCCAGCACCCGGCCCATATCCCTCCATACCCTTCCTATTCATATACCCATCGAGATGCCTTTTAATTATTGCAATTGTACTAGTCTCTACCACTTCCTCTGGCAGCTCATTTCATACATGTACCACCCTCTGCGTGAAAACGTTGCCCCTTACATCTCTTTTATATCTTCCCCCTCTCACCCTAAACCTATGCCCTCTAGTTCTGGACTCCCCCACCCCAGGGAAGAGACTTTGTCTATTTATCCTATCTATGCCCCTCATGATTTTATAAACCTTTATAGGGTCACCCTTCAGCCTCCAACTGTCCAGGAAAACCAGCCCTAGCCTATTCAACCTACTTTGTGGAAACTACTTGAATAAAGAACTATTTGGATCTAATGTTTCATGGTCCCATTGGACGATCTCCCACTTTTGTGAAGTCAATATATTGATACAAAATCTCCACAGAGATTCTTCTGAACAAAATGTTGGTCCACACTGCTATGGATGAGGAAAAGGCTATGGATGTCATTCCTCTTGCACTCCAAGTAATTCTTCCAAGGATGTTACGACTTAAAATTGGGTGTAGAGTTTTTACACGGCCGCTAAAGATCCAGTAGGAAGCTCTTGTGATAATACTATGGCTTTAAGAGGTGTATTTTGTCCTGGTTCTTTTTTTGAAGATAGGTTTTAAGACAGAGGTGTTGAGCTGTCTATTTGGATCCAATAAAGTAAACAGCTTGTGAGGTTTTGGGGTTTTTTTAAAGTTGGACTTTTAAAGCCTGAATGAGTGGGGTCAAGCTTCTACAGAACCTGGATTTTTAGTTTTAGTTTTCATTCTGAGGTCTTAAAGCTGGGTTTGGAAGTTGTAGTACATTTCTCCCTGCTTCGGTCTCTCTGAGTTTTCTCTTGATGTTTATTCCTCCTGCTGCTAGACCTGCATGTCAGACAATCCATTTTACTGAATTTGCCTTTTGCCCAGAGTATGTGTATGGGATGTTACTGTATTAGAACGGTTACTATTTGGTAGTTAAATAATCTATTATTCTGCTAACTTTTCCAACAGAGTGAAGTCATTCCAATTTCTTCTTTCTTTTTGTTGTATTTAACTATAGTGTACGAATGAAGTGTGTCTTGCTAGTGGTTTGACCAAAAGAATCGCATCCAGAATTTGCAACACTTGGCACATGCCTTTAAAATTACAAAAGGTTTTCTTCATCATGTATTTTGGTCTAGTCCATAGAAATCATCTGCAGAAGGACGTTATTCAAAAGGCTTTGTTTTCCATCTGCACCATGCCAAAAACCAAGGTTTCCCAATGTTGAGGATAAATGCTGAAAACGTAAAAGCGCAACACATGGATCCCATTTGAGCCTATTTGTTTCTGTTGGATCCGTAATTAAAGGGCAGGTAGGTGACCAGTGGCTTGGCCAAGATATCGCATGAAGTGATTTCACACAATTGTTCCACATTGGACATTGAAACAACTGGGCCCATTTTAACCCAAAGTGCCTGGTGACAAATCCATGCAATTGGTGGAGCATGTCACCCAATGAAGTTCTTTGTTGATTTCATTGAGAACAAAATCAGACAGGATGTAAAGCTAGTGTTGCTCCTAATTCCATCCATTTCCTGTCAGCTGAGTTCAGTTAAAACTTTCTGTCAAGTGTTTAGACTACCAGATTTGTTCTTGATTGCAATATTTGATTGGGCCTGGAAAATTGGCAGTGTCATGTATGCATTCCAGGTTCTGCTCTGCAGATATTGTAATCTGACATTCACCCCAGATTGATTAACGCCATCCACTGGCCTGATGAAAATTAGTTTAATCTGGATCAAAACATGGCAAACATGACTTTAGGTTTGGAACGCAGACAGCTTCCAGATGGAGCAAATCATTAATTCTCGGAAACCTAAGCGTGTCTGCTCAGATTATGCAGTGCGTTGGTTAGAAGGTGAACCTTACCTGACATTTAGAAAAATGGGCGAGCCTTGCACTGAGTTGGATGGAACAAATAGGCTGGAAATTACAGCTGGCAATTTAATAAGAGCTTTGACATATTTGTCTGGAATTTCTCTGTGCACTCTCGTAATCGAGGTGGCAAACAATTCAGAAGGGTAAATCCTGAGTAAAAGTGACAGCCCTGACGAATGGAGTAATGCCATGAAATGTTGACCTGATTTAGCATCAGCTGTGGTTCAGCACACTTATATTTGAGTCGAAAGGTGATAGTTTCAAATATCATTCTAGAAACTTGAGTATCTAAACCAGGCAGCTACTTCACAGGAATATGGTTCCATTAAAGGTGCTATGGTGTGGAGAAGGTGTTAAGTAATGGCCCTGTCTGGGCATGGAAGAACTAATGACTCCATTTGATGGAGCTCTTCACTGAAGTATAGAATCTCTTCGAGGTGGAAGCAGACCATCCAGCCCAGCGAATCCAAACCATACCTCTAACAAGCATCTCATCTCTGATCCACTCCCTACCCTCT
Organism: Chiloscyllium plagiosum; assembly: GCF_004010195.1. NCBI lineage: Eukaryota > Metazoa > Chordata > Chondrichthyes > Orectolobiformes > Hemiscylliidae > Chiloscyllium > Chiloscyllium plagiosum. The sequence goes on along the minus strand of NC_057747.1, from coordinate 9,464,881 downwards.
CCATGGCTAATCTACACATCCCTAGACACTATGGGCAATTTAACATGGCCAATCCACATAACCTGCACGAGGAAACCCACACAGACATGGGGAGAATGTGCAAACTCCACACAGAAAGTCACCTGAGCGTGGAATTGAACCAGGGTCCCTGGTGTTGTGAGGCAGAGTACTAACCACTGAGCCACCGTGCTGCCGCCCCAAGTGCTGGCTAATATTTTCCCTACAACAAACAACATTACAAGAAAACATATTACCTGGTGTTGTCTATATCTCTGATGTACATGGGAACTTGTGCATACAAATTGACTTTTACATCCCTACATTCTTCTTCTTTAGTTCTCTGCCTGATGTTGGGTCCAACGCATGATGCCACAATGTCCCCCCTGGGTAGGGAAAGGGTCAGTCCCAAATCTACTCCAATAGGAACAGGGATCAAATCCCATCATCAATCTAATCTGCATCAACCATCCAGCCATCTGAGCTAACTAAACGCCAAAGAGTCATATTTGGTGTGGGAACTTTTACACAGATGCTGTAGTCGGAGCTATGGATAATGATGGTAGAGACTCCAACTCCTCTCCATCGTGTGCCTGGCCAGGAATCTCTCCCTCTCTATTAGGCATGTATTGCCACACTTACAAGTTGGCGTGTCTGACATGTTATGAATACATCTTCATTGTTCATCAAGGCCTGGAATGGGACTTGATCCTGAAGTTTCTGGCTCAGAGGCAGGGATGCTCCTCAGTGTATAAGAAGGGGGTGTGACGACCTAATGGTATTATCAGTGGGTTAGTAATCCAGAGACCCAGGTAATGCTCTGAGGACTTGAGTTCAAAACCCATTACAGCAGATGGTGGAATTTGAGTTCAATTTTTAAAAAATCTGGGTTAAGACTCTAATGATGACCATGAATTATCTGTCAATTGTCAATCTGCTTTACTAATGTCCTTTAGGAAAGGAGATCAACCTACTTTACCTGGTCTGGTCAACAGGTAGAACAGGGTGGCTCAGCGGTTAGCACTGCTGCCTCATGGGACCTGGGTTTGATTCCAGCCTTGGGTGACTGTCTGTGTGGAGTTTGCACATTCTCCCCGTGTCTTTGTGGATTTCCTCCCACAGTCCAAAGATGTGCCAGTTAAGTGCTTTGGGTGGGATGCTCTTTAGAGGATCAATATGGGCTGAATGGCCTATTTCCACACTCTAGGAAATTTAAGACCTCCTGTTTTCTACATTTCTTTTCAAGAATACCTAATTGGTTATAAAACATGCACAATTTATGACTTCAGCACTTGCCAAGTTTATACATTCACAATATATGTGCACGGCAATTTGCTATTGTTCCAAAACCCCTCAAGCATACCTCTTAAATTCTACCTAAAGGCCTCAACATTGTGCCATGATTCCACACGTTACTGTGTTCAGGCGCCCAAGCTTTTAGAGTGATAACAAACCACCAACTAGCAGAGATGTTTATGCTGCACTGTGTCACCACACTGGCACCTCCAATTCCATGAAGACAAATGGAACAGGTGGAAGGCAGATTCCAGAGTCATTGCAAGGATGCATTTGCACTGCAGTAATACTGAATCCCTCAGACAGTGGGGTTGTGTTGCTGCACTTATAGGCAGACCCTGGATTGCGAATTTTATTCCGAAGTCCATTCGCACATCAATTTGGACACTCATCAAAACACCATGTAAAGCAGCTGCTCATAAATACAGGAAATATTCATACATCAGGTCTTTAAAATTTCATCCTGTGTGAGATTGCATTCGTAAATACAATTTGAGCATTTGTAAATTAGGGACCCCTGCTCTTTAGGTTTCAGGCCTGCTGACTTTCACTGGGATGTTAATCTTTGGGCATAAATGTTCCTTAAACCAAAATGTTTGCTTAAAAAGTTAATAAACAAAAACAACAAATAGAATACACCACAAGTCAGGAGGCAGGACATTGAGTCCTCTGACCCTGTTGCCTGTTCTGTCGCTCCATAACTTGTGAGCAGCAAGGGTCCCACAGACATCAATAATACAGGCAACATCAGGTTTTGTCTTAATGTTGCTTATTACCTGTCATGACTGATCTGTATCTTAACTCCATCTTCACCATATTGTCTCAGTAAAACTTAACATCCCTCCCTGGCAAAAACAATTGCTCCAATTTTTGACACTTTCAATTTTATTAACTTACGGTGCCCTGACTAAACTAATCAGAACTACTTTTTCCCTACATCAATTTGTTCAGAGATGTTGCGACACATCTCCAGAGCAAGAGTGGGACTTGAACCTGGGCAACCCCAATCTAGTGGTGGGCACACTACCACTGCACCACAAGATTGCATGCCAGCCTGGCACAGCCTATGCTAATCTCCTCTGTATCATTCCAACTTTAGTGTATATACAGCTGAATGATAATGTGTCCATTCCATATGCACCTAAACATTCATACTGTGCAGCAGCTAATGTTGTGTCCAGTTGCCCAGGTACTGCTGCGGATAGATTTTAAAACACTTGTTCAGCTTGGTGCATTCCAGCACATTGCCTGCAAAACAGTCGGTGACATGGTGGCACAGTGGTTAGCACTGCTGCCTCACAGCGCCAGAGACCTGGGTTCAATTCCCACCTCAGGCGACTGCCTGTGTGGCATTTGCACATTCTCCCTGTGTGTGCGTGGGTTTCCTCCCACAGGCCAAAAAATGTGTAGGCTTAGGTAAATTGGCTGTGCTAAATTGCCCATAGTGTTAGGTGAAGGGGGAAACCTAGGGTAGTGAGTTGAGTTGAGGGTGGGTGTGGACTTGTTGGGCCGAAGGGCCTGTTTCCACACTGTAAGTAATCTAATCTACAACAAGACATGATTAGGTTTAATTTTGCATGCTCGATCCTTAATACCCTGTCTGTGGAGTGATGACTGATTTAAAAACGAAACATAAAATGACTGTCAGAGAGCAGCTCTCGATATTAGCTGTATGCTGACAATGTCCTTCAAAGTCACCGTGGACAAGGCTAGAAGTCATTTTCTAAGTCTGTGCTAGCCAAAGTCTTACCAACATTGGGTGGAAGTGGGTACTGCAGATGCTGGAGATTAGAGTCAAGATTAGAGTGGTGCTGGAAAAACACAGCAGGTCAGGCAGCATCCAAGAAGCGGGAAAATCAGTGTTTTGGGCAAAAACCCTTCATCAGGATTTCCTCGGATGCTGCCTGACCTGTTGTGTTTTTCCAGCACCACTCTCATCTTGACTCTTACCAACATTATACAATTCTGAGCATGCTTCTTGAGAACTTGAATCTTGATGGTGTTCCTTCATGTTAAACACATGTACACAGACTTCAAACCTTAAATATGAACTAATTCAGGCCATTAATCCATGCTGAAAATTGCAATTGGGTTTGCCTCTGCTCCTGGCTTCCTTTGCTGCCTCCTTCCCTTCCCCTTGCTCAACAGGACAACTCTCCCTCCAGATTTACCCCTTACCCAAACATTGAATCCCTTCTCTCTCTCTCTTTTTCTCCATCCCTCTCTCTTTCTCTCCCCAATCTCTTTATCACCTTTCCCACTCCTTTCCCATCCATTCTCCAAGTTTATTTCATCCACGCGATTCATGACCTGTGCCCTTCATTTATTCCAATTAAACTGCAGGTCAGGCAGCCTCCTTTCCTGACCTCCATGCTAACTGACATTATAAATTGTTTCCTTGTCTTCAAAATGGTCCCCACTCGCTAAACCACAAAAAAACCCTCTGGCCTTGGAAACTATGCACCCCCACCCTCCAAAACACTTCATGCTGCTGGTTAACAATTCATGCTATCTCCCCTGTTCAAATCTCTTCAATCAGACTTTTGCGCTCCCCATCATAGTCCCTGGCTCAAACCAATTGACAGTATTCCCTGTGACCATGGGGAGTGTTATCCTTGCGTCATCTTCCTCAAGTCTTTACCACAGTCAACTACATCTTCCTCTACCAAACCCTGATCCACATCATTGGCACAACACTTCAACGGTTTCATCTCCAATCTGATTGTACGCATGGCACCTTCAGCAATGACTTCACTTTACACTTCTCTACTGTAGCTGTCAGACTTTCAGGAGGATCCAAATCAGAAAATGCTGGAAAAACTCAGCAGGTCTGGCTGGATTTGCGGAGAGAAAGCAGAGTCAGTGTTTCGGGTCCAGTAACCCTTCATCAGAACTGGACTAGTGTCACCTCTAAAATTCCCTTTCTTTGCTGACCGCGTTACTACAACTATTCAAGGACAGGCGATGACCTAGTGGTATTATCACAGGACTGCTAATCCAGAGTTGGGGCTCAGGTTTGAATCAAACCACATTGGATCAATTTTTTAAAAAACAACCTGGAATTAAGAGTTGATTGTTGGAAATATTTGAACAATAAAGAAATTAAGGCTTACTGTGAGAGTGTGGGTAAGTGGAGCTGAGGCCATTAAAAGATCAATCATGGTCTTATGGAATGGTGGACCAGGCCTGAAGACCTACTCCTGCTCCTAGTTCTTATGTTCTAAACCTATCTGGTTCACCAATGCCCTTCAAGGAAGGAAACTGCCATCCTTACCTGGTCTGGCCTGTATGTGACTCCAGACCCACAGCAATGTGGTTGATTCTTAACTGCGCTCTGGGTAATTAGAAATAGGCAATAAATGCTGGCCTAGCCAGCAACGTCCTCATCCTGTAAATGAATTTTTTTGAAAAATCAACACAGAAACCTGATTAATTGTTCCTTTCCTTTTGTAATCCAATCCCATCTCCTCCTGCTGAAGGAGCATCCACAAAACTCATTGGCCAAAGATAAACCATTCATCCTTATTTCTAATTCTTTGGCTTGCTGTCCATCCAGACTCATAGATTTTCCAGCACGGAAAGAGGCCCTTCGGCCCATCAGGTCCGCACCAGTCATCAAACATTTGCCTTTTCTAATCCCATTTCCCAGCACTTGGTCCATATGTAGCCTTGTATGCTGTGGCATTTCAACTATTTGGCTAAATAATTCTCAAACGTCTTTCCCGCTTCTCCCACTCTTTCAGGCAGTGAATTCCAACCCTCTGGATGAAAACATATTCTCAAATTTCCTTCATTCTTCCTGCTCCTTACCTTAAAACTGTGCCTCCTTGTTTATTGGCCTTTAGTCCCTATATACCCTGCCTATGCCCCTCAGAGTTTTATATACCTCACTCAGAGCCAGCAACCTCCACTCAGCCTCTGTTCTTGAAGGAAAACAGCGATAGCCTATCCAGTCTCGAAGAGTCATAGAGTCATAATCGTAGAGATGTACAGCATGGAAACAAACCCTTTGGTTCAACTCATCCATGCCAACCAGATATCCTAAATTAATCTAGTCCCAAAACGCTGGCAAATGGGGCTAGATTAATTTAGGATATCTGGTCCGCATGGAAGAGTTGGACCGGAGGGTTTGTTTCCGAGTGGTACATCTCTATGATTATAACTCTGTGACTCTTTCTTGTCAGCTCTGTGAAATGCTGTGGGACATTGTTCTGTGTTAAAGGTGCTATAATTAATGGAAATTGTTGTTGTTGTTCCCAGCTGACATTCATGCTCACGTACATTCCAGTGTCAGCCATCACAAGATAATTAGGACCATGAATCCTGACCTATTGTCTAAGCCATGTCCTTGGACACCAAAATTCAACAACATATTGGCTCTGACATGCACGGGTATTTCCACTGTTCACCAATCCTTAGGACGCAGGCATCAATCAAAAGCAGATTCCTGGTTGCCATCAGAAAATTGTGGGCCACCTTTGTTGGACACACTCGAGGTGAAGTCCAGTTGCTCCTTCAACAGTAAGGATGGATTAAAACTTAGGATGGCTCATGCAGAGGCACACTGTGGAAGGGTTATTGTCGAACAGCTTTCACCCATGTACACTGAGACTGAAAACTGTTTGGAGCACGTTGGGCTGTGAGCCTGATGTGCAAAATATATTGTACACATTAAAGATTATTGAAATTGTCTTGAGGTATCTCCAAGTGGAGCAGGCTATATGGAAAACCTTGAATGCTATTGTACTTACTGCAATATTCAATCTGAAATGTTTTGCCCCTGGGCTATATGTTTGACGTAGGCTGTGCCTTGTGAATACCAAGTGTTGAAATTGTATTGTTGCAATGATAGGGTGGCTCAGTGGTTAGCACTACTGCCTCACAGCACTAGGGACCAAGGTGCAATTCAACACTCGGGCGACTGTTTTTTGTGGAGTTTATATATACCCCCCCCCATGTCTGTGTGGGTTTTATCCAGGTGCTCTGGTTTCCTGTCACAAGATGTAGAAGTTAGCTGGATAGTCCATGCCAAATTGCCCATAGTGTCTGGGGATGTGTAGCTTAGGTGGATTAGCCGTGGGAAATGCAGGGTTATAGGAATTGGGTGGGTTCTGGATGGGAGGGTCTATGTGGATTCGATGGGCTGAACAGCCTATTTCCACACTGCAGGGATTCTATGAACTCAGAGCAGCATATGCAGTAAGGAGAAAAATGCAACTTTACTGCACTTACTCCTTAATTCTCAACATGCAATGTTTTGGAACACATTTTTATAAGTAGAGTATATTTCTGGAGTAACACTTGTTGTACAGGCCAGATTTCATGAGTCTCAAAGGTTTCTTTCCCATCTTTGGAAGCCATTTGGATTTTTAACATCATTCCAACAATAACAGAGGCACTTCTATCAATGCCATCAGCTTTAAGTCACCAGATTTTGTAACCTGAATCCCAATTGAGTTCAGACCTATGAATTACTAAATGAGTAACACAATAAGGATAGCACCATATCCTCTGCTCATACAGAGTTTCATGAATGGGAACAGAGGCAAGTTCCCCTCCAAGCCACTCACCATTCTGGAAGTATATTGCTGTTCCATAAGAGTCACTGGCTCAAAATTCTGCAACTCCCTCCATAACAGCATTGTGGGTGCACCCAAGTAACCCCTTCCAGCCTTCCTTAGACCTCAGAGGTGCAAAAAGGTGGCTCAACATCATCTCAAGGACAATTAAGGATGGTCAATAAATGCTGACCCAAACAAGCAACGCTCACATTGCATGAATTAGGAATAAAAAATGTAATTTTAACCACTTTTGATAATTCCAACATTGCTGGTTGCATCTTCAGTTGCCTACAACTCCCTTCCTACACCTTTCCATGTCTTTCTACCTAATCATCCTTCTTTAATCCATTCAATAAAACCCACCTCTTTGATTCAGCTTTTGGTTTTATCTCTTAATCTGACTTGGGGGTTTATTCTGCCTTCTGAATTTACCTGTGGAGCACCATGAGATGTTTATTATATTAGAGGCACAGTAGGTAGCTGTTGTTGTGATGAGCTCTATCCATTACCAAGACTCACAGCTGTGCTAACATTTAGAATCATAGAATCCGTACAGAGTGGAAGCAGGGCATTCAGCCTATCGAGACCACACCAACCCTCCAAAGATCAGCCCAACCCCTTACCCTATCCTTGTAATCCTGCATTTCCCATGGCTAATCCACCTAAACTACAAATCCCCAGGCAACTATGGGACAATTTAGTATGACCAATCCACCTAACCTGCATAACTTTGCACTGTGGGAGGAAACCGAAGCAGGAAACCCACACGGACAAGAGGATAATGCGCAAACGCGACACAGACAGTCACCTTAGGCTGGAATCGAACCCAGGTCCCAGCAGTACTAACCCACAGAGCTACTGTGCCATCCAAAGGCATGTCCTTTAGGAATTGCTCTCTCACAGATTTATTTTCAATCAAAATGATTCCTGAAACATAAAATTAGCTGCCTGGCGTTTGAGAGGCAAATGCATTTTTGTGTCTGATGAAGGGAGGTGTAGCACACTAAAATAACTTGTGAATTATACACTATTGTCAGCAGATTATCATAACTTGCAAAGGCATGGAAGTAATTGCCTACATGAGTCATGTGCCAATTTGTCACACATGGTCTTAATCATTTCTCACAATGCCCAAATGTGACTTTTTTTGGGGGGGGGGGGAGTGGACGAGCTTGGATTTCAATCCCCGTTTAAAAAGGCAGTGTTTACAGCTCTCTGTTGGCCCGGTTACTATAATGAGCTGCCCTGTGCGGAACTGAATATCATGGATCAGGAGCAGCTCAGGTCTGTGCTGAATTACCTGAACTCAAGTGAAGCGTTTTATGGCCCTGACAATGCAATATGCAACCCCACCTCCCCCAACCCATCACACACATAATTTAGAAAGATTCCTTGCTCCTAAGCATTTGCTGAACACCCGTTGCTCCAGCCATATCATCAGCCTAGAGTACATTTGGCTGTGATGCCTGTTATGATCAAATAGCTTCCTCCCACTGGTGTCTGTGGGCAACCTAAGGGTACCTCTTGCTTGGGCAAGATACTTGTTGGAACTTTCACTGATGTTTCATCACTTTTAATGTATTTTTTTCTGGTTTGGAGCTGTGAATTGAGAACTGGGAGCTTAAAATGACCTTTGGACTGTGGGCTGCAGCTTAAAAAGAAAGCAGAGCAAACAAATTGGCAGGTACTCATGTGACTCAGCCAACATTGTCTATCTTATACATTACAGGCAGGGATGCCCAGAGGCATGGTACATTGGGGAAACTGAGCAAAGGCTACGACAACGGATGAATGGGCACCGCACAACAATCAACAGACAGGAGTGTTCCTTCCCAGTTGGGGAACACTTCAGTGGTCCAGGACATTCAGCCTCGGACCTTCGGGTGACCATCCTCCAAGGTGGACTTCGGGACAGGCAGCAGAGGAAAGTGGCTGGTGAATTCTTTTGGTACAAAGTTACATTGCACTTTGCTCAAAAACCACATAGATTCATGTCGAACTCTGAGCTCAAAAACTGCATCAATTTATGTAAAACTCTGTTATTTCACTTTTTAGATTGGAATCTATCTAAACATCAGGTCATAGACAGAGAACACAGGGGGCTAACACCTTCAACATATTGTCTAGCTATCACCATTGTTAAAAGCTAACCCGAGAATGCAACTTTAAAAAAAAGGGTTTTGTGATTTACACATGAAAGAAGTGAAAATGTCACTGTATTCTAACAGATGAAAGGCTTAACAGACAATCAATTCTTCAATGTATAATTTCAGTTACATCACACTGCAAATTTTTGCTATAAATTCTGTGTTACGATCAAGCCCTCCACAATCACCTGATGAAGGAGCGTCGCTCCGAAAGCTAGTGTGCTTCCAATTAAACCTGTTGCACTATAACCTGGTGTTGTGTGATTTTTAACTTTGTACACCCCAGTCCAACACTGGCATCTCCGAATCAAAACAAATTGTGGCTTGTTTCGAGGCCAGGCCTGTAAGTTAACTGAAGGTTGGGTCTCGATCAATCAACTCTACAGATGCTTTGACACTGGGCAGAGCAGTAATGTTGAAACAGATGATGGCCATCAATAAGGTCAGTACCTGGGAACTGGTTCCAGCAAGTCTGGGAGAGACTCAAGCAGATGTTAGATATTGAGTAACAGCTGGGACAGGGAGAAGTCAGAGTTTTGAACTGGGATTTGGACTATGCTTTCTGGGAGAAAGAGTTTAACTGTTGAGGTAACAGCATGATGGTTTGAAAGCTCCCTGTTTAATCTCCTATTATCAGCTAATAGAAGCTCAGCGAATAGAAACTAAGCTAAAAAATGACTAATTCCCTATGAGTGAGCAGAAAATGTGATCCTGATGGAAGCCATGTTCAGAAAATCAACTAACAAACAATCATTTATGCCTGTGGAACAATGCATCATGAAAACCATTGAAATAATCTGACCAGTTTTGTTATTTTCTCTTACTAATCTCTTAACGTGTTTGTTTGTCTGTCTTTGTGTGAATGGGGTTGTAAAAATAAGGTTATTGGATTTAAACAAGGATGTCAATTGGATCAATTTGTTGTTTAGCTCTGCCCTGCTAAATTTACTGTATTATAATTAAGTGACAAACTGGTGTCAAGAATTAATTTTTTGCACAGTCTGGGATTCGTTAATTCAAAAGTTGGGTAGAAACTATCAGTGTCAATTTTGAGGGTCTTTGAAGGTTTTAATTTTACTGTGTTACGTAGACAGAGTTAGAAAGGCTGATTTGGCTCAGGTGTCCGTCTTCATTTCATAACACTTGCGAAAGATGGTCAGTGCCAGAACACCAGCATGAAACGAGGAAGAAAATAAATAAAAGCAAATTACTGCGGATGCTAGAATCTGAAACCAAAAGAGAAAATGCTGGAAACTCTCAGCAGGTCTGGCAGCATCTGTAAGGAGAGAAAAGAGCTGACATTTCGAGTCTAACTGACCCTTTGTCAAAGCTCAAAGAAAATAAATAATTCTTACTTATTTTCGCCTCATGCTAGAAAACAATTGTTCCACCAGACACCACTGTTCCCTTGTACCTTATCAGAGCAGTTTCTCTTTTTCATACAATGAATGATATCACTTTTTAACCATGTGGTGAATAACCTCAATCTTCTCACCAGATATCCATTTCGAGTCATAGAGCTGTACAGCGCAGAAACAGACTCTTCAGTCCAACTCATCCATGCCGTCCAGATATCCTAAATTAATCTAGTTCAATTTGCCAGCATTTGGCCCATATCCCTCTAAACCCTTCTGACCCACATGCCCATCCAAATGCCTTTTAAATGTTGTAATTGTACCAGCCTCCACCACTTCCTCTGGCAGCTCATTCCATACACGTACTGCATGAAAAAGCTGCCCCTTAGGTCCTTTTTAAATCTTTCCCCCCTCACCTTAAACCTATGCCCTCTAGTTCTGGACTTCCCCACCCCAGGGAAAGGACCTTGCCTATTTATCCTATCTATGCCCCACATGATTTTATAAACCTCTATAAGGTCATCCCTCGGCATCTGATGCTTCAGGGAAAACAGTCCCCTATTCAGTCTCTCCCTATAGTACAAATCCTCCAACTCTGGCAACACCCTTGTCAATCTTTCCTGAACCCTTTAAAGTTTCACAACATCCTTCCTAAAGTAGGGAGATCAGAATTGCACAAGTATTCCAAAAGGGGCCTAACCAATGTCCTGTACAGCTGCAACATGACCTCCCAACTCCTGTGCTCAATGGAATGACCAATAAAGGCAAGCATACCAAACGTCTTTCTCATTATCCTATCTACCTGTGACTCCATTTTCAAGGAACTATTTGTTTCAAGGTCTCTTTGTACAACAACGCTCCCCAGGACCTCACCATTCGGTGTATAGGTTCTGCCCTGATTTGTCTTTCCAAAATGTAACACCTCGCATTCATCTCAATTAAACTCCATCTGCCACAGCTCAGTCCAATGGCCCATCTGATCAAGGTCCTGTTGTAATCTGAGGTAACCTTCTTCACCGTCCACTACACCGTCAATTTTGGTATAATCTGCAAACTTATTAACGATACCTCCTATGCTCACCTCCAAACCATTTATATAAAAGACAAAAAGTAGTGGACCCAGCACCGATCCTTGTGACACACCATTGGTCACAGACCTCCAGTATGAAAGGCCCCTCTCCACCATCAGCCTCTGACTTCTACACATGGCTAGGTCTCCTTTTATTTCATGTGAGTAACCTTGTGCACATTCCAACAGAGCAATCAAATACAGACTGGAGCACAAACCTTCATAGATCACTACCCTCTCCATCATGGGATCACTGAGGTTAATCACTCAAATAAAAGTGAAATACTATGGAAATTGGAAATCTGGAGAAACTCGGCAGGTTTTGAAGCATCTGTGGAAAGAGGAACGGGATTAACATTTCAAGTCCAAAATGACTCTAACCATGGTCTTTTTCCCCAGGTTGGGAGATTCCAAAGCTAGAGGACATAGGTTTAAGGTGAGAGGGGAAAGATTCAAAAAGGACCCGAGGAGTAATTTTTTCATGCAGAGGGTGGAATGTGCATGGAAGGAGCTGCCAGAGGAAGTGGTGAATGCAGGCACAGTTACAAATTTAAAAGACACCTGAAGGCTATATGAATAGGAAGGGTTTAGAGGGATATGGGCCAAATGCTGGGAAATTGGACTAGGTCAGAGTGGATTCTAGTCAGTGTGAATGAGTTTAACCGAAGGGTGTGTTTCCCTGCTTTATGACTCTATTAATCTTCTTCAGAACTTAAAGATGTTGAAAAACTTTTTTTTGATACTTTGGACAGAGGTGGAGGAAAAGCAAAGTGTGGAGATAGTGTCAAAGGCAAAGGGGTTGTTAATGCTGGAGAAAGAGAAAAAAGAAAGTGCAATGAAGTAAATTATGATGCGAAAAGAAGAGAATGGGTCCTCTCAATTAAGCACAAAATAAACAAGACACATTGTTGCATATTTGTAATTTTGCTTTCTTGCTTTCTTGCATGTTCTGCAAAGTTGCATACTTGCAATCTTGCAGCATGTCATTTCGCATTCCTGCATTCTGTTCCATTCTGTCATTCTCGTATACTTGTAATTTTGCATTCTTGTATGTATTGCCTAGTTGCATTCTTGAAATCTGTCATTTTTACACTCTTGTATTCTCTTCCATTCTGTCATTCTTACAAATTTGTAATTTTGAATTCTTGCATTCTGTCATTCTAATTGTTGCATTATTGCATTCTGTTCCATTCTGCCATTCTTGCATTAAGTCATTTTGCACTCTTGCATTTTGTTATTTTTGCATTCTTATATTCTTGCATGCTTTGCAATGTTGCATACTTGCAATCTCGCAGCCTGTCATTTTTGTACACTTCCATTCTGCCATCCTGCATATCTGTAACTTTGCATCCTTCCAATCTGTCATTCTTGTTATTTTTTTGCATTCTTGCATTTTTTTTTGCATTGTTGCATTCTTGCACACTGTCAGTCTTCCATTCTGTCCTTAGGACTTTCTTGCTCTATTAATTGTCATGCTTGTTATTTTTGCATTCTTGCCTTCAGTTATCCTAGCTTTCTTGTTTCCTTCTTGTATTTTGTTACTTTTGCGTAATGTCATTTTCGCATTCTGTCATTCTGGCACGTTTGCATTTTTGAATTTTATGTACTCTAATTTGTGCATTCTATCATTTGAGCATTCTTGCATGATGTCATTTTGTACCCTTGCATTTATTTTTATTTTTGCCTTCTTAATTTCTTGCATGATTTGCAATGTTGCATACTTGCTATCTTAGATCAAGTTATTTTTGCATTCTTGCATGATGTTCCATTCTGCCATTCTGATCAAATGACAGAATGCAAGAATGCAACCATGACCAAAGGGCAGAATGCAAGAATGCAAGAATTAGAGTACATAAAATGCAAAAATGCCAGATTGACAGAATGCGAAAATGGCACGATGTTTTAAAATTCTTATCCTGCTAAGAAGACATCTGTCACTGCAAAGAAGGGTAAGATCATGTGACATTGCATCATTTCCTATGATGGTATTATTGTGTCTCATTAGCATGTTGCACAACCATACCAACAATGGGGAGCAGGATTAGGTCAGTCAGTTCCTCAAACCTGCTGGATATGATCATGACTATTCAAATTCTTCCAATAACTTTCACAGCCCTTGCTTGTCTCAAACCTATTTCCCTCAGGCTTACAAATCTGCAAAATTGACCATCCGCTTTTTAAGGAGGAACGTTTCAAAGACTCACCACCATCTTTTAAATATTTTTTCATAATTTCTCACTTAAATATGTAACTTCTTATTATCATGCGAGAGGAAATACCTTTTCTGCATCCACCCTTCCAAGAACCCAACTGGATTTTATATGCTTTAATGCACTCTCATTTAACTGTTCTATATTCCAAGATGGCAGCCATGGGCTCCTCATTCTGGGACTTGGCCATTCATGGGCATGTAATGATACTGTACCTTGAACAAAGTTATGCTGACCTTGGCTTTTTCTTCAAAAAAGTAGTGATTCCAAAAGGTTTGAAGGGTTTTAGGACTAACTTGATTATAGCTAACAGATATGACCTCAGTCACAAGGCTTTCAAGTTTAACAAAAACACTTACACAATGAAAGAGGAGTGGCCAGTTTTCCCAGCTCAGCTTTTCTCTGGTTTGAGAGTGTGTTGCTGGAAGTGCACAGCAGGTCAGACAGCATCCGAGAAGCAGGAGAATCAACATTTCAGGCATTAGCCCTTAATCAGGAATCGCACTTTCTTCTTTTCTCTGGTTTGGTTTGGTTTGTAACAGTTTGGCTGTTCACTGAAAGCAGTCAGTCATTGTAAAAGCTGCTGGACCCAAAGAAGTAGGTCCGTGATCATCTGTCTCTGACATCTCCCCTGTATGACCCTGTGTTTGATTTTACCTTTTGTGCCAAGGGGTATTTATTGGGAATGTTGCACGAATTTGGAACAGCATCATTAAGTTGGCATAGTCTGTTGGGTTTTCCGAGAGGTTAAGTTATTCTATATTCTGTTCTCTTCTGTTTGTGTTTCATTCAGTAATCTTGTAAATATTCTGTTTTGATTAAATCTAAGTGGTTCGACTAGCTGCATCCACTTTACACCTGCTTAAAACAACTGGCAAAGTTAGGGTGTGGTGTATTTTTTTAAAATGTTTTGAGGGGGGTCTGGCTTGGTCCATAACAGGCACCATACAGTGAAGCCAGTAGCATCCACATCATCTCACACAGCTTCACCACTCAGTGCTGTGGTGGCTTCACAGTCTTTCCCCAGCTTTTTCCTTCCGCAGGGGAGTGGGTTAGGGCCGGGCCATGCCCAAGTCAAGATCCATGGCCGGATCCAGCTCTGGCTCTTGCTCTAAGGCTTCAGCTTAGGCGGTGGTGTAGCCCAGAGCTAGGACCCCAGCGACCAACGACCGGTGGCAGCATCTGAAGGAGCATTGGAGGGGCAGCAGGAGGCAATAGACCAAGCCCATGGCTCCAACCTGGACGCGGCACATGTGGTAATGGCAGCGACCAGCTGAGGCAGACCGGTAACCAAGACCCGGGACCCCGGTACATAGACGCCCGGCCAGTGTCAAGCAGCAAGCAGAGGACAAACAAGAAGAAGGGTCAAGGATGACCTCTATTGCTGTAAAATCTTGTACTATATTCAGTGTGTCAAGATCTTGCTGGAGCATGTGGACACTGTTTTCCGTTCCTGAGAAAACACTTTTCACTATCTTTTTATATACATGTGACAATACATAAATATAAATATAAATCTAACCCACTGCACACAAGCCTAGCCTTTCCTTAGAAGACAAACAAAGAGGGCCCACACACAAACACCCACACAGTCAAACACACACATACTATCCCCACACACGCACAAACACACACTCTCCCCCTGACACACACACACACACACACAAACAACACAAAACCATATTATAAGTGGATTGAAGAAATGTCCTGAGAGTGCAGTTGGGTTGATACATATCCGATGTCATGTCTAATGGACATGGAGTGCATTGGGTCACAGGCCATGGACTGTGCCCCATGATGGTGGTAATTGGTAGAGGTTTAGAGGAGCAAGCAGTGAGCTGGAATCACCAGGTTACTGCTCTGACTTTCAAATCAGGAATTGGCACCAACTCCTTTCCAACCGGCAGATGGACAAAAGAGAAAATGCACAGAAATGAGGTGTGATTAACTAATGATGAGATGTTGGTGCATACAAACTGCCACTCACTGACAAGAATCTCATCCTATCATTAGTTAGAATTTTCGAGATATTTTCTTTCCATGTTAAGAAACTCTTTGCTGGACATTTTACACGATTTTTCCACCTTTCTCAGCAGCGCCCAGATTGTTCAGGGTCTTGGGGAAGATTCTGGTCCAAATTCTTCAAAACCTAGCGCGGTTGAATTCCTTGCTTTGGATAAGGTTTGACTTCCTGTCTTGAATACTTTGTAAAATTATCACCTGGAATTTTACCCGATGTATTCAGCTGCGCCGAAAGCTTTTAAATAGGTCCGGCCTAGAATTTATCAGTTGAGGCAGAAATATTATGACCAGTTGAAATGCTTATATAGTACATTTCTGGGCTGCTGAAGTTCCGGAAAGTATGAATGCTCACATACATCCATAAGGCTTGAGCACATCAGAGCCTGAAGCCATCATTGTTTTGGCACAAAGAAGAAACAAGTGTTAAAATAGACATGAGTATGTTAAAAATTCCAATCGACACATGCCTTCAATTTTATCACTACGGTGAAATCACAAGACTTTTAAAAGTACATCTTGCAATGTTAATATAATAGTATAAATTAAGCAGCTACTGAGCTGTAGTTGGCACCATGGCTCAATGGGTAGCACTGCTGCCTCATAGCACAAGGGACCTGGGTTCAGGTGACTGTCTGTGTGGAGTTTGCACGTTCTTCACATTTCTGCTGGGTGCTCTGGTTTTCTTCCGCTGTGCAGGTTAGGTGGATTGGTCGGAGGAAATACAGGGATAGGGTAGGAGTATGGGTCTAGGTGGGATGCTCTTCAGAGACTTGGTGTGGACTTGAGGGGCCAAATGGCCTGTTTCCACACTGTATCAATTCAGAGTCATGGAGTCATAGAGATGTACAGCATGGAAACAGGCCCTTCGGTACAACTCGTCCATGCTGCCCAGATATCCAAAACTAATCTAGTCCCATTTGCCTGTACTTGGCCCATATTCTTCTAAACCCTTCCTATTCATATACCCATCCAGATGCCTTTTAAATGTTGTAATTGTACCAGCCTCCACCACTTCCTCATTCCATTACTTGCACCACCCTTTGTGTGAAAATGTCCCTCAGGTCCATTTAAATTTTTTCCCTCTGACCCTAAACCTATGCCCTCTAGTTCTGGACTCCCCCCCCACCCCAGGGAAAAGACCTTGTCTATTTATCCTATCTATGCTCCTCATGATTTTATAAACTTCTATAAGGTCACCCCTCAGCCGCTAATGGTCCAAGGCAAACAGCCCCAGCCTATTCAGCCTGTCCCTATAGCTCAAATCCTCCAACCCTAGCAACACCCTTGTAAATCTTTTCTGAGCCCTTTGAAGTTTTACAACATCCTTCTGATTGGAGGGAGACCAAAATTGCACGCAATATTCCAACAGAGGCCTAACCAACATCCTGTACAGCAGTACCATGACCTCCCAACCTCTATACTCAATGCTCTGACCAATCCAGGAAAGCATAACAAACACTTTCCTCACTGTCCTATCTAACTGCGACTTCACTTTCAAGGAACTGTGAACCTGAACTCCAAGGTGTCTTTGTTCAGCAACATTCCCCAGGACCTTATCATTAACTGTATAAGTCCTGCCCTGATTTGCCTTTTCAAAATGCAGCACCTCACATTTATCTAAATTAAACTCCGTCTGCCATCCCTCAGCCCATTGGCCCATCTGATCAAGATCCTGTTGCACTCTGAGATAACCTTCTTCGCTGTCCACTACACCTCCAATTTTCATGTCATCTGTAAAATTACTAACTATACCTCCTACGTTCTGTAATCTGAAAAGAATATTCCCCATATTATGATCCCAGCTCTGGGAAAGCCAAATCCCTGATTGAGTCCTGGATTGATAGATTTTCTTTATTTCATAAGTCGGTTATTGACTGAAACACATATATGCAATGCTGCAGATTTTGTCTTAACAATAAAATATACATTTATATCGAAGATAAATGAAGTAAAGGTATTCACACATAACACAATTGGAAAGATTTTGAAACATGCAGTTAAAAGTAAAATCCCATCTATCCCAACACCTTCACTTTACCCGTACTCAAACATCAGAGAGAATTCCCGCTGTGTCGCATCCATGGGTAGAGATTAACTTTCCTTCAAATCCCAGTACAGATACACATCGCTTTATCCAAAATCCTTAGGGCCAGTTGTTTTTTGGAATTTGGTATTTTTTGGATTTCGGAATAAATGACATTTTCACAGTGAAATAATAAAAATATTGCCTAACGGCAGACACATGTGTGAATAGTACGAGCTAAAAGACACAATGATGCCTGCCCGTGTTGGGCCATGCTGCCACATCACATCTGAGTGATGTGGTTCAAGTGCGTGTGGAGTTGGGTCACCCCTTTGCACGCCAAAATGACACTCCACACTCCACGAAAAGAATTTCGGATTTCGGAAGTTTTCGGATTTCAGAATTTCAGACAAAGGATTGTGTACCTATATTGAAAGCTTGACAAGCTCTTTAATTACATACAATCAGAGCTTAGTATCTCTCAACCTCAAATAATCCCTTCAGCCTTCTAACCATTTAGCCCTCATCTGTAATTTCGAACTAAAATCCTTACACTGAGGCAATCTATTTTGTACCTCCTTTCTGCAGGAGACACGGTTTCCTACTTATAACTTAACTGAGTACTTCTTCAAACTGACCAAAAGATTTTGTAAGCTATGGGACACTACCCTAAGCCAAAAATAAACTCCATCCCCAATTTTCTAAACTGCAAGTGAGCATATTCCTTTCAACATTAATCTTTGCCACTATAAAATTCTCATATTACAGACAAATTCCCATTATCACCCCAGGGACTCACTCTAGTATAAAAAAATCAGGTTACAGAAATGCTGGCAAGTTACCCCTTCATATACTTAGACCAAATTCTACATGCCACTAGTTCAGAATCCAAACTCTAAAATAACCGATATTAACAGCATACAAATGAAATGCCTTATGCCACACACATCAGAGCCTAAAAATCCAATGAAGAGGAAGGGGAGTTGACATCCAGCCCATCGAGCCTGGGCCATCATTCAATACGGTTCTGGCTAATCTTTGGTTTCAAACCCTCATTCCACATATTCCTTGCTTCCCTGAGAGACCAAAAGTCCATCTGAGGGTTATACATATTCAAAAATAAAGCATCCATGACCATTTGTGGTAGAGAATTCCAAACATTCATAACCCCTATGTGCGAAGTGGTTTCTCCTCACCTCAGACCCAAACAGCTCATTGGAATTACCAACAGCACCAATGATCAGGATTAGCTTATAGTAACTCTGTCTGATTTCTCTGTTGTTTTATCCTGCAATCATTGACCTCACATCTACATGAGAAACGCTGGCAAATTAGTGAATGTCATCATTGAGAACAATCGAGGTGTGTTAAATATATCATTTTACTTGTATGACGCTGTAATCTTTTGCTATAAATTCTGTGTCTTATAGTCCTGCTCCACATCCACCTGAGGAAGGAACAGCACTCTGAAAGCTAGTGCTTCCAAATAAACCTGTTGGAATATAGCTTGGTGTTGTGTGATTTTTAGCCATTGCAGAGGGTAATGATCGCATGAAAACAACAAATCAACAACTTCTTTATAGTCCTAAGGCACTTAATTCACTAGATCAAGTTTGTCACCCAGTCAAGGTGGTGTTTGGACTGATATCCAAACGTTTGGTCAACACAGGAGATTTGAAGAGAATTTAAAAGGAGGATAGAGAGAGAGAGACAGCTAGACAGAGGGTGGGGTGGCATAATCTTCGAATTAGGGCCAAACCATTCAGGAGAGATTATAGGAAGCATTTCTACACACAAAGGCAGGTGGCTTTTGGAATTCACTTCTACATACAGCTGTAGATGCTAGACCAGTTGTTAATTTTAAATCTAAGAGAAATGCATTTTTCTTAAGCAAAGGTATTAAGGGATATGAGCCAAAGGCAGATGTATGGAAGTGGGTCACAGGTCAGCCATGATCTCAATGAACGGTGGAACAGGCTTGAGGGGCTGAATGGCTTATTCCTGTTCCTATGCTTCTATGAGATAGTGAGACAGAGAGGTTTGAGGAGGGAAGTCCAAAGCTCAGGGCCCTGGCAGGTGAAGTCAGAAGTAGAAAAGGTCAGAGATTGCATTGTATGTGCCTGTTGAGAGCAATGTTTTTGGAGGACATTGCAGTGTTGTAGATCAGCCATGCAAGACTCCACTCTGCGAGTGTGTAAAGTCACTTTGTAGGACCATCGCCCTCTCAGAATGCCGGTATTAATTTACCCCTAAATTTAGCAATTCTGACATTCTACCTGATGGCCCATCACCCTCTGGGAAAAGAAAAGAGTAACCTCTTATTCTGAAATGATGCCATCTAGTTCTAGACTCTACCACCTTTCCACACCTACCCCGTCAAATTCCCTAAGTCTTCCCCACAATATCCTATTCATTTCCATTCTTTTCTCCCTTTGCTGGATTCTAATCCTTTCAGTGATTTATCAAACCAAGGATAAGCAGCTGGAAGGTTGGAGTGGTTCTTTCGATCTTTGGCATCTACATCCCGTCTTTTGGGGAGAAGTCTCTGGGTGTCCTATAGATGGGCTATTTACCATAACAACTTTAATACAGTGAAAAACTCTCAAATAACCATAGTACGAACTGATCCACCACTCTGCCTTTAACGGTGGCATTTTTGAGGAATTGATATCTGTAATCCTTAATGTGGATTAAAATGTTACTCATCTCCCCCAATGCTTCCAATTCTCTCCTTTCTTCTCCCTTTCCCCTGCAGCTCAGACACAATCTAGTACAAATGATCCTACTGTTTCCCCACCAACCACACCCCTGCCTCCAATTCCCTCCCAACACCAATGCTGATCTTCAGACAGCCACTAGGTGGTGTTAAAAGGTGACAGAGGATGACTTTCCTCCTGACGTCTCAGTCCATTTTACCCTCGCGGTGGCCAATCGTTAAGGATTTATGAGGTTGGGGATATTATCCATTTCGCCCACCACACCACTCTATATTACAGTGTGAACAATCATGCTAGAACATTGTATCATTCCTGGCCACTCATAACTCTGTCTGCATTGAAGGCAACTTAAATCAACAAGCTTTTGTACCCCACTGTGCAATAGATGAGCAAAGAACATTTCACATCAGTACGCCATGGAAACAAAGTGCCCTCTCCCTCTGTGACGCCAAGATTGAGTTTGAAAACAAAGACAAGACTAAGATTGTAGATTGTAGGCAGATAATATTAAGGGAACTGACACACTAATCTCATTTGAGCCTTCTAAAAAAATTCTCATCTTGTTCTTAAAATGTTATTTTTAAATGTCTAACACTTATTTTGTATAGCATTGTTTACTGACTTGTGCTGAACAGACATCAGAAGAGAGAGGTAAAAGAAGTTTGTATTTATGCTTGGCACTATTCAAAGTTATGACTTCTTGTTAACTTTGGCTCTCTCCTTTGATGATTGTGGGTTTTAAGTTCCACACCAGGGATTTCAAAGCTA
The DNA here is from genome assembly GCF_004010195.1 of Chiloscyllium plagiosum. Taxonomy (NCBI): domain Eukaryota; kingdom Metazoa; phylum Chordata; class Chondrichthyes; order Orectolobiformes; family Hemiscylliidae; genus Chiloscyllium; species Chiloscyllium plagiosum. The sequence goes on along the minus strand of NC_057747.1, from coordinate 9,443,716 downwards.
TAACATTCCAGTGCATTATTAAGGGAGTGCTACACTGTCAGAGGTGCATCTTTGGAATTAGACATCAAACCAAGAACTCCACCTTCCTCAATATAAAGCCAAGAACTGCGGATGCTAGAAATCTGAAATTGCCGGAGAAACTGAGAAGGTCAGGCAGCATCTGTGGAGAGAAAGCAGAGTTAATGGTTCGGGTCCAGTGACCCTCATCATCCTACCTGACTATAGCTTAAAGAACAGCTTTCTCCAGTGGCCTGGGCCACATTTATCCCTTGACCAGTAACACTTACATAGATTATTTAATCATTGTCACATTGCTTTTTTTGTGAGAGTTTGCTGTGTGCAAATTGGACACTGTGTTTTCTATAGCTGCCTTCATCTTTGTGGGACCCAATTAGCTAAGAACTCTGAGGAAAGATCACTCGTCCCAAAACGTTAACTCTGACTTCTCTCCCCAGACGTTGCCAGACCGGCTTACCTTTTCCAGCAATTTCTAGTATTATTTCTGATCTACAACATCCATAGTTCTTTCGGCTTTTACTTAGCTCAGTTGGCTGAATGGTTAGCTTGTGTTGCAGAGTGATACCAATATCGTGGGTAATACAAGTAAAGGTCATCACCATGAAACTCCTGCCTACCCAATCATCTGAGGCGGAGTGACTCTTAGGTCACACTCACCAACAACTGCCTTTCTCCAATGAGAGCGCGGGACAATGGTAACTTCAAAAGTACTTAATTGATTGTAAAGCAGTTCAAGGTCATGGAAAGGTACAATATAAATGAAATTTTTTTCATATGTTGTGAGTGAACTACTGATATAAGGCATTTACAATGTCTATTGGCACACAGTCATGATAAAGGGCTTGTTTTATGATCCAAACTATCATGTTATTAAACTTTTCTACCACAATAAGGAATTCATTCAAAGTATCAATCATGACACATCATTTTTCCATGTCAACCGCAGTAACATGTGGAACGAATTGACAACATGTTCGGTTTAATTGGAAATAGAAAGAATTCTTGTGTCAGAACTCATATACAGCACTGAGGTTGCCCTACCGCAGATACCACTAGGTCTATTTTTATCGAACCTGATATGTCCCCTCATTATAATTCAATCTCCCCAGGGCCTCTGATTGCCAGCTATAGATTCATTCTATAAGAGCAGATAAAGATGTGCCGATGTTAACAGAGGTCTTTGGATTCAGTTGCAATAACAAGAAGGGCATAAGGGAGAATTTTAATCTCATTTGCGTCAAAAGTTATTTGGGGGCTACGCTGGAAGTCAAGTCCCATTATTCCCTAGACAGCAGAAAACTAAATGATTTAAAATTCAACACATAAAACTCCTCTTTTTTTTTAAACTCTGGTTGATGTGAAGCACAGACCAGATTTTTATACTTAACAGGAATTACTATTACAAGTAATTAGACTGTAGCTGCAGATAAATAGTTTTAAACATCCGCATATGACAGTTTGACTTAAAACTCTAATCCTTTTATAAATTCTCCATTACATATGCAGACACATAGAGATAGACAAACAGACAAGCACCCATAACTTATGAGTGAAAGAAAGCAGGAAGGTAGTTCAGTGGCTCTTATTCACAAGTTCCTAGGTGATCCATATGATTCTTATACTGGTCAAACATTTTGTAGTCTTTCTTCAGACACTTCCACTGGATTGAAAAAGGTACAGGGTGGCTGGTTTAATTATAAACTTATCAATAAAAGTCACAGTTTACAACAACTGCTGAAGGAGAGACGAATTGGTTTTCCTCAAATTGAAGATGAGTTTTGACTGCACAGAACAGAGGCACATTTCCTGTGCTGATGGGAATCAAAATACTTTGCTTTCGGCCTCGTACCCAGCCCAAGTTGTTCACTACTCAGAGAATCAATCACATGATTATTGGTAGACAAAAGTCTTTTGCCCTCAATAACTGGTAACAGGTCCATAGACCAATCGTTCTCTTTGCCACTTTAACACAACACCATAGTCCCTGGCCAATATCTTTACCTCAGGCTTGCTGCAGTGCTGCAGTGAAGCTCAACTCAAGCTGGAAGTAAAGCACCTCATTTTCTGCTTAGATGCTGTTTGACGTCATGTCCTTATCACAACTCCCACCACACCAGGCTTTGGCATCACATGGGCTGTTACCACATAAAACCCATTGTCAGTTAATAATTGCCTCCATTAGCAGCTATTTATTCTCCCAGACTGACCTTTACACATTCCTTTGTCTCTCCAACTGTCCTTCTCTCTTTTTGGACTCATCTCCAACTATCATTTACTCCTTCCTACTCCCCCACCCTATCTTCTACACAAATAGCTTTTCCTACCTACCACTGGTTCTGAAGAAGGGTCAGTGGACCTGAACAAAGAAAAGTTACAGCCCAGGAACAGGCCACTTTGGCCCTCCAAGCCTGAGCCAATCCAAATCCACTGGCTAAAGCTATCGCCCAGTTTCTAAGCATCTGTATCCCTTTGCTCCCTACCTACTCATGCATCTGTCCAGACACACCTTGAATGAATCTGACGTGCCTGCCTCTACTATCTCAGCTGGCAGCGCGATCCATGCACCTACCACCCTCTGTGTAAAGTACTTTCCATGTGTATCCCCCTTAAACTTTTCACCTCTCACCTTGAATGCATGACCTCTCGTTACTGAATCCCTCACCCTGGGAAAAAGCTTATCTCTATCCACCCTGTCCATACCCTTCATGATGTTGTAGACCTCAATCAGGTCCCCCTCAATCTCCTTTTTTCTAATGAAAACAACCCTAACCTAATCAACCTCTCTTCATAGCGAGCACCATTCCATACCAGGCAACAACCCCGTAAACCTTCTCTGCACCCTCTCCAAAGCATCCACATCATTTTGGTAATGAAATATTAACTCTGAATACTCTCCACAGATGTTACCAGAACTGTTGAGATTTTCCAGCATTTTCTGTTTTTATTTCTGAATTCCAGCATCCACTGTCCTTTTGGATTTTTGATTAGTGTTCAATTTTTTGTTGCCGCCCAGCTGCCCCTGTACCCAGAATTCCCTTCAGCTTGTCTGCAAACATTTCAATTGCTGCTTGTTCAGATAGCTGTTTAAACAATGTTTGCCATAAGTATGAAGTTAATGCTTTTCAAACACACCGCAATCCGTCAACACACTGGTTTAAAACAGTTCTTTCTCATTTCAGTCCACGGTTTTAAAAAGCACAAAACACAGCCTTTACACTTGCCAGGATCAGATGAAGAACTAGTTTTACCCCCCATCATTGAGTACAATTTTAACCTGCTCATCCATCAGGAAAATTGTGTGCTATGATGCAGTGTTAGTTTACTAATGGCCCATTGGAATGAATGAATGATATTGGAGATGGTGAGGGGAGAGAGATGGATGTAAAATTAGCATTCTATCTGATCCCATGTTATTTCCCACAGTGGTACCTTTGGGAATCAATTCCAAAGGTGGTTTCTTTCTTTATTTGTCAACCACTGGATTATAAACATGTTTCTGAAATGCAAACATTTGGTCAACAGATCCAACTTTTATTGACAGATCAATCCTAACAACTTGACTCAGTGTTCGATAATTCCCCATCACTTCTCTCTCTCCAGATTTGGATCATTATTATGTTCAGTCCAAAGGCCAACAGGGACAACCGTTCAAAAACCAAGTGATAGTCTTCGAAGTGCTATGGACAATCTTCGACTGGAAGAATGTGGAATTTAAAGACCATTTCTTCCCTTTGCTCCTCCCTACCACACAAGGTGACTCACCTCATTCCTAATACCATTTAATTTCAAACTACAATCATGTTGTCACCCTGTGATTCTACACTGAACTCTCCTGAACCAGTACTGTAAATTTACTCAGATATCTTGGAAACCAGTGCTGCTAATAAAGGTTAGAATGGGCTATTCTGCTGATTGTATAATTTATTTTAACACCTTTCCTTAATTTCTACTGTCGTATTTTGAATAGGTTTTATTTCTAATTGCTTGCTAATACAGAATGTTGCAAACAAAAGTCAGAACTTTTCATCCCTCACTCATCAGGATTAAAATGCAAGAAAATCGACTTGAGAAAAAATACCATAATAAGTCTGTACGTTAGCTCACTAAGTTTGAAGATTTGTTTTCAAATGTTTCATCACCATACTATATAACATCTTCAGCGAGTCTCTGGTGAAGTGCTGGTGGTATGTCCCGCCTCTCTATTTATAGGTCTTGGTTTCTTAAGATGTCATTTCCGATTCTTTTTCTCAAGGGAAGGTAGATAGGATCTAAATTGATGTGTTTATTGCTGGAGTTCTGGTTAGAATGCTGTGCCTCTAAGAATTCTCATGTGCATCTTTGTTTGGCCTGTCCTAGGAAGTGTGTGTTGTCCCAGTCAAAGTGATGTTCTTTTTTGTTTGTTTATATAGAAAATGTTGATAGTGGGTCATGTCATTTGGTGGCCAGTTGGTGTTCATGTATCCTGGTGGCAGGTTTCCTGCTTGTTTGTCCTATGTCGTACTTTTTTACTGTTCTTGCATGATATCTTGTAAATAACGTTAGTTTTGCTGGTAATATCTAATGGATCCTTTAGGTTAAATTAGTCGCTGTTTAAGTGTGTTGGTAGGTTTGTGGGCTACCATGATGCCAAGGGGCCTGAATAGTCTGCAAAGTTAGTTCTGATGCCTTTGATGTAAGGGAATGTGACTATAGTTTTTGGTTGCATTGTGTCTGCCTGTTTGAGGAATTGGCAGATTATGTTTATTGGGTAGCTGTTTTTCTTGAGAACGTTGTGTAGATATTTTTCAGCGACCTTTTGTGGTTCTTGGGTGCTGCAGTGTGATGTAGCTCATTGAAATAATGTCTTGATGCAGCTCCGCTTGGAGGTGTTGGGATGATTGCTTCTGAAGTTAAGTATTCGGTCTACATTTGTTGTTTTTCTGTAGACACTGGTTTGAAGATCTCCGTTAAATGTACATGCAACTGTCATATCTAGGAATGGGAGCCTGTTGTCGTTCTCATCCTCTTTTGTGAATTTTATGCCTGTCAGGTTCTTGTTGATGGTGTTGTATGCTTCCTCTAATTTGTTCCATTTTGTGATGTCATCTACGTAGCGCACCCAAATTTGGGTTGGATAGATGGGAGGAAAAACTAGCAGGAAACTTGCCACCAGGATACATGAACACCAACTGGCCACCAAAAGACACAACCCACTATCACTAATTTCTATACAAACAGACAAAGAAGGACACCACTTTGATTGGGACAACACACACATCCTAGAACAGGCCAAACACATGAGAATTCTTAAAGGCATGGCACTCTAACCAGAGCTCCATCAATAAACACATCGAATTGGACTCTATCTATCTTCCCTTGAGAAAAAATATCGGAAATGACATCACCCGCCTAAAGAAAACAAGACCTATAAATAGAGAGGCAGGACATACCACCAGCACTTCACCACTCACTGATGATGTTATCTAGTATGGTGATGAAATGTCTGAAAACAACCCTTCAAGCTCAGCGAGCTAACTTACATAATTATCATCAACCTGAGCTACAAATTTTCTTAAAAATCGCTAAGATACAACAATGTATAAAGCATGAAAATTTGGATTGGTTGTATTAAGATCGGTATGGAAGTGAAGCAGGAACAATTTACTGTCAACGATAGTTCACCGATTAAATTCAGAACAAGCTTGTTGAGTCTGAATAGACTGGGCATTGCAATGGGAATGCAGCAGAGATTGGATGTCTTCATCCCTCCTTGAACATTGAAAACATTGCAATGTGAGGACATATTTCTTTTGCCTATAAAGACCAAGGCTCTATATCTAAATATATATAGCTTCTGGTACATACAAATGAATCACACTACAAACCTGACTGATAACCTTAAATCGATTTCCAGTGCTATTATTAACACTGTTAAGATGCTGTAGCAAATGTTGTCCAAGAGGACAATCATATCAAATGTTGGACACAACTGTTAGAGCTTTTTGAACACAGATTGGTTGAGCACAATTGGCACACTACCCACTGTGGACAGACAGAAAGATGAGTTGGTTGATACAGTACACCTTAATGCTTGGCACAGAAACTCAGACCACTCATTATTCAGTTGTGTGGTAGCCATTCTTATTTGGAGGATAAATGCTTATCATATGATCAGCAGGACAATGAGATAATGTGAAGGTAGTATGGATCTTTGAAGATGTTCCAGTCAAATATCTTTATTGTTGCCAAGATTTCAAAGAACCATAGAGGGTTGAAGTCATAGAGGAAGCAATTCAACTCATTGTGTCTGTGCTAGCTACTTGCTTAGTAGACAAATAGGAGGCTGGAAGAACTCAGGAATCCAAAAGTAATCCCTCTGCCGAATCTGTCAACACGGTCCTGCATCTTTCATTGCTTCAATTAGATCCACATTGTTACTATTGTAATTAATAGTAATAATAATAGTATTAATAACTAATACCATATCTTCTTTTTATTTATTCCTGGGATATGCTGGCAATGACTGGACCAGCATTCACTGCCAATCCCTTGTTACCATTGAGAAGGTGATGGTGAGCTGTCTTCTTCAACCGCTGCAGAGCATTAGTCTGAGTACATCCACAATGTCATTAGGGAGGGAGTTTCAGGATTTTGATCCGGTGACACTGAAGGAATGACAATATATCTCCAAGTCAGGATGGTGATTGATTTGGATTGGATCTTGCAGTTGGTGGTGTTCCCTAATGCCTTTTTCCTTCCAGATGGAAGCAGTTGTGGTTTTGGAAGGTACTATCTGAGGAAACTTGATAAACCTATGCACTGTACCTTGTAAATGGTACCACAGTGCTGCAACTGTGCATCAGTGGTGGACAGAGTGAGTCATAGAGTCATACAGCATGGAAGCAGACCCTTTGATCTAATTAGTCCACGTTGACCGTGTTTCCAAACTAAACTAGTCCCACCTGCCTGCATTTGGCCCATATTTCTCCAAACCTTTCCTATTTATGTACTTATTCAAATGTCTTTTAAATGTTGCAACTGTACCTGCATCCACCACTTCGTTTGGCATTCCACATATGAACCACTCTCTGTGTAACAAAGTTCCCCCTCACATCTTTTTTTAACTTTTTATCCTCTTACATTAAAAATATGCTCCCTAGTTTTAAACTCTACCCCCCTGGGGAAAAGATCTTTGCTAGTCACCTCATCTATGCCCCTTATGATTTTATAAAACTCTATAAGGTCACCCCTCAACCTCCTACACTCGAATCAAATAAAGTCCCTGCTTATCCAGCCTCTCCTTTTAACTCAAACCCTCCATTCCCAGCAACATCCTGTAAAATTTTTTCTGAACCCTTTCCAGTTCAATATTATTATTCCTATAACAGAGTGACCAGAAGTGAAACAATATTCCAGGAGAGGCCTCATTAACATCCTTTGCAACCTCAACAAGACATCTCAATGCTTGCAGTCAAAGATCGGAACCATAAGGCAAGGATGCTAACAGCCTTCTTAACCACCCTGTCTACCTGTGACTCAAATTTCAAAGACTCCTAGGTCTCTCAGTTCTCCAACACAAGCAGGGCCCTATCATTAATTGTATAAGTCCTGCCCTTGTTTGGTTTCCCAAAATGCACTCCTGTCTGTGTGAAAAAGTTGCCCCTTCGGTCCCTTTAATGGTACTCTAATGGTATTGCAATACCAAAATCCTGCAATGGCACGCTCATGACATTGCAGTACCAAAATCCTGCAATGGCACGCTCATGATATTGCAGTACCAAAATCCTGCAATGGCACTCTAATGGTATTGCAATAGCAAAATCCTGCCATGACATCCTGATGGTATTGCAGCAATAAAATCCTTCAATGGCACTCTAATGGTATTGCAGCACCAAAATCCTGCAATGGCACTCTAATGGTATTGCAGTACCAAAGTCCTTGAATTGAACTAACAGACTTTGCACTTGGCCCTTTCTTTCCTGTTTAGCCAGGAAGTGGGAGAACTGACCTCTGAACTTTCACCATTTCAGAATCGACCAGTAAGCCTGCGGTGAGAATGAATCAAAGAATGTATTATCAGCAACTACAGTCTGCTGAGTGCCCATAAGTACCATCTCAATTGATTGACATATCCTGGTAGTCTGAGCAAGACAAAAAAAACATAATTTGAGACCTTCTGGTCATTGCAATAAAGATTTAAAATAATTGGCGCATTAAGACATCAATCACATCTTTGTCTCAGGTAAGTGGGATGTTGAATATGTGCAATTCACTTACTTTCAAAACAGAACGTAACTTTTAACTCCAAAAGCCTGTCTGTGGAAAAATGGTCACAAGATCTTGAAATGTGACACCAAAAGCCTTGAATTCTTTTGACAGCTGCCAAGGAATGGAAAATTACACGAAAAGAAACATTGAATAAATATTAGTAATGATCACAATTGGTTGGAACTGAGGGTGCAAAGACACCTAAAAACAGGGGCAAACTGGAATGTTTGTCCAACCTTACTCTGGTGTTGGTTTAGTTTTCAAAACCAGTTTTATTTTAAGTACCACACTGACAAAGTAACTTAAGTCTGCAAGCTTCTTTCAAGAGAAAGAGACAGAAATGCCACTGTTATGTTTACCAGTGTATTGTTTTCTACTCAAATGTTTTAATTAAGGGAATATCATAGACTGGGGCAGGGGTTGGGGGTAAAGAAATGGATTGGCTACCCTAAATTGTATAGTTTGCTGACAGAGTTTTCTCGTGAAGGAGGTAAACCACATTGAAGAGCTAATAAAAGCTGAAACTGCTGGAAAAGCTCAGCAGCATCTGTTTTAGATTTGATTCCCTACAGTGTGGAAACAGGCCCTTCGGCCCAACAAGTCCACACCAACCCTCCGAAGAGTAACCCACCCAGACCCATTTCCCTCTGGCTAATGCACCTAACACTACGGGCAATTTAGCATGGCCAATTCATCTAACCTGCACATCTTTGAACTGTGTGAGGAAATCCACACAGACACAGGCAGAACGTGTAAACTCCACACAGACAGTCACCCAAGGCTGGAATTGAACCTGGGTCCCTGGTGCTGTGAGGCAGCAGTGCTAACCACTGAGCCACCATACCACCTGCTGAGAGAAATCAAATTTAACATTTCGGGTCAAATGATCCTTCCTCAGAACTGCTGAGATTTTCCAGCAATTTTGTTTCTGATTTTTAGCATCTGAAGTTCTTTCGGTTTTAATGAGCTAATATGTAAATTCCATTCCTCTAAATGGCTAATGTAACACAGGACACTAACTGGGATTTGACACTAACTATTGACATTGACTGTTAACTATTCTTACAATTTGCATCACAATAGAATATGTTAGACAATGCTTCATTATCCTGTTATAACAGTGAATCAGAAGGGACTGTTGATAGTTATAGAAAATCAAACTCCCTTTCAATCAACCTGCAATCTTGGAAATAAGTTTTACAGTTCTGACAATTTTACCTCAGTGTTGAATTTTTATTTGATAATTCTTACAAAGATTCTCTTCCGATGGAGAATAAAGATCACCTGGTGTTGTTCATAAGTTGGAATCCCATGTTCAAATCTCTCTACGGCTTGGGTTCATCACAGAGCTATCATCTCCTCTAGGTAATAATTCTCTATTCATACTGCATTCTTCCAACTTTGGCTTTTTATGAATCTTTACTTCTTTTATCCCATCACTTTGCCTGCAGGTTCTAAACTCTAGATTGATTTCGTCATCTCACCTTCCCCCTTCAGATTCTCTTTAAAATCTACCTCTTTTATAAAATGTTTAGCCACTTCCTCCAGTAATATTTTTCTGTTGGATTGGTGTCATGATTTGCCTAATGTTATGGCTAGAAGATAGCCTAGATGCGAACTTTTCCTTATTTTAAAAGTCAAGTACCAGGCATTCTGGATGCAATTGATTGGTTAAACTACCAAATTTGAAGCAAGACACATTTTATTCATGCAGTATATTTAAAATACAACAAAGGAAAGAAGAAATTGGTATAATTAACTCTATTGAAACAGGTAACAGAATAATAGATGATTTAGCTACTAAACAGCAACTGTTCCAATATAGTAACATTCTATAAACATTTTCCTTGGCAAAGGCAAATTCAATAAAATAGGCTGTTTTCCATTTCAGGAGGAAAAAAATATCAGGAGAAAACTCTGGGAGATAGTACAGCACGGAGAGATATACTGCAATTTCCAAACTCAGCTTCAAGATCCCAACGACTGAAAAACTAAAAACCTTGTTTTAGTGGGAGATCAATGCCACTCATTCAGGATGCTTCTATTGTTCCAGTTTGTAAAAAAAAAAACACACGACCTCACCAGCTGTTTATTTGAATCCAAAATACTTCTTAAAGCCATAGTATTCGGTCACTTTAACACACCGTCCTGCTCGCACACCCATTTGCCTGTCTTCAGCATGCTGTAATGCTTCAGCCAATCACAATGCAAACTGGAAGAACACCACCTCTGCTTCGGACGTGGCACATTTACAACCTTCTGGACTTCATATTGAGTTCAACACCTTCAGATTGTGAACCCCCTCCAATTCCTTCCCTTTCTTTTAACTTTGCTCGCTGCATTCTCTATCACTTTGTCCTCTCTCTGCTTCCCCCACTCCAGTGGGACGACTTATTTTTCTAGTTAGGCACACTATTGTTCTGCCATTCCCACATTCTGATCACTTAATCCGTGCTATCAACACCCTTTCTCCCCCAGCACTCCACACCATCCCTCAACTTCAGCACACATGCTGGCCCCTCCACATGTCATGTCAGCTCTGATGAAGAGTCATCTAGACTCTAGCTTGCTCTCTCTCTCTCTCCATGGATGCTGACCCGCTGTGTTTTCCAGCATTTTTTGTTTTCAGTGCTTGATTCTCATACCAGTTAGAGGACTTTACCCTGTTCAGCCTTCTGATATTGACTGCACTCTGTGTTCCTGAGGTAAATGCAGGAACATCCCACAAGTAGTTTCAAGGAATGCTCAGTGCAATACATAGTGGAACTTCAGAAAATAAAGCATGGGATATAGACAGCCACAATGAACCTTTCTTAGGAGACCCCTTCTTAATGGAGGGCTTATTCCCGAAACGTCAAGTCTCCTGCTCCTCAGATGCTGCCTGACCTGTTGTGTTTTTCCAGTGCCACATGTTTCGACCCTGACTCTCCAACATCTGCAGACTTGACTTTCTCCTAGAGTCCTTCTTGACCCTGGTCAAAGATAAAAATTCATAGTTTGGGATGAGTCAGGCAGGGACTGAAATAAGGTTGAGCAACCTGTGAGCTGTTCAGATCTACTGTAGTTAATAGGGATGAGTACCAGACTGAGTACCCACAGTGAACAATGTGATACTGCTTGATCTGCCTCACTACACATGTGCCTTTCCTATGGAATATGTGGTCCAGCATTACATGGGGTCACCCACTTTTTGGCTATCTCAGTAAAAATATACCTTTTCCAAAAAACGCACAGAAGTTGGTGCCTTGGAGCAGCAGATCTTCACACACCAATCCCTTTCCTTCTTTTCTTTGTATAACTCTGGTTCAGTTACAACTGGGGTCACAATGCAAAGTTGATGAATATAACGGACCCAAACAGGATCCAAACTAGATCCACAAGAGTGATTCCAGGTATAAAGAGCTTCAGTTGTGAAGAGAGATCAGAGAAATTGGAGCCCTTTTTCTTAGGGAAGAGGGAGTTGAGAGGAGATGGGAAAGAAGGTTTCAAAATCATGATGGGTGTGTGAACTGAGCTAGCTTGGGAGAAACCGCTCCAATGATGGAAGGATGAGAACCAGATTGCAGAGAATGAAGGCGTCAATGAAGCAAAACCTTTTTATGCAGCAAGTGCTTGGGATCAGGAATGCATTGCCTCAATGGGATTTACTGATTTGGTCTTGCAGAGAGCTAACATGTACATGATTGGGCCAAAGGGTCTCCTTCGATAATTGTAACTATTCTGTGATTCTATGTGCAATTTTAGTTGAGACCTTGGACATTGCAGAGGCAAACAATACTATACAGTCTAAAAACAGTCGAAATAACACAAACTGTACTTGATACTTTTGGCAAACTGATGTGAAAAGTAGAATGATTCATTACAGAAACAAAATGAAGCGAATAAAACCAGGCCTGTAAAATGGTTCCACTTTTTTTTAATCATTACCTGCACAGCAAGTCCATTTTGAATATAATTTTAAATATAACACTTCTGGGATTCACTGCATGACCACATAATTAATGCACACAAAACAAAGAAATGACCAATAAATTAATGAAGACTGACCACAGCCTGACACAAACAGTCACTGCAGCAATGTGAACATTTGGTGTGCAAGCTTGAAGCATTGAGATTGTTGGTCTCAATAGCAATTAATAGCAGAGTGCTTTGTGTAATTTTCCTCCCCCAATAACACCATCTCTCTCTTCCATTAAGACACAGCTTAGGCAACCTCTTCTCTCTGAGTTAGGAATTATGAAGTAGGAACAGGATTAGGCAATTCGGCCCTTCAAGCCTAATAAGAGCATGGCTAATCAATTTGTGTTCTGAATTCCATATTCCTGTCTATCCCTAATTATCTTTGAATCCCTTTGCAGAAAAGGAACACCCTATCTTTGCCTTAAAACATAGTCAATGACCCCAACTGCTTCACTTCCTGGGGCAAGAGTCCCAAAGTTGGGAAAGGGTTCAGAAAAGATTTACAAGGATGTTGCCAGGGTTGGAGGATCTGAGCTACAGGGAGAGGCTGAACAGGCTGGAGCTGTTTTCCCTGGTGCGTCGGAGGCTAAGGGGTGACCTTATAAAGGTTTACAAAATTATGACGGGCATGGATAGGATAAATAGGCAAAGTCTTTTCCCTGGGGTCGGGGAGTCCAGAACTAGAGGGCATACGTTTAGGGTGAGAGGGGAAAGATATAAAAGACACCTAAGGGGCAACTTTTTCACGCAGAGGGTGGTACGTGTATGGAATGAGCTGCCAGAGGATGTGGTGGAGGCTGGTACAATTGCAACATTTAAGAGGCATTTGGATGAGTATATGAATAGGAAGGGTTTGGAGGGATATGGGCCAGGTGCTGGCAGGTGGGACTAGATTGGGTTAGGATATCTGGTCGGCATGGATGGGTTGGACCGAAGGGTGTGTTTCCATGCTGTACATCTCTATGACTCTATGACTCTATAACTTGCTGAGAGAAAAGAAGTTCCCCTTATCTCTGTCTAAAAGTGGTGATTCCTCCTAATGTCAAAACAACTCTCCCTTGTTCAGAGCTTGCTCATGAGAGGAAATATCTTTTCCAAATCCATCTTGTCAAGACTATTCAGAATCTTATGCACTTCAATCTAGTGACCCCCTCACTCTTTTAAACTCTAGTGATCAAGACTTGGTCACAAATTGTTTTTTTATTTTGAAATATACTTTATTCCTAAAACAACATCTATACATATACATAGTCACAAACACAGTTTGCTTCAGTATAGTAGTGTGTGGGGGGAGACAAACAAACATTGGAGTTTAACTCTATTCAAACAAACTAAAGGCATCTCTTCGACATAAAAGACTATATTTACATGCATTTGAGGCACTAGGAGGGTCAGATAACAGAGCAGACCTCAAATTACCTTCAGCAGGAAGACCTCAGTCAGTGGTCTTTTCCCACTGTGCCTTGGTGGCAGCTGCCCCAGGCTTTACTGCATCCCTCAGCACGTAGGCCTGGATCTTGGAATGTGCCAGTCTGCAACACACAGTCAGGGTCAACTCCTTGCTCTGGAAGACCAACAAGTTTTGGGCAGACCAAACAGCGCCTTTCACCGAGTTGATGATCCTCCAGGTACAGTTGATATTTGGGACAAAAACCATTGCAACCTCCTTTGCAAAGGCACATTCCAGCAGGAGATGTGTGACAGTCTCTCCCCCTCTGCAGTCATGGAACAGTCATTGCCACCACATCAGCGGGTGGCATCACCCCTGACACTGAGATGGTATCATGCACACTGTAATGTCCATGAATCCGTCAAGACCTTAGTGAATGTTTCAAGCACAGAGCTTGAACCAAGAGTCGTGTGAAGTGTTTTTGCAAACATTTCCTTCAATGCCACTCTTTACTGGGACAATGCACAATACGCAAGTTCAAGACAAATGGAAACAAACTCTCTGTATATCACTGCAGCCAAAATCTGAAGATAAAATAATCAAATATTTTAAGACGCAAGCAAAAACAGAAATTGCTGGAGAAACGCAGCTGGTCTGGCAGCATTGATGGAGTGACAAAATAGTTAATGCTTTGAGTTCAGGGACCTTTATTTTAATATGTTGATGTTTGTGTAACAAATGCTTTGCTTTTTAAATAGAATAGGCTGTTATTTCCAATTACATGTTGGTACTAGTTTTAAAAGAAAGTACAATAATAAAACTCACAAGCTTTAATTCCAGACTTGTCTACTTTAAAAAAACTTGGCAACTTCTGCAGTGGGTGTTTGTGGTCACCTATTTCACAAGGGAGTGGCATATAAGAAGCATCTGTCACCACAAGGGCAGTGTCAAGTAGTACTTACAGGATGTTTTGGAAGAATTTAATGCTGCGTTTCCCAGCCCCTCGCTGTCACACTTTTAGTGATTTAGGATTAGTTCAGGAAAGGGGTGATGCTGTTCTTTCTGAAGTAGTACAGACGTGGCACGGAAAATCGGCAAGTTAAACAAATCAAATATCATGCAAAGTAAAAAGCAGGTTATAGATTTGTGATCACATGATTTACTCCATAAAATGGTACTAAGTCTGCCCATGGGAGAGACATAAAAGGGTCCAAAGGGGCAATTTTTTCAAACAGAGGGTAGTGCCACAAAGCTGGTCCCTTTTTTCGAAAAGCTGTTCCTTTTCTCAAGAATACCGTGTCCTTGACCTTTTTCAGAGGGGTCATAAACCCAGCTCTGAGATGACTAGTTTTGTTACAGAAATGAGAAAGGAATTTGAGAGGCCTTTTGTTTAGATGTAAACAGATGAGACTTCAGGCCAAAATGGTCATGTTTTAGAAGTGACCTGTATAATGAAAGGGGAGTGGTCAGCTCTCTAGCTGCACAATTCGGTCCAGAACTAGTTAGGACTTCAGCTGTGTGGAAACTGGCTGCTAAACTCTCTCTCTCCTTCTGCCCTTCTAACTTCAACCTGTGAAAATTTGTTCCATTTTCATTGTTTTTTTTTAAGGGGGTTTGCTTATTGGGACTGTTGTATATACTCGAAACAGCATAATTAAATCTAGTTTGGATAGACTGAGCTCTGGGGTTCATTATTCTGTTCTCTGTGTTTCATTGCGTAATTTTGTGAATAAAGTTTTGTCTGTTTTAAAATCTGGTTGTCAACCTAGCTAAGTTACTCTGGGTATTTTTTACTGAAACAAATCGCAAAGTTATGGTCTGGGCTGCCTGCTGAAGAATGTTTTGAGTGGTCTGGCTTAGTTCATAACAGTGGCGAGTGTCTGGAATGGGCTGCTAGAGGTAGTAGTGGAAGCAAGTACAATTTTATTCTACACGAAACATTTAGACATGTACATGAAGCAATTGCTTACAAATGGGACTAGTTTAAATTGTGAAAAATTGGGTGGCATGGGCAAAATAGGCTGAAGGGCCTGTTTCCATGCTGCAAACCACCAGGACTCTATTTGTCATATTACGTAATGTTAACCTGACCAAGATTAGAAGTTATAGTATTTTATCAGTATGTGTCTTTACAAAATTAAAACTATCATCGATCTTAAGGCTGTCAAAATCTAAAGCCGAGATGCCTCCAGTCCCAGGGGAAGGACATGAATCGAAAAGAGAAGGGAAAAACTTACATTTATATATAGCTTTTCAGTGCCTCAAGATGATTCACCCCCAGTGGATTTCATTTTATTTACTATCATGACGTAGGAAATGTGGCAGGCATTTTGCATAAAGCAAGTTCTCATAAACACCGATGTAATATTTTCCTGATTACCTACTTGTAAGGAATGACTCTTGAGGAATACAATCTTTTGATTCTGTTGCCACCTCACACGCAGAAAATTATACATTGACCAAAGTCAAGTGTAATTTACATTTCTAAGTCTTCCATCAAGGAAACATTTCCTGCAACAATTCCAGATCACAACTTGTGAAGAGAATTTTCTTTACTCACTCACTATAAGTTAGTAATACAGTACATTAAACTTACATTACTAGAAAGTCCTGCCAAAGTGATGGGAGATCTGTGATATTTGTTCATATTGTGTGAATCCTTAGGAAGGTAACCTACAGGTCTAGAGTCTAGTGTTTCCATAAACTGTCATCTACCTTCGTAAACACTGTTTAATTTTTCACATTTCTCTCAAGAAACTGCTCAAACTCTACCTCCAAATAAATGTTTAGCGACATGTTCTAAGGTTTCCCTTCTTTGGCTCAATGTCAAGTTTATTTGTCTGCTTATGCTATCGTGAAATATTTTGAGGCTTCTTGTTATTTTGCAGATGCTATATGAATGGAAGTTATATTCTACAGTACAGAAACATTTAATCTCTGCTGATTATGTTATTGCTCTACAAAAGCCTCATCTGACCTATTAAGTTACTCAAATAATCAATTTGTGTGTATTTAGCTTCTGCTTAAAATGAAAGGCCTTAATAACTCCAAGTGTTATCATGTTCCCTCGTCTCACGGGGTCAGAGTGAATCTGCTCTTTTGTCACATTACCTAATGTTGGCCTAAATAAGATTGGAAGTTGTGCATTTTATTTGTAGATGATATGTCTTTTAAAAATTCAAACTATATTAATATTTTCAACTCTGTCAAAATGTAAAGCCTCGAAGTTTCAAGTCCCAGTGGAAGAACATTAATAGAAAGAAGAAAGAACTTGCATTCATATATCACTTTTCAGTGTGTCAAGATGATTGACAGCCATTGGCTTCAATTTATTTATTGCCATGATATAGGAAATGTGGCAACCATTTTGCATTCTGAGGAAAGACGTTTCACCGAAGATCCTTACTGGATTTATTAGCGACAATGATATGGTTATGCCTTCTCATTTAGGATTCCCCTACAGGTTGAGCCTTGCAATGCTACCTGTTCACTGGGCTGTCTTGTAGGTGTTAGAGCTCTTGTTGGCCCTTCATGAGTTTATTTAATTCTTTCAAGTTTGGTTTGGAGCTGCAAACTAGGAGCTATGAGCTGAAGGTGACTTTTGGACTGTGGGGAACATGTGGCATTTAAAGAAAAACAGATCAACCATCTTCTATTATTCCTGAGGCCAGGCTTGGAAATTAATTGCAAGTTGGTTCCTGATCAAAAGGTTCTGCAAACTATTGAGCATTTTGTTTAAACAGATAGAAGACATTGGCTATTAATGAGGTCAGTGCCTGGAAATTGGTTCCATCAAGTCTGGAAAAGATCTTCTCCTCAGGCAGACAGCAGATGTTGAATGGTAACAGGGACCTCTTGAAGTAGATGGTCAATCTGTCAGGGAGTGGTCAGAGTCTGAATTAGGATTTAGACGGTGTTTTCTGCGAAAAGGAATCTGACTGTTGGTGAACAGCATGAAAATCTGCAATCTCTCAGCTTAACCTCCCTTATCAGCTCTTGAAAGCTCAGAAAATAGAGAACCAAGTTATATAAGTATTACTGCTTTTATCTGAGTGAACTGTAAAGGTAACCCTGATTAACATATTCAAAAAAATCAACCAAGAAACCATCATCTCTTCCTCTGGAACACATTGTGAAAACCACTGAAGTAATCTGGACAGTTTTATTTATCTCTTAACTGTGTTTGTTTGTCTTTTGCATGAATGGGGTTGAAAACAAAGGTTGTTTTGAGGGGTTTGTACCATAGGCTTAATTAGATTACTTTCTTGTTTAACTTTGTTCTACTGAAGTGATTGCGTTATTAATAAATTACCAATCTTTTCTTTAAGTTCCAAATAGGTGTTGAGAATCAATTATCCACAAAGTCTGGGATTTGCAGTTCAAAAAGACTGGTTAGGATTTGGGGTCAAATTTGAGGGTCTTTGAAGTTTCTAATTTTACTGTGTCAGGAATACAGAGGTGGAAAGACTGATTTTGTTTTGGCTGAATGTCTCCATGTTGTAGCATAGTGTGTAAAATAGCTCCCCCTCCCATCCCCAAAAAATACCATCATTGGCCACCTTCCTCTTCCAATTGCCTTATGTTAACAGGACGGTCCTGTTTGGTCTCTAATGCTAACAGGCTTGAGGTTTGATGTTCAAGTCTGCACATCACAGTGAGGACTACCCTTATCTCTGCTGGTGGTTAATGCTTATTGCAGTGGTTTCTCCCTTCTCTGTGGATGACTGCTTCCCTGACTAGCCAGGAAGATGGTGATGTGGTGACGTTGCAACATGTCTATTAACTCAGAGTGCCAGCCTAATGTTCTGAGGACATGGGTTTGAAATCTTCCATGGTAGACATGTGACTCCAAATCCACACCAATGTGCTTGACTCATAACATTCCTCTGAAATGGCCTAGTAAGTTCCTTAGTTTAAAGGCATCTGGGAAAGGACAATAAATACTGCCCTTGACAGTGATGGACATGGACTGTTGATGCAAAGCGTCTGTTTCCATTCTGTATGACTGTAGACAATAGACAATAGACAATAGGTGCAGGAGTAGGCCATTCTGCCCTTTGAGCCTGCACCAACATTCATAATGATCATGGCTGATCATCCTCAATCAGTATCCTGTTCCTGCCTTATCTCCATAACCCTTGATTCCAATATCCTTGAGAGCTCTATCCAATTCTTTCTTAAACGAATCCAGAGACTGGACCTCCACAGCCTTCTGGGGCAGAGCATTCCACACACCCACCACTATCTGGGTGAAGAAGTTTCTCCTCATCTCTGTCCTAAATGGCCT
>NC_057747.1:9416800-9424703 GCF_004010195.1 Chiloscyllium plagiosum | reverse complement strand
GCTTTCTTCACTGCCTGCTGTACCTGCATGCTTGCTTTCATTTACTGATCAAGAACACCCATACCTATTTGTACTGCCTCTTTACCTAACTTGACTCCATTTAGGTAGTAATCTGCCTTCCTGTTCTTGCCACCAAAGTGGATAACCACACACTTATCCACATTAAACTGCATCTGCCATGCATCTGTCCACTCACCTAACCTGTCCAGGTCCCCTATAATCTCCTAGCATCCTCCTCACATTTCACCCTGCCACTCAGCTTTGTATCATCAGCAAATTTGCTAATGTTACTATTAATACCATCTTCTATATCATTAATATATATTGTAAAAAGCTGCAATCCCAGTACTGATCCCTGCCGTACCCCACTGGTTACTGCCTGCCATTCCGAAAGGGAGCCGTTTATCACTACTCTTTGTTTCCTGTCAGCCAACCAACTTTCAATCCAAGTCAGTACTTTGCCCCCAATACCATGCGCCCTAATTTGGCTGTATGGCCCTGTCGCATGAATGAATAAAACAAAGGTTCTACAGACATTTTTTCCATTGTACATAATACTTGTCTCTGTATTATGTACTCATCGCTCACTCATGCAGACTGTTCCACTCTTTTTTCTCAATCTCTTGAACATTAATGCATAATGATATACAATAATACATCATTGTCACCTCATTAACATATCCATTATGCTTTACTGTCGATATTCACAAACTCTTATCAAATGCTTCAAAAGTATGTCACAAGCTCCAGATGTAAACAATAAAAAGTGAAAACATTTTTTCACATCTAAGTTACTACCATTTAATTCAACTTTCATAATTGCATCCCATTCCCCATCCCCCAGCCATCATCCACTGCCCTCATTCTCCGGTTTCCATTGTGTCCCAGGGTGTATTTGATTCCCTCATTCGGCATTTTTTCCAATAAACTACAAAGTTTTCTTGGCATGTTTGTCAAAACCACCCCCCTACTCCAGTCATTTGGGAAAACAAGTGAAAAGAAAACAGAATGGGTGTTTAGTTTTACCTGACACTCAGTGGAAATTTGTTTCATTGCAAATTAAAGGCATTCATACCAGCCAAATGCATTTGATTGAGGGGACAACATTTACAGAATGCCAGTTGAACAAAACTTGTGAATTTTTACCACTCTAGCAGGAGTTGCTTCAAGCCAAACTCTTGATTTCCCAAAAGTGAGAGCATATAGATATTAATGAGGCAGTGATTTGGTCCCTTGGCTATAGCGATCAGGGGTTAATTAAACCAAGCATGTCAAGGTCATACAACTTGACCTTTCTGAGCATTTCAGATTTATTTGGAACTTATTTGATCTTTTTTTTTCATTATTTTTCCCATTTGGCCCTCCATCCTTATTCCTTTCTGATTCTTATTTTTCTTTCCATTTCCTTTCTTTCCCCAACTGCACATCTGCCGTGATCTTGCAACTGGTGTGAAGTTGAAGTTGCAAGTTGATGGAGCACAATTCAGCTGGAAGGCTTTCAAAAGGCTGAAGGGTTTCTGTTGATGGTAAATGCAATGTAGAGGGAAAGAACGGCCAATCTCCGCTACCAGCCGAGTCAGCTGGCTCCAATAAGGGGTGGCAGGTCTCCTTAAACTTCCAAAGTCTGCCCGTCATTTTGGACACTTGCTTGGATGAATGCAGCACCAACAATACTCTTGAAGCTCAACACCATACTAATACATGAATTAGGAGCAAAATTAGGCTGTTCGGCCCCTCAAGCTTGTTTGAGGGGGCCAATAGTCTAATTTTTCTCCTAATTCGCTGAGATGATGTGTTTATGTTTCGAATTTCATCTTCCCATCCAATCCTGATAACCTTGGATTTCCCTGCTTAACAAGAATTTATCTATCTCTGCCTTTAAAATGCTCAATGACGGAACTTCCACCATCTACTGAGACAGAGTTCAGTACAATTACAATATTTAAAAGGCATTTGGATAAGTACATGGATAGGAAAGGTTTGGAGGGATATGGGCCAAGCGCAAGCAATTGGGACTGGTTTAGTTTGACAAACCTGGTCAGCACGGACAAGTCCAACTGAAGGATTTGTTTCCATGCTGTATAACTCTATGAGTCTATAACTCAACAAGACTCCTTTGACAGCATCTTCCAAACCTGTGACCTCTACCCCCTAAAAGGACAAGGGCAGCAATTTCTTGGGAACACCACCACCCATAAGCTTTTGTCTGAGCCACAAGCTAACCAGACTTGGAGATATATCCTTATTGCTTTGTTGTCACTGGTCAAACTCCTGAAAGTCCCTTTGGAACAGCATTACCCTTCCTTGGACCTACCACCAAAACATTCTCCAGCAAAATTATAAATGTGCAACAAATGTTGGTCTTCCCAGTAATGCTTACATTCCATGGAAGGAATGAAAAACACACATCAGTGTTAGAAAGTTATGAGTTCAAGCTCCAGATTATACATTCCAATCTCCAAAATGGTGGTGGGGTAGGACTCTTCAGCTGCAACTTGCCCACTCTGTCCATTTCTTTTCTTTTTTTCCCTCTTTCATTTTTTTTTAATCCTTCTTTCTTCTCAGTGATATCCTGAACCCCAGCCTCAGCGCAGACACGGACTCGCAGCCTCAGCGCAGACTGGTGATGTGATCTCTGGGCCTGTCATGCTGGCCTCTCGGCCCGGCCTGGTGGTACCTTGGCCCATTGTAGTAAGATCCTGGCCCATTGTCACGACCTCGCGGCCTGGCGTGGCTGTCTCCCAGCAACCCAGTGTGGTAGTCTCTCAACAGAGCCTGGCAGTCTCTTGGCCAGCGTGACCTCAGCGTGACCTCCAGCCTCGAAATGATTCATAATTTTTAACCGTTTCACCACATTCCACTGCTTGGAATTTTACACCACAGGTAGTCTCTCAACAGAGCCTGGCAGTCTCTTGGCCAGCGTGACCTCAGCGTGACCTCCAGCCTCGAAATGATTCCACAGCGATCTTCCAGCCTCAAGAGTCTTGAGGTAAAACCTTGAACAATCTGGAGTCAAGGCCTGGTGTGCCCTGAAGGCTAGGTACCAGCGTGAACTAGGTTGGAAAGATTGTTATTCTGAACTTTATATTTCTCCATTTTCTAATTTATTCCTGTGATCTATAATGCTGGACTTTTTATTTATTTATTTTTCTAAATTTTTTTCCCTCAGAATTTATACTTAAAAATCTCTACCTAGGTATCTTGTACCTAAGGTGGCAGCGTAAATGGTGACTTGTACTTATTTGAGTACATGTGATAATAAAGCTATTCAATATATACACTTGACAATAAATTTGCATTGATTCTTCAATAGAATACTGAGGGAGCATAGCACTGTTGGAGGAGCTGTCTTCTAGGTGAGAAATTGAACTAAGATCCTGAATCCTGAATCTCAGGTAAAAAGATTCCATGGCACTATATCAGGAAATGCTGTGGAATTCCCAAAGATGTCCGTGTCATCAGTTACCCCTAAACCAAAACCACAAAGGCGGGTTGCTCAATTGTTATTACATTGCTGTTTGTGGGACTCTGCTGTGTACACTGTTAGATTTCCACATTACAACAGTGACTACAGTTCAGAAACATTTCATTGGCTCTAAGCTGGTTGGGGACATCTTGAAGTCATGGATGGTGCTGTCCAAATAAAGTGTTTATCTTTTTCAGTGCCTTTCCCCTTTACAGACAAAGAGAAGCTTTTGATTGCTATGTTGTGACCATACATAATTGCAAGGTGTGAGTGTGAGAATATCAAATGGTGTCTAGTTCTGGGTTGTCCCTCTTGTTCTGAACAGTTGCAAAATATGCAAAATATTTATCTGGTACAAAAAAGTTGCCTGTGCCTCAGAACCAAGTGAGAGGGGAGGCAATGATTGGAAATTGGGGAACATTTAATTACAGGCAGAACCTGCACAGGATTTGGCAAATAGAGACATTTTGATCATCATGGGAATCGTTCCAATCCACTGACTATCTTTGCAACCCGTTGTATTGTTATGAAGTTGAAGGTGTGGTCTGTACTTTTAAGAGCGAGTGAAAGCTGACTAGTGTGCACAGATTGTACTGGAGAGTTGAAACATGTAACCTTAAGAGGTAATCTTTGGCTGTAACCTAAATATCTCAATTGTTTGCACAGTAGTTCAAATTTAACCAATTAGTTTAAATTATACCCAAGATACTAAAACCCAATTGAATTTGAATATTAATGTCTTGACAACATTGAACCAATGAGACGATCCAATGTTTGGGGTATAGAAAGCAGGCATTTTGGACAGTTAGCCAGCAAGAGCGCTACATGCCATTATCAGAGAGACTGCCCAAAATACTCTCTATCAAATGTACCTTTCTCATATGAAAAATCTGCGCAGCAGAAGTCCGAAGGCGACCCATGGAGATCTACAAACAGAGGAAGATTGACACAGGAGACAACAGCCACTGTCTGGTTTTGAAAATCAAGTTGTTGTAAATTTAGTAGGGGCTTGTGGGAGGTAGATAACAACCTTTAAGAGAAAGAAGGCTTAGAGTTGTAAATAGTTGTTTAATGTTCACTTTCGAGTTTAGCGAGGGGATGACACAGTGGCTCAGTGATTAGCATTGCTGCCTCACAGTGCCAAGGAGCTGGGTTCAATGTCTGTGTGGAGTTTGCACATTCTCCCTGTGTCTGCGTGGGTTTCCTCCAGGTGCTTCGGTTTCCTTCCACAATCCAAAGATGTGTAGGTTAATTGAATTGGCTCTGCTAAATTACCCATGATGTTCAGGAATGTGTATGTTAGATGCATTAGCCAGGGTTAAATATAGGGGATGGGATCTGAGTGGGTTACGCTTTGGAGGGTTGGTATGAACTTGTTGGGTCGAAGGGCCTGTTTCTACACTGCAGGGATTTTAGTTGAAGAATACATTTCAAATTTTTTTGTTAAATAGTGGAATTTGGGTAGTTCTCTGTCACTCATACTTTAACAGATTTTGAGGCGAGGTAACCTTTTCTGTGTGTTTGGTTTAATTACAGAAGGGTTTATCGTCATGTCTTAACAGAGTAATGACCACCTTTTCAATCTCATTGTACACTGACCATCTTTCCAATCTCTTGTATACTGACCATATTTTCAATCCCATTATAACCTGACCATCTTTTCAATCCTATTGTATACTGACCATCTTTTCAACTCCATTATACATTAGCCACCTTTTCAAGCTATTGTGCTCTCACCATCTTTCCAACGCATTGTATAAAGATCATATTTCCTAACTCATTTTAGACTGATCATGTTTTCAAGCCGGTATATACTGGCCATCTACCCATCTTCCCTGGCACTTAAAAATATTTCACAAAATATAATCCTCTGTTGTTTAAACACAAGTGCCATAAGCACCACACCATGTTAAGGTCAGAACAGTTTAGGATCTTGGAAGAGCAACATCTAATATCCAGGTCCTCCTCATGGTCTCTGTAGTAATGTCTATCATATCAATGTAACCTGTAACTAGTTACAAACACGCAATGAACAAACTTTTGTTAACTACAAGAGGCTCTCCTAGTTAGATGGGGAAGTGGTTTTCCTCTATCACATTAAATCAAGACATCATAGGATCCCATCAAGTCCACACTGACCCACCTCAGGCCTGTAACCTGCATTTCCCATGGTTAATCCACCAAGCCTGCACACCCCTGGACTCTATGGGCAATTTAGCATTTTGCATGCCCAATCCACCTAACCTGCACATCTTTGGACTGTGGGAAGAAACCAGGGCAAACCCACGCAGACACGGGGAGAATGTGCAGACTCTACACAGACAGTTGCCCAAGACTGGACTCGTCCCCGAGTGGACTGGACTCGTCCCCTGGCACTGTAGGGTAGCGGTGTTAACCACTGAGCCACCATGCCACTCATGAAGTCATTAGAGAGAATGGTGGCAGCCGCATTCATCATGACTAGCAGCTCATACAGCACTGTGAACCGATATGCCTGGACAATATAGCAATGCTGAAATGATTTGACTCCATATTACATGGTGAGCAGTGCTGTGAAATCTTCAGGCTTAGCTTTTAAATCGCCAGCTCATGCAGCATCATCAGCAGCAGGGAAAAGCTGAAACTCTATAGAAGAAGCTCCTACGTCAATGCTCATGATGGAAGAACACTGCAGGGACACTCTGAAACACAAAAGTTAGCAACTCCTTAGAGGAGCTGATAAAGGCTTTATCGTAAGACAGTGATCTGTGGGAAGATTTCTCTGTCAGAGTTTAGCAAATAGACATCAAAGGTTCCATGACTAATCCTTAAACTCCCTGGTGGCCAAGGGAAACTATGAAAGTGGCAGAGACTGAAATAGTGAGAATTTTAAACATTTCTTGACAGCTTTCACTGAATGCCAATGCCACCGCAAGGACAACTTCAGAAACAGGAGCAAAGTGCCATCAAATACAAATTGATCTGAGGTTGCAGACTCAGGGACATTGCAAAACCAATAATTCAAGCAATAACATTGGGCATATTAAAAGCTAAAACTAATGGGGCAGAAAGGTCTAGGCTAAGGTCTAATGGGACAGCACATTTGGAGGACTTTATTCAGGTCACAGAAAAGGTGGAAGATCCTTCATAATAACAAAAGAGGTGGGAATCATTTTCATCCAACAAAACCATGACTTAAGTCAGAGTCATTTAATAAAACTGCAAACAAAAGGATTCATATTCATATTCCTCACGTACGTGAGGAATAAGAAAATGATCAAAGAAAGAGTAGGGCCGATCAGGGATAGCATAGGGAACTTGTGGTATAGAGTCTGAGGAGGTAGGGGAAGTCCTAAATGAGTTTTTTGTTTCTGCCTTTACTAAAGAAAAGGACCTTGTAGTGAATGAAACCATTGAGGAGCAGGTAAGCATCCTGGAACAGATAGAGATTGAGGAAGCTGATGTGTTGAAAATTTTGACAAACATTAAGATAGACAAGTCGCCTGGGCTAGACCAGATTTGTCCTCGGCTGCTTTGGGAAGCAAGAAATGTGATTGCTTCGTCGCTTGCGAAGATCTTTGCAGCCTCGCTCTCCACCGGAGTTGTACCTGAGGACTGGAGGGAGGCAAATGTAATTCCTCTCTTCAGGAAAGGAAATAGGGAAATCCCCGGCAATTACAGACCAGTAAGTCTCACGTCTGTTGTCTGCAAGGTGTTAGAAAGGATTCTGAGGGATAGAATTTATGACCATCTGGAAGAACATGGCTGGATTAAAGGCAGTCAGCACGGCTTTGTGAGGGGCAGATCATGCCTCACAAATCTTATTGAGTTCTTTGAGGATGTTACTAGACAAGTTGAAGAGGGTCGAGCAGTGGATGTGGTGCATATGGACTTCAGCAAGGCATTTGATAAGGTTCCCCATGGTAGGCTCATTCAGAAGGTCAGGAGGAATGGGATACAGGGAAATTTAGCTGTCTGGATACAGAATTGGCTGGTCGACAGAAGACAGCGAGTGGTAGTGGAAGGAAAATATTCTGCCTGGAAGTCCACAGGGCTCTGTTCTTGGGCCTCTACTCTTTGTAATTTTTATTAATGACTTGGATGAAGAGATTGAAGGATGGGTTAGCAGGTTTGCAGACGACACAAAGGTTCGAGGTGTCATTGACAGTATAGAGGACTGTTGTAGGCTGCAGCGTGACATTGACAGGATGCAGAGATGGGCTGAGAGGTGGCAGATGGAATTCAACCTGGATAAATGCGAAGTGATGCATTTTGGAAGGTCAAACTTGAAAGTTGAGTACAGGATTAAAGATAGGATTCTTGGCAGTGTGAAGGAACAGCGGGATCTTGGTGTGCAGATACATAGATCCCTTAAAATTGCCACCCAAGTGGACAGGGTTGTTAATAAAGCATACGGTGTTTTGGCTTTCATTAACAGGGGGATTGAGTTTAAGAGCC
>NC_057747.1:9391350-9416668 GCF_004010195.1 Chiloscyllium plagiosum | reverse complement strand
TAACATGAGGGGTCATAGTTTTAAGCTGTTTGGTGGAAAGTATAGAGGGGATGTCAGAGGCAGGTTCTTTACGCAGAGAGTTGTGAGAGCATGGAATGCGTTGCCAGCAGCAGTTGTGGAAGCAAGGTCATTGGGGATATTTAAGAGACTGCTGGACATGCATATGGTCACAGAAATTTGAGGGTTCATACATTAGGTTTGCCTTACATGAGGATCAATGGTTGGCACAACATCATGGGATGAAGGGCCTGTTCTGTGCTGTACTATTCTATGTTCTATGATCTAAAGATGTAAAAACAAGGGCTGGAATCTTCCTCTTCAGCCAGGAGAAGGTGGAAAGCTTCCACTTAAACCACAAAACATAGGAAATTCCTTTAGTGTCAGGAAAATGTAGTTTCAAAGATCAACCATAAGCATGCAGAATTGGACATCTTGGAGAAAACAATTCTATGAAACAGATTAGCTTCAAAGTTTGAATATGAACAAATAAATGCATTTACATATATAAAACCAGGGGTATGGCTTACAATATTAAAGCTCCTAAGGGAGTAAAAGAAACAGCAGGTACCTTTGAAGATGGTTTGAAAGCCTTTGACAGCTTTCAATCTCAGAACTAACAGGATTCTTAAAACAGCAAAATTTAATAGGAGGTTCCAGCTTCCAGGGGAATGCACAGATTATTTCCCTAATGATCTATCAGTTTGGTTGGGAAAAAAAACAACTATGTTGATTTTAAGTCAATATTCTTAAGGGATGGAGCTGTTGAAGGGATTGCTGATGAGTCTTTCTCAGATTTATTATATTCTAAAGAAGATCTGGCTCTCGAGAAATCCATTCAAGTGGCAAGTGAAATAGAAGCCCCAGAGAAACACAAATAAATCCTCGTGGAGAAGATTAACCTTAATGCAGGAGATCAGCAGAGCACATTAAATTTTAAACATTTAAAAGTACAAGTGATGCAAGTGAGAAACTAGCGCAGAAATTAGAGCGGGCACCAAACATTAAAATTCTTTGTCAGTGCTACGGAGCAAAGGAACCTCAAAGGCACAGACAGTGCCCAGCTATTTGAAGTGAATGCTTTATATGTCACACAATGGGTAATTTTCAGAAAATGTGCAGAAGTAAGGCATAGTTTCAGAAAAACAAGAAATTAAATAACAATCAACCCAAAGTTACTAATGAGGTAAAACAGTCTTCAACAAAAAAACCTTAAAATATTCCCAAGGGTTATAAGCGATCTATCTTTTACATTTTGGCAGATAGTGAGCCATGGTTAAGAAAACACCGTCTACTGCTGACACCACCATATGATCCAGGAGATACAGTGCTCAGGATTAAAGGTAGGCTATAAGCATCTCTCCAATATTAAGAAGGTTAAAGAGCAGAAAAACTATACATATTTCATAATCAAGAATCCTCATTCTTCGTCATGTCTAGATCTCAATTTCTGAAAATGGCAGAAGGAATTGAACTATATCAAGCTAAACAGCAGCTTAACAGTCAAAGAACACAGAGAGTCATGGAATCCACAAATGCATCATATCCTGAGATCGGAAACCAACACATTTATATAATATGTCCACATATCTAACTTCTGATTTGTAAATGTCTGGCATAGATAATCAGGAGATCAAATTGACCTGTCCGTGACCCTTATCTGCACCACAACATGCACTGATGCTAAGTTTGGTGTGAGGAAGGAAAGTGTGTATCCAAGCAGTTAGTAAAACCTACATTGTCATCTCTAACTCTCAAGGAAATTATTAAGGCTACCTTAATAAAAGGTTGATTACTCTTCCTTGTCAAACTAGCTCTTGGCTATAATTAATTGATTTACAATTTGCTACTAATTCTGTGATAGAAATTCTAGTGCTATAAAATTCACGTTGACAGATTGCATTCATTCATTGTCATGCACAGCACTCTCTCATTTCAACAAGTAATTCAATGGAAAAAGAGCCTACAGTTTTGATGATTGCATTGTCACTGCATTTTACTGAGAAATTGAGGCTTCTCTTTTGTCAGTGAGCGCGGAGAAGAGATTACCATAATGGCCCTTCCAGGGTTCAGCTAACCATCTGAATGCAAATTAATATCATGTTGTTTTTCAATTGTTAATCTTGATGTCTTTATTTTCAGTTTGACCCCAGCAGTTAATGTATGTAATTCACACAGAGTGACTTCTCAAACTCACATCACTCAGTCCTTTTATAAATAGTTCTTCAGTGTTCCCAAACTATCCCCAAAGTGAATTTTATTTTTTATTTTGTTGATATGGTTCTAAAGAGTGTTCTGAATGGAAAGTACATTGTTTCTAAACCATTCCCATATAGCCATTATCTTTCTGTTACAAAACATTTTGGTGCATAAGATTTGTAAGGAAATGCTTTGTAAAAAGAAATAACTAGAATGTAGAATCCCCAATGCCAAAATATTGACGGAGAGCCCAGAAATACTTTTCAAAGGGAATTGGAAAGCAAGAATATTAAAATGTCCAGCAAATAGGCCACAGATCTGTATCTGCATACTAGAGGGTTTTAAGGAGAGGGAAATTGGTTTTCACTTGATTAACTGAAAAAGTGTTTATCCAGCGATTTGAGCACTAGATTCAGGCTGTATTTCAGCATGGCATTGATGGAGCAAGGCTCTGTCTGATAGGCTTCTTTTAGCATAAAATGTCAAAGTGACACTTTGTCTACACTCTCATAGGTCTGCAAAAGATTGCCTTTCACTATTCAAAGAAGGTCGTAGGAGTTCTATCCAATCAAT
Organism: Chiloscyllium plagiosum; assembly: GCF_004010195.1. Classification (NCBI taxonomy): domain Eukaryota; kingdom Metazoa; phylum Chordata; class Chondrichthyes; order Orectolobiformes; family Hemiscylliidae; genus Chiloscyllium; species Chiloscyllium plagiosum. The sequence continues at coordinate 9,413,899 of NC_057747.1, read as the reverse complement.
CTTAATCCCTCAACCGACATTGCAGAACAAATTATCTGATGTTATTTCATTGTGGCTTTTGTGAGGTTTCTGTGTGAAAATTGGCTGCCACATTTTTTACATTATAACATTGACGATTTCAGTGAAAAATGATTGGCTGTAAACCAGACCAAAGGTGTTTCTAGGTTTTTTTTAAAGTAATCGTTTCAGTGCATCGTCCCTTTAAAATTGCTTTATGTCCACACACTGCTCATTGCAAAGAGAACACTGCTTGTGCATGGCTTGTTCGTTGCCCCTTTAAAATTGCTGCTTGCGCACACATGCTGCATTGTAAAGAGATCACAGCTGTGCACATCCTAATTCTTGTACAATGGAGTCTCTTTAGGACTCTGCACTTGCTGCATCATAAAACAAATCCCAGTTGCATGTAGCTTGTTTGTTGCATTGCATGACACACCCTGGATTATTTCACGGCGACGTGGTCATGCAGCTCAGGGGAACATTGACATCCTGATGTCATGATAGTACAAACACAAGTTTTTCATTCTCTGTGTGGCAATAATCAATGACTCCATTAAAAATCTGGGCATCATTTTTGCTTTCTGGTAACACTGTGTAGAAAACTACCAAGAGGGTGATAGAGCCAGGGACTCTCACAACATTTCAAAAGCATCTGGACAAGCACTTAAAATGCCAGGGGCACAGTAGGCTACGGACCAAGTGCAGGTAAATGGCACTTGCATAACTTGGTGTTTGTTGGCTAGCATAGACATGGTGGGCTGAAGGGTCTGTTTCTATGCTGTATGACTCGATGACTCTATGACTAAAGCAAAACCACAAATTGTTTCAACAGATCGATACCACTAATGTTAATGTATTTGTCTCATGTTCTCTCTCTTAGCTGTTGATTGTTAAGAGCCTTGTCCTGAATATACACATACACAGGCAACATACATGATTGTAATTATTCTCCACATCACCCTTTGCTTTCTAGTGCTCAATCTTATAACAGATGCAGTCTAAAAGGCTGGCACAGATCTACTTTGGATATAGCAAGTCACCCGATTCTATGAATTGGCTGAACCCATGAGAAAAGCAGCTTATCACACATTGTTGCTGCATGCGTCATTCAACCGACACTCTCACACACAACCTCCTGTTATTTCCCTAAAATCTAGCTCTGCAAGGTTCTGAGATAGGACAATATTTACATATCCAGTCATACTCATTTTCTCCTGTACTGAATAAAGCACTAATCTATCAATAGCAACTTTCTTGGAATAGGTGTGTGTGAGTAGGAGTGGGAGTGGCAGTGGCTCAGTGGTTAACCCTGCTGCCTCACAGCACCAGGGACCCAAGTTCGATTCCAGCCCCTGGCGACTGGCTGTGTGGAGTTTTCACATTCTCCCTGTGTCTGCGTGGGTTTTCTCTGGTTTCCTCCCACAGTCCAAAGATGTGCAGGTTAGGTAAATTGGCCATGCTAAATTGCCCGTAGTGTTAGGTGCATTAGTCAGAGGCAAATGGATTTGGGTAGGTTACTCTTCAGAGGGGATTTGTTGGGCTGAAGGGCCTGTTTCCACACTGTAGGGAGCCTAATGTAGTCTTGTATGTGTGATGTTATTTGCCATTTATCTCCCAGGCATTTGGACATGTTTTGCTTTTGAGCATTTTGGAATGGTCATTGAACAACCAAAAGTGTGAACTTCTAATGGAAGGAAGGTGATTGATGAAGCAGTTGAAGATGGTTGGACCTAGGGAACTATCCTGAGGAATGATTTTATTGTCGCGTGTATTTTACAGTGAGAAAAACAGTGAAATACAGTGAAAATAATTCCACTGTCACCACAGTCCTTGATGACACACGATCAAATGCAGCCTTGATGTCAAGGGCAGTTACCCTGACTTCCTCTCTTGAATTTGAATCCAAACAAATGCTGTTAAGCAGCAAATTAATGAAAATGCATGCGAGATTTTGGAGTTAGAGTTTAGACCCTTGCAAATTTGTAGGAATTTGATGTCGGGTACATAGTTAAATAAAGTTCAACTATGCATTAAATCATGAGTTAAAGTTATTTATAACTGTGATTGGGACACGCACAATTAAAGTTTTGCCTACTTCCACATCCAGATTCCTTGGGCTTCTTTTTAAACACACACATATTCTTTAGATTGGACAATTCTTCATGTATATTTTCGACACTGTGACCCTTTTATCTTTAATGAAATCAGGTTGATTGCCAAATCACTTCACCACATGCTATTTGTTATTCAGGAAAAATAAAGTTCACGCATCAGTTCGTAAACACAAAAAAAACCAGTTGTTTACAATGGCAAGGATCCCATCCGAAACATTCCCAGTTCAATCTTGGTGATCTGCAGCTTACATTAAGTTTTGAAAATCACACGAATAGAAGCTCTCGAACAAATCTGGTTGAGTTTTTAAATGAGCCGAGATAGGCTACCAAAATCGTTGCTCCGCTAGGCTGCTAAGAATTGGCTGTCGAGAGTGCAACTTGTCATCCAATTGTCTCTTCTCTATCACTTGTGCAGGTAATGAACTTAGGGTCGTGTTTCTATCAACTGGTATAGCCACCCTGGTAATCTCTAATGCATGCAGCAATCATGTTGTTGCCTCTGAAAAATAGTGCATTCACTTCCTCTTATTAACTGTTGAATCCTAAATGTATCCAGCAAAGTTACTACTACTCATTGCCATTCTTGGTCCATCTTTTCTCTATCTCTACAGGCCATGGTGCGAGTATGGAATGAGCTGCCAGAGGAAGTGGTGGAGGCTCGAACAATTACAATATTTGGAAGGTTGAGTACATGAATATAAAGAATTTGGAGGGATATGAGCCAAATGCTGGCAAATGGGATTTGATTAATTTAGTATAGCTGGTTGGCATGGACATGTTGGACCAAAGGGTTTGTTTCCATGCTGTACATTGTATGTCTCTATGACTCTATGTGGTGAAGGTATTCCAACTCTTCTGTTAGACAGGGACATGAGTGATTTTACTCAGTGTAATGAGTGAATGGCAATATTTGTCCAAGTCAAAAGAACTTATGGCATGGGCTCGATGGAAATGTGGAGTCAAAGGTGTTCAGATTCATTGACTACCTTTGTTGGTGAAATTCATAGGTTTGGGAGGTGCTGGTTGCATAGCCAGAATTCCTGAGTTGGCCTTTTTAAAGCTATCAACATTTCCCAATCTCTGTAATCACTTGGCCATGAAGGGGAAAGACAATGGCTAACCATCCCTGAGTTACATTTCAATATTGGTGAGAGATTGCATTGAGTTGATGCTGGTGTGAAAGCAACCACTTTGGTTAATAATAATGATAATAAAAGAGTGGCTGCATGGTTAGCACTGTTACCTCACAGCACCAGGGAACCGGGTTCGATTCCAGCCTCGGGCGACTGTCTGTGTGGAATTTGCATATTCTGCCTACATCTATGGGGGATTTCCTGCCACAGTCCAAAGATATGCAGGTTAGCTGGATTGGCCATGCTAAAGTGTCCAGAAATATGCAGGTGGATTCGCTATGGGAAATTTAGGGTAGAGGGGTCAGTGAGAGTGGGATGCTCTCCAGAAGTTTGGTGTGGACTCGATGTGTTGAATGACCTACTTCCACACTGTCGGGATTCTATGATTCTAATAATAGTTGGGGAAATCATTTCCACACAGGCAATAGACCTGAACCGAAAGATTATCAGCCGCTGAAGTCTGATCTTTCTTTATTAATTCATAGGACATAGTCATCACTGTCTAGGCTGGCACTTATCATCAATCCTTAATTGTCCTCAACAAAGCCGCCTACCTCACTCACTCTGGGAGGTGTAGGCACACCCATTGACATGGTAGACAGTGTGCTCCAGGATCTTGACTTTCCAACAATGTTGGGATTTGAACTTGTGTCTTCAGAACATTAGCCTGGGTCTCTGGATTACTGCTCTAGTGGCAGTACTGCTACACCACCACCTCCTCATGGTTTAACTGAAACTTAATTCCGTGTACCCATCTTTGTTCTTGATTCCTTTAGCCACAAAGGCCATGTCCATCTCCCTCTTGAACATATCTAATGAACTGGCCCCAACAGCTTCCTGTGGAAGAGAATTCCACAGGTTCACAACTCTCCGGGTGAGAGAAAATTCTTCCTCATCTCAGTTCTGAATGGCTTACTCTTACCAGACATAGTCTTCCTAATGGAAAAAAGTACACCTCTTTGGGGATTTCATGCAAATTCACCTGGGCTCCATATCCCTTAATATTCTCCCAAGATAAAAATCTCTCAATCTTGATTTTTAGATTTTCAATTGGTCTGGCAATCTGGGGAAGAGATTTCTAATTTCCATTGCCCTTTGTGTGAGCAAATGCTTTCTGATTTTAACTCAGAATGGTCTAATTTTAACTGTACAGATTGCTCTCTACTTCAGACCAGCTCATCATAGAAAGCAATTTTTCTCTATCTCCCATATCAAGTTCAATAATCACCTTAAACACCTGAATTAGAGCAGTTTTAATTTTCTACACTCAAAGTAATCTTCTACACTCAAAGTTCCATAGTCCTAATATATTCTGGTGAGTCTGTGTTGAACACATTCCTATGTTGCAATATCCCATCCGTGCCCAGAGGTGATCACATATCTTTAATTGGGGCGTCTAACCAGAACTTTATCCAACAATTTCATCTTATTTATTGATATCTATACACATGGCCTAATAATTAATAACAAAGAGACTGGTGAAATATTACTGAAGTATTTATTCACCAGGTATCAAAAAAATATTATCAATCAAGTAAAATTCAGAATTTTAAACTATGGATTGACTATGAACACCAAAATAATGGTGTCTGGAAGGAACATATTAGTAAAAACTGGAATGATGTTGACTAGGACGATGACACTTTGGAACAAGTTGATAGGTTTGTCTCTGTCGGTCAAATGATCCCACCCTTGGGCAACTGTCCTTGTGGAGTTTGCATGTTCTCCCCATGTCGGCACGGGTTACTTCTACAGTCCAAAGATGTGCAGGTTAGATGAACCGGCCATGCTAAATTGCCCATGGTATCCAGAATGTGTAGGCTAGGTGGGTTAGCTATGGGAAATGCAGGGTTACAGAGATAGGGTAGGGGAGTGGGATGCTCTTTGAAGGGTCCGTGTGGACTTGATGGCCTGCTTCCGCACTGTAGGGATTCTATGACTTCAGAAGAGGAAGAGAGATAGCAAGAAGTGATTTTGTGAAAGTGAAGGATGTGTTAATAGGAAAATTCAGTCTTGTAACAAGGGAAATGTTCATAAAATACTGCATTTTATCCTGTATATCTCAGAAACCAAAGATCCATGGAAGAAAAGTAGAAACCTTGGAAATATTAATGCTGAGACATGTGCGCAAAGTTCCAGGCACTGACCGTAGGATGAATAAGATTTTTGAAACTACAGGACCGAAAAGGACTTTAAAAATGTGGCAACCTGGAAAGAAGATATCAGAATTGATCAGAGCTGAAAAGTTACAGAGATCTCTTGTACAAGTCCCATGGAGGTCAGCAGAGAGTGGACTCAACCAGCCTGTAGTTGTATGCTAGAAGTCACAGAGCAGCTGTAAATGAGTGACAGAGGACAGGGTAAGGCAGACAAGTGTGACAAAGTGTGATTTCCAGCCTCCTGGCAGGAGCACCTATAAACTGCAGCAGGTATCTGTTTAGCGTGGATTTTGAAAAACTGACAATTGTTGACTGATATAACCAAATACAGTTTCACTCTACTGTAAAATCTATTGCAGAGATGACAGCACATCTTGTAATACAGTAACACAGAATATAAGGGAAAGAAATCTGCAATGCTGTCACTACAAAGCAGCAGAAATGTAAGGATACTCTTTGTGTTTGTATGATTTTCTCACCTCCTGTCAACACCATGTGGTTGAATGCTATTTACTAGGATTTCCAAACCTCCTGTGTAGTCTTGCTAGTGAAAGGAGTGTAACTATCACTACCCAACTTGCATTTCCATCTCAACACAGAGTTTTGAGGAGCTCTTTTGACCTTTTCAATCAAGTTGTGTTACACATTTAGACACTTAAACTAAGGATAGTGCATGACATACTTTAGATTTAACACAATCTTGCATTAATGGCTCCCTCCATCACATTTCATTCAACATAAGCATGTCAAACCCAAAGAAAGAGAGAACTTGGTTTGCACCTTCCATCACATCAATCTACTGCAAAGTACTTTGCGTTAGTTAAATACTTTTAAGTCATACTTCACAGCACCCAGTAGCAACATACAAATGCACACACTGAAACTTATACATGTGTGGTGAACTGCAGCTGAAGAATACCACTTTATTAACCGACATAAAGGGAAATTAGGACTTGCAGTCATGTAGCACTTCTTGCATTTTCAAGATTTCCCAAAATGCCTTACAACCAATTACAGCAAACATTTTATTAACCAGCGCTTATGGGACCAGGATTATTTCAGGTGATCAAATACTCCAGATAATCAAAAGGTCCACATCATCAAGGTGAAAACATACACTAACTAATTGAATTGTAATGCAGGAGGTACAGACATCACTGTTATGGAGGAGGAGAAAGTGAGGATTGCAAATGCTGGAGATCAGAGACGAGAGTGTGGTGCTGGAAAAGCACAGCAGGTCAGGCAGCATCCGAAGAGTAAGAGAATTGAGTTTCAGGCTTAAGCCCTTCATCAGGACTGTTATGCTTTATATACAGTGTAAATCACTTAAATAAAGCAACCTTGCCTTATATAAAACTTACCAGCAGAGAGCCATCACACTTGCACCCTGAGCCAACTACTCAGACATAGTAGATCGCAGTATATGAGGAGAAATTGACTTGAAATCGAATTGACTGTTGATATTTCACGTGGCAATTCAATTGAACAATAAATATATTTGCATTGAGGTAAATAAATTTTAAAACTACAATAATTGAACAGAATAATAGTGAACTTTGCGGTATTTGAGATACATGATTTTTGGCTGTCAATCAAGAGTGCCAGTTTATAAGATGCCAGTTAAAACAAAGTCTGCTGAAAATGCTTTTGACTTTTAGCCATTGTTATGCTGCAGGAAGCAGAGTGGGCTGAATATTGTGTGCCTATGCTGAATGTTTTCAAAGGAATGTAGCGGGAGGCAATAAAATAGATCAAGTGTCCAGCCTACCATCTTCCCACCCACCCTAAATCCATCACCATGGTATGGAGCAAACGTGGGAGTTACGATCACAGTTAAGATTCACTGAGCTTGTTCAAAGATCAGTTGATGCCACATAGCACAGTTAGCACGGGCAGGCAGATGGCTGTGGACAGAGGGCTAGATTAGAGTGGTGCTGGAAAAACACAGCAGGTCAGGCAGCATCCGAGGAGGCTGTGGACAGGCTGTTTTCAAAGGCTCTCCATTGGAACAATCCGGTTCTTTCCTCATCTGATCTCCACGCATTGGGTTCCAAAAGCCGTGGACTCCAAGACACCTTTGACCCCTTCTCCAAAGCAAATGAGAAAACTGGCCTTTCACTAAATTAAAACCCTCATCCAACTGGCTCCTACCAACATCTCACTCTGTTGATAAAGACTATCTGTAAAAACCTGGAAGAGTAGCAGCATTTTCCATAACTTGGGAACCTCCTCTCAATGTAGCCAGACCTTACGAAAGAATCCATCGTTATTTATAATGTGCCAGCTCAGCCTTCAGCCAACTGAAAAAAGGAATATTTGAGCTCCACACTCTCAAACCCAAAGCTGAGGTTGTGGGTTATAAGATTATAAGATGAATTGGATGTGAACAGAAGAGGTATAGTTAGTAAGTTTGCAGATGACACCAAAATTGGAGGAGTAGGTGAACAGCGAAGAAGCTTACCTCAGATTACAACGGGATCTTGATCAGATGGGCCAGTGGGCTGAGGAGTGGCAGATGGAGTTTTATTTAGATAAATGCAAGGTGCTACATTTTGAAAAAGCAAATCAGTTTAGGGCTCAGACAATTAATGGTTAGGTCCTGGGGACTATTGCTGAACTGAGAGACCTTGTAGTGCAGGTTCATATTTCCGTGGAAGTAGAGTCGCAAATGGATAGGATAGTGAAGAAGGTGTTTGGTATGCTTTCCTTTATTGGTCAGAGTCTTGAGTACAGGAGTTGGGAGATCATGTTATGGCCATACAGGATGTTAGTTAGGCCACGTTTTGGAATATTACGTGCAATTCTGGTTTTCTTCCTATCGGAAGCATGTTGTGAAACTTGAAAGGGCTCAGAAAAGATTTATAAGGATGTTGCCAGTGTTGGAGAATTTGAGCTATAGGGAGAGGCTGAACAGGCTGGCGCTGTTTTCCCTGGAGCATTGGAGGCTGAGGGGTGACCTTGTAGAGGTTTATAAAATCATGAGGGGAACGGATAGGGTAAATAGACAAGATCTTTTCCCTGGGGTGGGAGAGTCCAGAACTAGAGGGCACAGGTTTAGGGTGAGAAGGGAAAGATATAAAAGGGACCAAGCAACTTTTTTCACGCAGAGGGTGCGTGTATGGAATGAGCTGCCAGAGGAAGTGGTGGAGGCTGGTACATGTAACATTTAAAAGGCATCTGAATGGGTATATGAATAGGAAGGGTTTGGAGGGATATTGGCCAAATGCTAGCAAATGGGACTAGATTGGATTGGGATACCAGGTCGGCATGAATGAGTTGGACTGAAGGGTCTGTTTCCGTGTTTTACATCTCTATGACTCTATGATTCTAAGTAAGAGCAGAAGTAGGTCATTCAGCCCATCGAGTCTGCTCCACCATTCAAGGAGATCACAGCTGATGTGACAATCTTCAAGTCCACTTTCCTGCCTTTTCCTCATAACCCTTGATTCCCTGACTGGTTAAGAGCCTGTCTATCTCAACCTTAGATATGCTTTATGTCCCATGCCCATAGCCCTCGGCAGTAAAGAATGTTACAGACTCACAACCCTCCAAGAGAAGAAGTTCCTCCTCATCTTTGGCTTAAATGTGTAACCCTGTGTTCTGAGATGATGCCCTCTGGTCTTCGACTCTTCCACAAGGGTAAAACAATCTTTCCTCCCTCATCCTGTCAAATCCTCTCAGAATTCTGTATGTTTCAATAAAGTCACCCCTCATTCTTCTATATTCCAATGAGTACAAGTCCCAATCTACTCAAACTCTCCACATTAGACAGTCCCTCTATACCTGGTAGCAGACTAGAGTCATAGAGTCATATAGAAATACAACACTGAAACAGACCCTTTGGTTCAACTCGTCCATGCTGACTAGATATCCCAACCCAACCCATCTGCCAGCACCCAAACCATATTTCTCCAAACCCTTCCTATTCGTATACCCATCCAGATGCCTTTTAAATGTTGCAATTGTACCAGCCTCCACAACTTCCTCTGGCAGCTCATTCCATACACGTACCACCGTCTGCGTGAAAAAGTGCCCCTTAAGTTGCTTTCATATCTTTCCCCTCTCACCCTAAATCTATGATCTCAAGTTCTGGACTATCCCACTCCACGAAAAAGACTTTGCCTATTCCTACCAAGCCCACATTTCACGCACCAGCTGCCCCACACTCAGCAGAGTCTGCAGATCACCTTAGTGGACTTATCAGCCATCTCAGAAACCCATCGAACCAGCGTGAAAACAGGTCGTCCTCAATATCAAAGGACAGCAGATGAAGAAGAGCTTCCCTTAATATTATGTGGGACTCTCGGTTTAAATATGAGATCCAATGATTCAAATTGGATTCACAACAACCTGACATTATACCATCACTGAGCCACAACAAGGATTGGTGTGGGTTAGGGGGAAGGGGCTGTATGTCTGGAAATATCCCAGTTTCCCAGAATCCAGTTCCAGCGAACAGTGTAGATAAGGACATTGTTTCCTCTTGGATCCTGTTGCTGTAAGGAGTGGGTGAGGGAATATGTCTGTTTTCAATAGTATTGCTTAAACCTCATTGCAAACAGTTGACTGAGTAAATAGTTCAACAATCATTGCAATCTAGGTTGGAGCAATCCTGAACCATTATTAACAGCCAGGAAAAACAACATCGTGGAAAATAATAAACAGTTGCACGGAGGAGTCAGTTGTGATTGTTTGCTGACGGCTCAGAAGAAGGCCTTTAAACCCATAACCTTCTAACCTGGAGGTGAGAGCGCTACCACTGAGCCAACGCTGACACCTCACACGTATGTAAATTACGCTTTTATTTCCCCGTCACATGATATCAAACCGCACATGCTTCTCATTAAGCACAGCGACAACAGATTCCAAATCTCCCTGCCACCTCGGCGTGCAGAGTGTGTTGAAGTCCTGGCCAAGTATCTGAACTTGCACCACGTCCTGCTCATGCCCTTGGACTGAGTGGGGATTTTTACAATGAAGGCCGCTGGGGTTGAGGAAGCTCATGTTGCAGGCACAGCAGCACTGGTGGCTCAGAGCATCATTTCTCTCACCATTTCCAAGAGGCAACTGACACATGTAAAACATGCCCTGGGAACTTGGCCTGTAACACACTTGGCTGGTGGCCACAAAAATTCCAATTAAGGCAGCTGTTCTTAAAAAGACCCACAGATTGGTGTTAAAGATGAATGTAGGCGTGGGTGGTACAACTTTTGATTAATTGTCCACAGGGGTAAAGTAGAGATCTGGGCAATATTGTTTAACATTGCTGTTAATAATATAGCAACAGAGGCCCAGGAGGAGGCCTTTCAGCTCCTTGACTAGGTACAAATGTTCAATGAGACTTGAGGCTGATCTGTGATCTGACACCCTCGCCCCCAACCTTTAGCACCTATATTTGTCAAAAAAAATAACTGTATCCATCTCCGATTTAGAAATTAATAATTGACCTCGTTGCTGTTTGTGGAAGAAACTTCCAAATTTCTACTACTTTTGGGATTGGAGTTTATCTGCTCATGTGCAGAGGGTTTTCAGTATGGCATGGTGTTTCAGTGGTTAGCACTGCTGCCTTACAGCATCCAGGTTCGATTCCATCCTCAGGCAACGGTGTGTGTGATGTTTGCACGTTCCCCCTGTTTCTGCTGGGTGCACCGGTTTCCTCCCACAGTTCAAAAATGTGCAGGTTCAGTAGGTTGGCCATGCGAAATTACCTATCGTGTCCAGGGATGTGTAAATTAGGTGGATTAGCCATGCAAAATGCAAGGTTTTAGGGTGGGGGGACGGTCTGGTGGGATGCTGTTCAGAGGGTCAGTGTGGGCTCATTGGGCTGAATGGCCTGTTTCTACATTGTAGAGATTCTATTCCAGTAGGTTTCCTCCTCTCTGTAAAATGAAGGCCATTGTGTACAGAAACCTTCCCTAATTTCCCTCCTAAATGGTCTTGTTCTAATATTCAGACTGCGCCCTCATGAACCAGACTTTACAACAACAGGAAAGATTTTTCCTTCATTCACCTTCTATCGTCGGGTTCTTTTAAGTGCAGGAAACTGGGATTACGTGAATGTTTAGCTCTCTATTTTCTAGTCAATACAGCTGTAGTTTGTCTAATCCCTTGTCATAATTTAACTCTTGGAGTCTCGATATTATTCTGGTGAAATGTCCTCCCTTCAAGGCCAATACACTTTATGTGAGAACCCAGACAGCACAGATTTATGGTGATCGGTAGAGGCTTCAGAGGAGACATTAGGAAATGCAGGTCGTTCTGCTCTAAACCGCGTTTTGTCAGCATCAATTAGCTATAAAGCGATTGAAGAATTGTGGACTTTGCTTGGATAATAACAACTTGCTATTGAATGGGTATAGAGATTTTCTATTAGTGATCTTCAACAGCACGATTTCCTACAGCACGAGATCACAGAGGGTCACAACTGTCACCTTATAGCAGAATGACCTTTGTTTACTGTTTCTGTCTCTACAGATGCTGCCAGATCTGCTGAACCTCTCCAGCAATTTTTGTTTTTGTTTTTGTTTCAGGGTTTAACTTGTATTACATTGGTCAGATGGGACACTGGTCTCTATCCTTGAGAAGATAGTAAGGGACATCCTAAGTCAGGGAATTGTAGTGGTTTGATCTCACCATAAGATTTTTTTTTAAGATTATTTCAAAGGGCCATTAAGAATGAACCATATTGGTGTGGGACTAGAGTCACATATAGTCCAGGTCAGATAAGAATGGCAGGATCCTTGGCTGGCATCAATGAACCATATTTGGTTTTTAATATCCTACCTGCGCTCCTACACAGAGTATTCAAGTTCAGGCCTCACCTCTCCCAAAGCTATGTCACAACATATCTGAATAGGTTGATAAAAAGTGATAAGCTGCCCTTAAATGCACCTATGCCACTTGTCTCAATGGCTCCATGTGTTCATTTTGCAGGCAGCACAGTAGTTCAGTGGTTAGCACTGCTGCCTCATAGCACCAGGGACGCAGGTTCGATTCCACCCTCGAGCGACTGTCTATGTAGAGTTTGCACTTTCTCCCTGTGTTTGTGTGGGTTTCCTCTGGGTGCTATGGTTTTCTCCCATGATCCAAAGATGTGAAGGTTAGGGTGGATTGGCCATGTTAAATTGCCCATAGTGTTCAGGAATGTGCAGGTTATGTGGATTAGCCATAGGAATTGCAGGATCACAGGGTTAGGGTAAAGGAGGGGGGTCTAGGTGGGATGCTTTCTGGAGGGTCGTGTGCACCCAATGGGCTGAATGGCCTCCTTCCACATAGTAGGGATTCTATGATTTAGGAGCAGACATGGGCCATTGAGTCTGCTCCAACATCCAATGAGATCATGGCTGATTTGATAAATCTCAATTCTGTTTTGCTCCCTTTTCCCAATAATCCTCCTTCCCTTGTAAATAAACTCTGTCTATCTCAGTCTCAAATATACTTTAATGATCCAGTTTCAACAGCCTTCTGTGGTACCTGAGGAAGTTGAAACTCTGCAGACCACACACTGGAAAATGGGATTAGAATGGGCGGCAAGTTTATTCAGCCCAGCACAGAGCACAACACGCTGCATGGTCTCTTTTGCGCCGTAACCTTTTGATGGTCCTATGTTCAGAGTGCTTTGGGTATGATTCGTCGAGGATGCCTATTTGCAATGTAAGGTCACCCTCCTGTGAAAACAAGTACAAGTTGCACTGCACTCATTCACATCCTCTGTAATCAAGTCAGTCTGTCATATCAAGTTCTAAATGGACATTCGCCTGTACTCATGTTTGCAATGCCAATGAAATACAGGCACAAACCTAAGTTTGTAACAGTCACAAACTCTGGGCAATGTTATTTAAGATGTAACCACTGCTTCAAGCAGGAATCTGCTCATGGAAGGTAGAGGCGCTCCTGCTCATGGAAGGTAGAGGCGCTCCTGATGTGGAGAAGGTGTTTCCTCTTGTGGAAGGGTCTAGAATTACAGATCACTGCTTAAACATCAGGAGTCACCTATTTCAAACAGAAATGTAGTAAAACTATTTTCCCTCAGAAAGTCGAGAGGTTTTGGAACTCTGTCTCTAATAAAGCGGTGGAATGCAAGTTCTTGAATGTTTTTGAAGACAAGGCTAAGCAAAGGGGTGAAATCAGGAGGAGGTGGGAATGTGAATTCAAGGTTACGATCAGATCAGCCTCGTTTTTTTTAATTTCAAAATATACTTTATTCATAAAAATACCTTTATATACATAGTCATTAATGCAGTTCAGTTCTGTGCAGTAACAAACAAACATTGGAGTTTGACTCCATCCAATAAACAAACCCAAGGCATTTCTTGTGCAAGATTATATTTGCATATATTTGAGGCATGAGGAGAGTCTAATAACTGAACAGAGCCCCATTTAAGTTCAGCAGAAAGAGCTCAGACAATTGCCTTTCGATCATATTAAGAGGTGGAGCGGGCTCAAGAAGCTGAACGCTTGTATGTTTGTCTGAAACGGCAAACTGATGTCCTACTGTCAGCCTGAGGTGGTCCTCTATTTAGTGAAGGGCTTCTCAGTGGAGTCACAGCTATGACTGAAGAGGTTGGCATTCACTCCTCAATCTCCAATGGGCAGTGATTGTGGATTTTGCCACAAAACCAAAGCAACGTTGGCTGCCTCATGGATAATGGCTGCTTCCTGGATTTGACATAATTAATGATTCTCCTGTGCTTTAATTGATTGTAATCAATTTGATTTCTATTTAAGTACGGTGTTGGGTTGGTATAAGACTGAAGTAGTTAAGGTGCTAACCTAGTGACAAAAGGTACTAAGCAGGATAGGTTAATATTTGGTGTATCTAGATATGAAAACCTATAATTTGCAAACGGATTGTGAAGTTGTTGGATTGATATTAAAAACCCAACTTGTTTCATTAATGTCAGCCAGGGAAGGAAACCTGCCATCTTTATCTGACTGGCCCATATGTGACTCCAGTCCCACACCAACATGGTTCATTCTTGATGGTTCTTTGAAATAGCCTAAAAGAAACTATATGGTGGGATCAAACCACTACACTTCCCCCATTTAGGATGTACCTTACCATCTTCTCAAGGACAGCTAGCAATGTCCCATCTAACAAGATATGACAAGTTAAACACAGAAACTAAAATAGAAAGTGTGGGAGAAGCTCAGCGAGAAAGACAGGAAACGTTTCGAGACCAGTAACCCTTCATCAAAACAAGTTCAATTCTATTTTGACTCAAAATTATTGGCATATTCAGTCAAACGGGTTCCTTGAAGTTCCTTCAGTGTGACTGGGTCAAATCCTGGAACTCCTCCCCAGTAGTCTACCTACAGAACCTGGACGGCAGCAGTTCAAGAAGGCAGCTCACCACCACCTTCTCAAGGGCAACTAGAGAGTAAATATCAGCCCAGCCAGCAACACCCACATCCCACAAATGAATAAAAAAAATGCCTCAAATGTAAATGTGTTTGCATTTGTTTTCCTTTCATGACTTCATTTCCCTCTTTTACGTAAGAACCCCAGAGAAGTTCTCATAAAACATTGAACATAAAACATTACAGTGCAGTACAGGCTCTTCGGCCCTCGATGTTGCGCTGATCTGTGAAACTAATCTGAAGCCCATCTAACCAACACTATTCCATTATCGTCCATAGGTCTATCCAATGACCATTTAAATGCCCTTAAAGTTGACGAGTCTACTACTGTTGCAGGCATAGTGACCACTTTTCCTGATGTGCCTTAAATGTCAGCAGTTTCCAAATTAAAAACAAAAAAAGGCAGTAAAATGATATTCTGTATTCTTTAAGAAACAGCAATAACTCATATTAATTAACTTTCGGCTCTGTTCACCTGTATTCATTTTCAGGCTTTGGTCCATGGATGTCCATTGGATGGATAAGTAGTTTGCTATTTTCTTTGGCAAGATAACTAACCATAAAAGCTGCCTGTTTTTACCACCTACCATCAGGCAAACTGGAAGAATTTACAGGTTGATAATTTATCTAACCTTTGGTCACAATATTGAAAGTGCCTTTAATGGACAAGTTCTACCATAGGATTGGAACCTGGAACTTCTAGCTATGAAGAAAGGACTCTATCACAGTTCCACAATAGTTCTTACTATAGCACCATTAATGTTGTAAAGTGTCTAGAATGGTTCTCAGGAGTATTATTAAGCAAACTTGACACTGAGCTACTTAGTAAGAAGATATTAGATCTGGTGATCCAAAGATTGGTCAAAGAGGTAGGTTTGACAAAGTATCTGAAAAGTGATGATGGAGGTGGGGTATTCAGATGGTAGTTTCACTGCTTTGATTCTAGACAACTGAAGAAGTAATTAGTGATGATAGAGTGTTGGAAATCTGGGAGGTACATGATCCAGAATGGGAGAAGTACCGAAATCTTGGAGGACCGGAGAGAGTTACAGAGATTGTGGGTAGACCATGGAATAGCTTGAACATGAAGGTGAGAACTTTAAATGTGAAGTGCAGAAAGACTGGGACCACTGTTGGTCAGTGAGCACGGGTGTTTTGTGAGCATGGCAAAACAAGGTATAGGTCCACTTCAGCACTTCACCCAAAATGGCCATATTGATACACGAAGCCTGAAATTACTGCAGAGTGTGTGAATACTGAATTGTACCCACATATCACTGCATTTTCCTGGCTGCAGACCCTTTTATTTTCATAGAATCGCTATTATGGAAACAGGCCATTTGGCCCAACAAGCCCACACCAACCCTCTGAACAGTAACCCTCCCAGACCCATTCCCCTACCCTATTGCTCTACATTTACCCCTAACTAATGCACCTACATGCCCCTGAACACTATGGGTAATTTAGCATGACCATTTCACCTAATCTGCACGGGGAGAATGTGCAAACTCCACACAGACAGTCAGACGAGGCTGGAATCAAACCCGGGTCCCTGGCGCTGTGAGGCAGCAGCGTTAACCATTGAGCCACCGTGCTGCACATTTGGATGTAGAGATAGGATGAAGAGAAGGTATCATTATAAACCAATGATGTAGACATCAAGTTGTGGTCCATCTATAGATAATCCAGAATGTCAGTCTGTTGTATCAAAGGTTTGTTCTTGTTTTCTGATGTTTTCATTCCACCTCTCTGATGGACCCACAGGAAATTCTAAAGAAATTCTCTGTGCAATCAGAGATATTAACGTTTGTGAGGAAAGAAAACAAAAGCTCACATATTTCTTTTCACACAGGATGACGAAAATCATTTTGTACAGCCATTGGGGTGATTTGAAATACTATAGGATAGACAAGGCCACAGTTTAAGATCTATACTGCTGTTCAAATACAAAACTCCTTCAATAGTAGATGCAGCCTGGATTATATATTTAGTCTTGTTAGCCTTGAACACACAAACTTAGAACTCAGCAGAAAGCGTGACAACTAATTAAGCCAAAACTGGCACCAAATTACAACAGCTCCAGGGTTTTGAGGCAACCTCCTCTTGAAAACGCATTATTTTTATTGTGTGTTCTTTCATGGGATCGAGGAATATATTTGTTACCTGTCCCTAAATGCTCTTGAATTGAATGGTTTCTTTAGCCATTTCAAGGAGCAATGAAGAGTCAGCCACAGTGCTTACAGTGACATGTAGACCAGACCAAATAAGATTTCTTTCCCTGAAGGGAACCAGATGACTAGTTTCATTAAGACTGTTACCAGACTTATTAGTTTATTTCAAATTTCACCAGGAGGGATTTGAATTCTTGAGCCTTGGCTGCTTGATTCCTAGCCCATTGATATGACAAATATGTTAAATAGAACATAGAACATAGAACATTCGGCCCTCGGTGTTCCGCCACCCTGTCATACTAATCTGAAGCCCATCCCACCTACACTATTCCATGTATGTCCATTTGCCTGTCCAATGATGACTTAAATGCACTTAAACTTGGTGAATCTACTACCAATGCAGGCAAAGCATTCCATACCCTTACTATTCTCTGAGTAAAGAAACTACCTCAAATCTGTCTTATACTTATCTCCCCTCACTTTAAATTTGTAATTAAGAGTAATATTGGTATCATAGAGTCGTAGAGATGTACAGCATAGAAACAGACCCTTCAGTCCAACAAGTCCATGCCAACTAGATATCCAAAATTAATCTCGTCCCATTTACCAGCATTTGCCCATATCCCTGTAAACCCTGCCCATTCACATACCCATCTAGGTGCCTTTTAAATGCTGTAATTGTACCAGCCTCCACAACTCCCTCTGGCAGCTCGTTCCATACACGCACTACCCTCTGCGTGAAAAAGTTATCCCTTATGACTCTTTTATATTATTCCCCTCCCACCTTAAACCTATGCCCTCTAGTTCTGGACTCCCCCCACCCCAGGGAAAAGACTTTAGCTATTCACCCTATCCATGCCCCACATGATTTTATAAACCTCTTATAACGTCACCCCTTGGCCTCATTTAGCCTCTGGTTGCTTCTCTGCATCCTTTTCTGTTTTATTTGAGATTGCCTTTGTGAACCTTCTCTGTGCTCACTTGTACCTTTCGCATGTTCATATTGTAGGAGAAGAGGCTGGTGTTGAATGTGCTTCCAGCTATCAATCATCATTGCACTGCTCATTTCCCAGGGTGAAGGAGGCCACAGTCACTGAGGTATGGATGATGGAAGTTCTGTAACCTCAGGCCATGATTCGGGAAAAGGGCTAATTATCCATAATAAAGCAAGTGGATTATGAGCCTTAGGATACTGCGGTACGCAGGAGTGCTGTCACTTCATATTTGGCCAAGGCTGAGGAGGCATAATTAAAGTTACAGTCACATTGGTACATCCCTGTCATAACTGATGTTGGTAAACTAAGCCCCTTTAGGCATTAATGGTAAAGTATTGGGTAATATGATTTTGACCGTTATTTAAACCACTGTGAGGTTTGAGGGGAACAGAAATCAAGTGCAAAAATATCTCCATGCACACAGTACCTTTTTAAATCAGTAATTATTGGAGTTAGGGGTTGGCTCTTTTGCTATGCAACAACAGATTAGAATCCCTACAGTGTGGAAACAGGCCCTTCGGCCCAACAAGTCCACACCAACCCTCTGAAGAGTAACTCACCCAGACCCATTTCCCTCTGACTAATGCACCTAACACTATGGGCAATTTGGCCTGGCAAATCCACCTAACCTGCACACCTTTGGACTGTGGGAGGAAATCAGAGCACCTGGAGGAAACCCACACAGCGCAGGGAGGATGTGCAAACTCCACGCAGACAGCCGTGCTGGGCTGGAACTGAACCCAGGTCCCTGGCTCTGTGAGGCAGTGGTGCTAACCACGGAACAACCATGCCGTCCGTAACAGTTTATATTTGAACAACATCTTTACCACAATAATAAAAAAGCATGACATGAGGTCATTTTAAAATGACACTGGGCCACATGAGGAGTTATCAGGACAGAAGAATACCAGCTTGATCAAAGAATGAGATTGTTAAGGAGTGTCGTGAAGGAAGAAAGTGAAAAGAAGAAGGGGTGATGTGTGTGGGGAAGTGGTGGAGCCTGGTATAATTACAATGAATCGGAAGGGTTTAGAATACATGGGCCAAATGTTGGCAAATGAGACTGGATTAATTTAAGATATCTGGTGGGCATGGACGAGTTGGACCAAAGGATCTGTTTCCATGTTGTACAACTCTACGACTCTAAGTGAAGGGTGGGACTTATTGCCCTCGTCTGCTCAAAGCATAGCCAATGATGGAGCAATTGTCATTGGGAATGCTGAAAAAGTGAGAGTTAGGTAATGGAGGAGATCTCAGAGGACTGTGGAATTGGAGAAGATAGGGAGGGCATGAAGAGGTTTGAAGACAAGGATGTAAATTTTAAACTTGAGGCATTGCTCAATTGACAGCTAGTGTAGGCCTGAAAGCATCAGGCCGATGTATGAATAAGATTCGGAGCAAATGAGGACATTTGAGACTGAGGTTTTGATGATCTCAAGTTTACGCAAGATGGAAAATGGGAGAAAATGACCAGAATTGCATTGAGCCCATCTCAAGATAACAAAAATGTCGACAAGGAATTTTAAGAACAGATGAGCTGAGGCAAGGCCAGAGATGGATATTTTACAGAGCTGGAATTCAGGGTCTTAGCAATGCTGCAGATATGTGGTTAAACTTACATCTTGATGTCAGATATGATACAAACATTACAAACAAGAGTTGCCCAAGATGAGGTATGGAGTCAATGGCTCAGGAGCAGAGTTTGTAGCAGAAACCAAAGACAATGGCTTTTGTCTTTCCAGTTTATACATGGGAGAAATATCTGATCATTCTATTTTGCTAATACTTGCACGTCAATCAGTGAGGTTTGAATGAACTTGCTGCACAGACAGCTTTGTCAACAGCATTGACAAAGAGATGTGGCACATTATCACCAGAATTCAAACAACACAATTAAAACTGGCTGCAAGATGGTTCTAAAGCAAGTTGGGGATCCTGTCATTATGGAACATTGTTATTCACAGAGTGAGCTGATCTTCACAGCACACAGCAACAACAAATGCAGCTGCAATGCATGTGTGGTAAACTGCAACTTAGGTCTCTTGGGCTTTCTCAGCTCGCTAAGGATGTCAATACAGGCCAGCAGCCTTGCCATTCAGAATTATTGTGTTTCTAGCAGGCCAGGCCAACATTTACAGGGAGATCAGTATGCCCGGACACTATGCATTGGCCACTGTCCACAGATTTAGACTCGATAGAAACTGCAACAGACTATTGAAGGCATATTGAATAACTTAGTATGAAAGAATAATGGAATACTTCACTTCTCAATCAGTGGAATTAAATTCTCAGTTCTCTGCTATGGAGAAAAGAAGGGGAAAATTCAAGAAGAAAGACTGAACAAATAGCTCAAGATAAATCCAAACTTGGGAATGTCATCTCTGAGGTAATTATGTCTTCAGGGGATTACTCAGCTCAACTAACAAAGAAGAATGAAGAGCTTGGAAGAGAGGGAAAGGGAGAAGGATGATTTGTAATCTTTGTATCACCATTCTAATAAATGGATTGCTGGTTTACAGGAAGATCTGAAACAACACACACGTGCAATGGATCAGGCTCAGTGAGAGATGCTACAGAAGCATCAACTTGAAATGCTGATGCTGGAGAAGTTGAGAGACCTGCGAAGAGATGTGGAGATGCACAGTCCACACAAGGAGCTGCCAATCATTTGTGAGGAAGTCTTTTCACAAATAAATATCAGCAATGGAAGGGTTCCAGACTTCAAAAGCAAAGGCCGGACAGTTATTACATCAGGCTATGAAGGAGACTGGACCAAAAGGTTAAAAAATTGGTGGAATTATAAGAATCCTGTGTGTAAAACAAGAAGCTTTAAAATGATCTGGAATCTCTTAAGGAGCAAAGCAGTAAGCACCAAGAAGATTTGAACAACTCAAAACAGCTTTTTGAAAATTCAGTCATGGGATAACAGATCACTGACTAGATTAGCATTTATTGCCCATCACAATTACTCTTGAAAGTTGGTGATAAGTTGCCTTCATGAATCGCTGAAGTCCATGTGCTATAGGTCGATCCACAGTGTCACTTCCAGAGTTTTTACCTAATGACTCTGAAGGAACAGGGATCTATTTCCAATATAATCAAGATGGTGAGTGACTTGGAGAGAAATGTGCAGGTGGTGGTGTTCCCATGTATCCCTGTCCTTCTAGATGTTAATGGCCCTGATTTGGAAGGTGCTGTCTAAGGAACTTTGGTGAATTTCTACAGTACATTTTGTAAATTTTACCAACCGCTGCTACTGAGCATTGGTGTTGAAGGAAATAGATGTTTGTGGATGTGATGACAATCAAGTGAGCTGTTTTATCCTGGATGGTGTCAAGCTCCTGGTAGAGCTGCACCCATCCAGAAAAGTGCAGAGTATTCCATCAGAACCATGAATTGCGTCTTGTAGATGGTGGATAGGCTTTGAGGAATCAAGAGATGAATTAATCACTGCAGGATTCCTAGCCCCTGACCTGGTCTTGGATTACTAGTCCAGTTCAGTTTACTGGTCAATGCTAACTACCAGAATGTGGATTGTGGGTGTTCAATGATAGTAACATTGAATGTCAATGGCAGTAGCTAGATTCTTTGTTGTTGAGATGGGTCATTGCTTCTGATTTGTGCGGCATGAATGTTACTTGCTACTTTTCAGCCCAAGCCTGGATATTATCCAGATCTTGTTGTGTTGGAAATGGATTGCTTCAGTGTCTGAGGAATTGCGATTGGTGCTAAACATTGTGCAATCATCAGTGAACATCCTCACTTCTGTCCTACAATGAAGGGAAGGTCATTGATGAAGCGGATGAAGATAGTTGAAGCTAGGACTCTGCCCTGAGTAACTCCTGCAGGGATGTCCTGGAGCTGAGATGACTGACCTCCAATAATCACAACCATCTTCCGATCTGAAGAAGGGCTTATGCCCGAAACGTCGATTCTCCTGTTCCCTGGATGCTGCCTGACCTGCTGCGCTTTTCCAGCAACACATTTCCAGCATCTTCCGATCTGCCAGTATGACTCCAAACAGTGGAGAGATTACCCCAACCGACCCTGATTCTCATTGACTACAACTGTGCTACAGCTTCTAGATGCCACACTCTGTCAAATGTGACTTTGATGTGAGGATAGGTCACTGATACCTCAAGCTTAAAGGATATGATCAGTCAGTGGAATAGACCTGAGCAACACTTGGTTGCAGTGCATTATTGTAAACAGGTTCCGAGGCAGCTACTGAAATCCATGAAAAACAAATGACAATGTAATGAAGAACAAAAAACAACATCACTGATGACCATGGGAATTAATTATATCTCCAAATAAAGTCACCATCATGAAATCTGGATGAATCAGCAAATGATCTATATATTATAGAGATTTATAGGCTACTTTGTTATTGTAAATCATTAAACTTTCTTTTAGAATGCTTTTATCCAAGCTTGGGCTGACAAGTGGCAAGGACAGAACGCCCCTGGTGCTCACCTTCCACCCTACCAACCTTCGCATAAACCAAATCATCCGCCGACATTTCCGCCACCTCCAAACAGACCCCACCACCAGGGATATATTTCCCTCTCCGCCTTCCGCAAAGACCGTTCCATCCGTGACTACCTGGTCAGGTCC
>NC_057747.1:9385815-9390924 GCF_004010195.1 Chiloscyllium plagiosum | reverse complement strand
CTCCTCTGGCTTATCTCTCCATGCTTCAGGCTCTCTGCCTTTATTCCTGATGAAGGGCTTTTGCCCGAAACGTCGATTTCGAAGCTTTTCAGATGCTGCCTGAATTGCTGTGCTCTTCCAGCACCACTGATCCAGAAAGTGGCAAGTAATAGTTGTGCCACACAAATGCCAGGCTAGAGACAATCTAATCACTGACCCTTGATATTCAACAGTGTTACCATCACTGAATCCCCCACTATCAACATCCTGGGCGTTATCCTTGACCAGAAACTCAACTTGGAGAAAGTGAGGACTGCAGATGACTGGAGAGTCAAAGTCAAAACATGTGGTGCTGGAAAAACACAGCAGGTCAGGCTGGGCTCACCACATAAACACAGTAGCGACAAGACAAGGTCAGAGGTTAAGAACTCTGTGGTGAGTAACTCACCTCTTGACTCCCCAAAGTCTGTCCACCATCTACAAGGCACAAGTCAGGAAAACTCCCCACTTGCCTGGTTGAGTGAAACCCCAGAAACTTGACACCAGCCAGGACAAAGCAGCCCACTTGATTGGCACCACATCCAGAAGGATTCATTCCCTCCACCACTAATGCTCAGTTGCGACAGTGTGTACCATCTACAAGATGCACTGTAGAAATTCATCAAAGATCCTCAGACAGCACCTTCCAAACCCACAACCACTTTCATTGGGAAGGAAAAGGGCAGCAAATACCACTAGCCTAAAGGTTCACTCCATGCCATTCACCATCCTGACTTGGAAATATATTACCGTTCCTTCACTGTTGCTGGCTTAAATTCCTGGAATTCCAACCCTAATGGCATTGTGGGTCAACCCTCAGCAGGTGGAGCGAAGTAATTCAAGAAGGCAGCTCACTACCACCTTCTCAAGCACAAGTAGGGACAGACCATAAATTCTGGCTCAGCCAGCAATGCCCACATCCCACAAATGAATCAATAAAGATGTTGGCTGTGTACCTTGTTTTTAAGAGAATTCTCCTGTGAGGACTCCGTGTACTGTCCATACATAATGCTGCAATTCTGCCAGGCAGCTGGCCTACTTTACGTTTGCAAGATGCACGCACAGGTTGCTGTAATGCCTGCTTTATAACTTTTAATGTGCTTTACTGTTTTAAATAAACTAATCCAAGGAGTTAATCAAACCCTTCAAGCAATTCCTTATTAAACCATTATCATTAACATGACACAAGAGACCTCAAATTATCATCAGTTTAGCACAAAGTGTGTGCTCATCTTTCTGGAGCAGGCCTTGGACTTTCAGACTCAGCCAGATGAAGGTTGGCACCACAGCCAAACTACCTGAAGTGCTAAGCACTGGATTTCCACTGGCAGGAATTACACTGGCTAGAATAAAGTTACTACACTTTGGAGATGTTGTTACGGACAAGACCATACCCCTTCAAGCTATAAGAAGGAGATGGCCTGGACTCTAATCTTTTCTTATTTTAAAGGCAAGTGCCAGGCATTGCATTCTGGATGCAATTCAATATCAGTATTAAAGCAAGAATGCACATCATACATACAGGACAGTAAGAATACAACAAAAGGAAGAAGAAATTAGAATAACTTTACTCTATTGGAAAACTTAATATAGATTATAGAATCTATATTAACTTAATATAGAATAATAGATTATTCAGTGACTAAACAGTAACTGTTCCAATATAGTAACATCCCATAAACACACCCTTGGCAAAGGCAAGTTCAGTAAAATAGATTGTCTCACAGGCAATGCTCCAGTCCCAGAGGAAAACCATCAGAGAAAACTCTGAGAGAGAGAGAGAGTAGCCAGGAGAAATTTACAGCAGTTTCAAGACCCCAGCAACTGCTACTGAAAAACAAAAACTAAAAATCGTGGTTCTGTGGGAGTTTGATCCCACCCATTCAGGCTGCTTCTATTGTTCCAACTTAAAAAAAAAGGCTTACAAGCTATTTACTTCATTGGCTCTAAGTAGACTGATCATCACCTCCGTCTCAACATTTCTTCATGAAAGAAAAGGACAAAATGCCGCTGTTAAAGTCATAGTATTGTAACAATATTGAGGAGGAGTGGCTCTGATTTGCAGCCTTCAGAGTGGCAACATCTTCTTGGTATTACGGTCATGTTACCAATCTCAGGGCTACTGTTAGTGTCAGCACCTTGAGGTAAATAGCATCTAAGGAGGTACTGTTCAATGCTTGTGTCATGGCGTGGATGATTTGCCCAGAGTGCATGTTCTGAAGATAATCTCACTCCCCGTAAACTTGTTGAGAAGATGGACAGACTGCAGAGTCAGTAAATGACTTTTCAAGCCAATACTTTTATGTCCACTCCCTGCTTTGTGCTGAACTGAAAACTGTTACAATCTGGACATCCAATTTCTGCATTCATGTGATTAATCTCTGAAGGTAAATGCAAAGCAAAATGATAGAATCTGAAGAAGGGTCACCAGACCTGAAACATTAACTCTTCTTTCTCTGCTCAGCTGCTGCCAGACCTGCTGAGCCTTTCCAACAATTTATGTTTTTATTTCAGGCAGCACAGTGGCTCAGTGGTTAGCACTGCTGTCTCACAGTGCCAGAGACCTTAATTTGATTCCAGCCTTGGATGACTCTCTGTGGGGAGTTTGCACATTCTCCCCGTGTTTGTGTGGATTTCCTCCAGTTTCCTTCCACAATCCAAAGATGTGCAGGTTAAGTGGATTGGCCATGCTAAGTTGCCCATAGTGTTGAGGGATGTGCAGGGTAGGTGGGTTAGCCATGGGAAATGCAGGGTGATAGGGGTAGGAGGTTGTGTTGGGGGATGATGCTCTTTGGAACATGGGTGTGGACTTGATGGGCTGAATCACCTGTTTCCACACGGTAGGGATTTTATGGTTCCTGTTTTCCAGTATTCATAGTTCTTTGGTTTTTTTTTGCTAGAATCGTGTTACTGACCAGAGTTTTATTCACTTCTATTAAATTTTTGATAAGGTGCAATTTTTAATTAAGTTGGTAAATATCCACAGAATGTATACTAAGAATAAACTTAAATAAATGCATTAAATGGCTACCATTTACACAGATGATGAAAGATAATCATTACCTGCTTATTGAAGTAAATTCAGCGATACCTGAGTGACACATTATCATCTGTAGCTCATGGATAGGGTTTAATGGAGAAACGCAGACAGAGGAAGTGAGCTGTGATTTCGCATGATGAAAACTCTATTCTATACAAGAAGCAGCTTATGTTCCCTCTCAATACTAACAAGACCCTGCAATGATATAGCACCTTTACTACAGTTAAACATCTTAAGGAACATCAAGTGGAGGCGCTCAAGGGTAAATTGTATCAATTCAACGATGACATCTCCTCAAGATCACACGTTTCTGCCGTGGGTGTTCATATCATCAAACGAGTCAATTCTCAACCCATCAATCTTTGAGGTACATGGAGCAGGACCTTCCAGAAGGCCTGTTTCCTAGTAGGCTAGATGGCTGATTTGGCAGGGCCCGATGTGGCAGTCTTGCAGCGGTGCAGTCCCAAACCCAGGACCCAGGAATTGAAATAAGATGGATTTTGTCCTAATGTATTTTTATTTTTTTCTTATCTATGTCCTCTGTTATTAATGTAGGCCCTCTGGTATGGTGACTCAAATACTTTTTGGCGTAATTTATTCATAAAACATGTGAAGTGACAAGAAATGACTCCTCTCATGTTTTTCTTCTGTGCTGCCCCTCATCACGAAGGCCTTTGTAATCAAAATGTGATGAAGCTCACAGACAGGCTGCGGCCATTTTGGATGATTGGGAACAAGTTCCTCACTAGTATTTAATGTCCAAGCTGCTGTGAACCAACTACAAAGTTCCTTTGCAGAACTTTCTTTGTCCTGTCTGGAATGCTGCTCATTTGAGGTTGAGAAAACAGGAGCCAAGGTAGAGTCAGACACAGTGTCCAGTTCATCTTAGTTTTTGTACAGTTATATAGAGAGGATTAAGACCAATGAGCAAACACCTTGGTGAAGGAGGTACAAACATCAGGTAAGATGAAGGAGATCAGGAATATGCAGTCAATCAGAGTTAAGGAGCAGAGAAATCTCAGTTAGAGCCAGAGAACATTTGAAAAATATTGAGCGTACAGGGGGTTTGGAAACAAAGATTCAGATTTTAAAACCAGAATATTCAGAGGCTACAGAATAATCAGAAGCGGATGAAGAATTTTTGGGGCCTGAGGGCATGAACACTCAGATTCTTTCTTTAAGCATCAGTCCATTAAACCAGCAATCAAAACAGCAAGTGTTAGTGTTTATAATCTAGCAAATCTGTCGTCCTCTGTCCTCACTCTTAGTTTAACTGCAGAAAGGGAGGAGAAAGAGTACCGATGAAATTCTACCTGCACCATTCCTCCAAGGCTTCTGTAGCTTGGTGCACATTTGAAAAGTGGACGAAAGAGGAAATGCACCCTCTAGAATTCACTTCAAGTGATACTCTGAAGGGGTTAAACAACCAATGCCAGTAGATTCCCTATTTCCAGTGCACCAGGCAAACCTAATGGCAGGGCTGTGAATAATTATGCAAATGACTCAACCCAAGAGAATAGAGTGTTATTAACACATTCACTTCCTGGCAATGCTCAGTCCAGCTCTTAACCATTTTGAACTGGTTCGCATCAAAACACAGATCATCATCAGTCTCAGTGCCATATTGAAATAGATTTCAAGTAACAGAGGGGTGCTAGCCCAGTACGTGGGGGGTGGAGGGCGTAACAAAGGAGAGTTGGCCCAGAATGGAGGGGCGAGGGGAAACAGAGGAGAGCTAGCCCAGTATGGGAGGGGCTGAAAATGTGTTGCTGGAAAAGCGCAGCAGGTCAGGCAGCTTCCAAGGAGCAGGAGAATTGGCATTTCGGGCATGAGCCCTTCTTCAGGAATGAGGAAAGTGTGTCCAGCAGGCTAAGATAAAAGGTAGGGAGGAGGGACTTGGGGGAGGGGCATTGGAAATGCGATAGGTGGAAGGAAGTCAAGGTGCGGGTGATAGGCCGGAATTGGGATGGGGGCGGAGAGGTCAGGAAGAAGATTGCAGGTTAGGAAGGCGGTGCTGAGTTCGAGGGATTTGACTGAGACAAGGTGGGGGG
>NC_057747.1:9383878-9385009 GCF_004010195.1 Chiloscyllium plagiosum | reverse complement strand
GGGATGAACTCAGATTTCTCCAGTTTCCTCATTTTCCCTCCCCCACCTTGTCTCAGTCAAATCCCTCGAACTCAGCACCGCCTTCCTAACCTGCAATCTTATTTTTGACCTCTCCGCCCCCACCCCATTCCGGCCTATCACCCTCACCTTGACCTCCTTCCACCTATCGCATTTCCGATGCCCCTCCCCCAAGTCCCTCCTCCCTACCTTTTATCTTAGCCTGCTGGACACACTTTCCTCATTCCTGAAGAAGGGCTCATGCCCGAAACGTCGATTCTCCTTGGATGCTGCCTGACAGGCTGCGCTTTTCCAGCAACACATTTTCAGCTCTGATCTCCAGCATTTGCAGTCCTCACTTTCTCCTCCAGTATGGGAGGGGAGCTAGCTGAATATGGGAGGGGAGCTAGCCGAGTATGGGAGGGGTAACAGAGGAGAGCTAGTCCAGTATGGAGGGGCGAGGGGTAACAGAGGGGAGCTAGCCCAGTATGGGAAGGGAGCTAGCCGGGTATGGGAGGGGAGCTAGCCGAGTATGGGAGGGGTAACAGAGGAGAGCTAGCCCAGTATGGAGGGGCGGGGTTAACAGAGGAGAGCTAGCCCAGTATGGAGGGACGAGGGGTAACAGAGGGGAGCTAGCCCAGTATGGGAGGGGAGCTAGCCGAGTATGGGAGGGGTAACGGAGGACAGCTAGCCCAGTATGGAGGGGCGAGGGGTAACAGAGGGGAGCTAGCCCAGTATGGAGGGGCGGGGGGTAACAGAGGAGAGCTAGCCCAGTATGGAGAGGCAGGGTAACAGAGGGGAACTAGCCCAGTGTGGAGGGGCAGGGGGTAACAGAGAAGAGCGAGCCCAGTTTGGGAGGGGAGGTAGCCCAGTATGGGAGGAGTAACAGAGGGGAGCTAGCCCCGTTTGGAGAGGTGGGTGTAACATAGGCGAGCTAGCCCAGAATTGGAGGGGTAATAGAGGGGAGCTAGCCCAGTATGGTGCGGGGGGGTAACAGAGGGGAGCTAGCCCAGTATGGGGGCTGGCGGGGGTGTATCAGAGGGGAGCTAACCCAGTAAGGGAGGGGTAACAGAGTGGAGCTAGCCCAGAATGGGGGTCAAAGGGGTAACAGAGCGGAGCTAGCACAGTATGGAG
>NC_057747.1:9369849-9381077 GCF_004010195.1 Chiloscyllium plagiosum | reverse complement strand
CCAGGTGGGTAACAGAGGGGAGCTAGCCCAGTATGAGAGGGGTAGCTGAGGGGAGCCAGCCCAGTATGGGGGGTATGGGGGTAACGGAGGGGAGCTAACTCAGTACGGGGGTTAACAGCAGGGAGCTAGCCCAGTATGGGAGGGGTAACAGAGGGGAGCTCGGCCTGTATGGGGGTTTATCAGAAGGAGCTAGTACTGTATTGGGTTTATCAGAAAGGAGCTAGTCCTGAATGGGGGGTTTATCAGAGAGGAGCTAGTCCTGTGTGGGGGTTTATCAGAGAGGAGCTAGCCCTGTATGGGTGGTCTATCAGAGAGGAGCTAGTCCTGTGTGGGGGTTTATCAGAGAGGAGCTAGCCCTGTATGGGGAGTCTATCAGAGAGGAGCTGGTCCTGTATGGGGGATTTATCAGAGGGAAGCTGGCCCTGTATGGGGGTTTATCAGAGAGGAGCTAGTCCTGTGTGTGGGGGTTTATCAGAGAGGAGCTAGTCCTGTGTGGGGTTCTATCAGAGAGGGGCTAGCCCTGTTTGGGGGGTTTATCAGAAATGGGCGAGTCCTGTATGGGGTTTTATCAGAGAGGAGTTGGTCCTATGTGGGGGTCTATCAGAGAGGAGCTAGTCCTGTGTGGGGGTTTATCAGAGAGGGGCTAGCCCTGTATGGGGTTTTATCAGAGAGGGGCTTGTCCTGTACCGGGCGTTTATCAGAGAGGAGCAAGCCCTGTATGGGGGGTTTATCAGAGAGGATCTAGTCCTGTATGGGGCATTTATCAGAGAGGAGCAAGCCCTGTATGGGGGGTTTATCAGAGAGGATCTAGTCCTGTATGGGGGTTTGTCAGAAGGAGCTAGTACTGTATTGGGGGTCTATCAGAGAGGAGCTAGTCCTGTGTGGGGGTTTTATCAGAGAGGGGCTAGTCCTGTATGGGTGTTTATCAGAGAGGAGCTAGCCCTGTATGGGGGGTTTATCACAGAGGAGTTGGTCCTGTGTGGGGGTTTGTCAGAGAGGAGCTAGCCCTGTAGGGGGGTTTATCAGAGAGGAGCTAGTCCTGTACGGGGATTTATCAGAGAGGGGCTTGTCTTGTATGGGGGTTTATCAGAGAGGGGCCTGTCATATATGGGTGTTTATCAGAGAGGAGCTAGCCCTGTACAGGTATTTATCAGAGAGGAGCTAGTCCTGTACAGGTGTTTATCAGAGAGGAGCTAACCCTATATGGGGATTTATCGGAGAGGGGCTAGCCCTGTATGGGGATTTATCAGAGAGGAGCTAGCCCTGTATGGGAATTTATCAGAGGTGAGGTAGCCCTGTATGAATTATCACCTTCAACCAGAGCTTTGGTGTGAAGTCAGGAACATCAAAATCCTTCCTGACGATTTCACGATGTTCTACCTGCATTCATTGAATCCTCATTTAAGCAGTGAATATTTTTATCCAGTTCTCAGCCTTCAGTAATTGGTGAATTGTCGTGTCTGAAATTGCTTCTCTATGTTTGGGGTGATGCCAGGCTGGAAGCTCCCCACTCATGTGGTGATTTGTTGATGCTCTGAACAGTCTCAACAGGGACTCAAAGTGATTCTTGGCCGGAGACCACTTCATGATGCGACTAAGACGTTTTACAGATGCTGTATGTGTTAGTGATGTCATTCCCTAGGCTAGTTTCAGTCAGTTGAGAGATATTGGAGATTTCTCCATATACTTTTTCTTTATATATTTGAGGTTCGTGAGCATTGCTACCCAGGCCAACACTTTTGCCCATCTCTAACTGTCATAGAGATGTATAGCATGGATACAGACCCTTCGGTCCAACCCGTCCATGCCGACCAGTTATCCTAACCTAATCTAATCCCATTTGTCAGCACCTGGCCTCTATCCCTATAAACCCTTTCTCTTCATATAACCTTGAGAATGTGATGGTAAATTGCTGCAGTCCATGTGATATGGATAAATATTGTGCACATATGGTACAGGTGTATCGGCAGTGTGTTTGGGCAGGAGTTCTAGACACTGGGGAGTCAGGAAATGAGACACCATAGAGCCACCAGCCTCCGAGGTGCTCTTGTGGCCATAGTATTTCGCTCATTATTCCAGTTGTAGTCAAGGGCAGTTACTTTCACCTCAGGTCTCGAATTTAGCTGTTTTGTCCACATTTGGACTCAGGCTGCAATAAGCTTTGGCGGCCAGTAGTGACCCTGGCAATAAATAATTTACAAATGATTAATTTGGAATATTATAGAATAGGCAGATTTAAGGACAGATTTCGGGCAGTTCTATGCAGAGAGTAACCAACAGACTTTTAAATGGAGAGGCAGAAGTAAAATTCCATCAATCTTTGAGGAAGCAATTGGATGATGCTACGGAAGCACTTCTTGAATGGATGAACTACAGCTGACATTCTCATTTCTAAATATCTTGTGAATATTAACTGTGTTGTTGTCATGTCATTAAAATATCAAACTTTAGTTACTTTGTCAGTATGTGAGAGAGAGATTACATTCAACATCAATAATACATTTCATCTGCTGTCCTGTACAACTTGTTAGTGACCAGACCAGACCCACTCAAAATGTTTTAAGAAGGTAGCCTAGACCCTAATGTTTTCTTATTTTAAAGATTAACGTGAAGTGTCAGTTCCAAATGCAATGTGGCTGGGTGAAACTAATCAACGTTAAGCAAACCACAATTTATTTAAATACTGTTTCTGTGCTGTACGTTGCTATGACTCTATGACTATAGTTAAAAATCACACAACACCTCTATTCCTGATGAAGGGCTTTTGCACGAAACATCAATTTTCCTGCTCCTCAGAGGCTGCCTGACCTGCTGTGCTTTTCCAGCACCACTCTGATCGAAACCAGGTTATAGTCCACCAGGTTTATTTGGAAGCACTAGCTTTCAGAGCGCTGCTCCTTCATCAGGTAGTTGTCACAACCACCTGGTGAAAGAGCAGTGCTCCAAAAGCTAGTGCTACCAAGTAAATCTATTGAACTATAACCTGATGTTGTGTGATTTCTAACTTTGTCCACCCCAGTCCAATACCGGTTCCTCCACATCCATGACTATAGGTGAAACACAACAAAAGAAAGAAGAACTTAGAATAACTTAACTCATTTGAAAAACTTAATAGAAT
The DNA here is from genome assembly GCF_004010195.1 of Chiloscyllium plagiosum. Lineage (NCBI taxonomy): Eukaryota > Metazoa > Chordata > Chondrichthyes > Orectolobiformes > Hemiscylliidae > Chiloscyllium > Chiloscyllium plagiosum. The sequence continues at coordinate 9,377,959 of NC_057747.1, read as the reverse complement.
AATGGGTATAGCCTCACAGCGCCAGAGACCCAGGTTCAATTCCTGCCTCATGCGACTGACTGTGTGGAGTTTGCACATTCTCCCTGTGTCTGCGTGGGTTTCCTCCGGGTGCTCCGGTTTCCTCCTACAGTCCAAAAATGTGCAGGTTAGGTGAATTGGCCATGCTAAATTGCCCGTCGTGTTAGGCATGGGGGAATGAATCTGGGTGGGTTGCGCGGGTCGGTGTGGACTTGTTGGGCCAAAGGGCCTGTTTCCACACTGTAAGTAATCTAATCTAATCTAACTATTACTAAATAACTGTTCTAATACAGGGCGACCCCTGTATCCGTGGAATCGTTTTTCGCAATTTTATGTTTACCACGGCCTGCGCATATTTTAGGGAAGCTTCCGGAATCAGGGACCGGGGGCTGCCAAGAAGGTATATTTCCCATTTAAATGAATGGCTTCTCTCCTATCCACATTTTCGGGTTTCCGCAGTAGGCCTTGGGAAGTATCCCCCATGGGTAGGGGTGGACTACTGTATAGTAACATCCCAGAAACCCACCCCTTGGCAAAAAGGCAAATTCAGAAAACAGATTTTATCTCAGATGCAATCCAACAGCCTGGGCAGAGAACCACCTCCCCTAGCTTTTGGCTATCATCGAGAAAAGGGAAAAATAGCTTCCATTTTCTCAAGCCCACAGCAACAACTGCTGAAAGCTAACTGAAACTTCTTGATCTGTGAGAGCCTGACCACACTCACTGACAATGCTTCTATTGTTCCAATGTTCAAACAAAAAACACCCAATGCTTCACAAGTTGTTTACCTTCACATAGATTGCTCAACACCTGTCCCCCAATCTATCTCTAAAAGAAACCAAGACAACATTGTCATCAACCTGATTGGACATATTATGACAAACCTCCTGATTGGATGGGACTTGAAATCAGATATTCTAGCCCAGAGGTAGGGACAATACCACAGCACCACAAGAGCTCTGCTATCATTTGTATTCTTGCTCTAACTGGAGATTAAGAAACAAATAGCTGTGAAGATACAGGAGGTGTTTTGGTTTTATCAACATGGCAGTCAAATATCCATAAGCGCTTCATCAATTCCTGATGAGGGGCTTATGTCCGAAAAGTCAATTCTCCTGCTCCTCGGATACTGCCTGACCTGCTGTGCTTTTCCAACACCACACTCACGATTCTGATCACCAGCATCTGCAGGCCTCACTTTCTCCTCATCTAATATCCATATTCACTGAATGTTTATATGGGCAGCACTAACTAACGAGACATGACCTGCTGTGATGCTCGAGCTGATCATGATTTTTTAAAAATGGAATTACATTAAACATAAGTCATGAAGTTTTCAAAGGATGGGGCCTTGTAGCTAGTTCCATTGTGGGTTGTCCCTGGGAAGAAACATTGTTGATCAGCTGCCTTGGGAACAAATGGCTTTTGGAGTTTGTGAGGTTGGGAACCTTACATTTCTTCATTGCCAAAGGGAACCAGGGATTTGTTTCTGTCAGTTCTAGCCTGTCCATTCCAATTGCCGATATGATGCTGAATCAATATTTTCTTTGGAAAAGCCAAGGTGTCTTCATTGGATTTAACCAGATAGATCTTCGTAGTATAAGAGCATCATTATGTTGCAGACGCAGTCTCAACCCGACTCCTGCATTGTGCAACATGCAGTCCACAGACACACCACAAAGGGACTCTGTGCACAGATGAAATTGCATGTGACCTTCCATCACTAGTTAAATTCGAATGTTAGCTGAGTGCAAATAGGATTTCCAGCCTCTCTGCTACCATTAACAGTGTTCAAATTTAAGACTAAAAGCAGTGAAACACCCACGTCTTTTTTAAATTTGTCTCGGCACCAGGTTAAGGTATTAATTGCTGGAGTCTGTAGCTCAAGGACCAAGAAAGAGTTCTCAGGGTATGAGCAGGAGGCTTTGGTCTCGGTCTGCTAACCTTTGCTTTTCAGAGATGACCACGCTGGCTCCCAAGTTAAAACACAGCCTCTGCACAGTTGTACCTCAACAATTCATTGGTTTCGATCCAGCACGCCATGGTACATTGTACATTGCATCTGGGAGAGAGGTTGGCAAGTATTGCAGGAGTGATCTGATGCCCCATCAGAAATTACCTTTATATTGAAACAGGGTGAACACTAATTATATAGAGGTCAAGTGTTGACCACTGTCTACTAGAAAGAACCATCTCCTTCCAGTGGCGTGATCTTACATGACTTCCTAACGATGATGTGAACTGCCTTACTTACACCTTCACATTAGTACTTTATATTATCAATCTCCAGGCATCAGCTAATGTTCAGTTGGTAACAATTTTTTTTGAGTTACAAGATCAGAGATTTAGGAACGTATTGGCCAGAATAGGCCATTCAGCCACTTGTGCCTGCTCCTTCATTCTAGATCATTGTTGATCTTTTAACTCTATGCCCGTCATCTGCTGTCCCCATTTCCCTTGATTCCAGTCATAACCAGAAACCTATCAGTCTCTGCCATAAATGCATTTAATGGCTGAGCTTCCACAGGGCTCTGGGCAAGAGAATTCCACAGATTAACCACCTTCTGATTGACTCACCACCCTCATCTCAGTTCTTAAATGTGTTGTCTTTTATTCTATGTCCTGTAGTTATTCTATCTGTCCCTTTAAGACTTCTGATAAATTTTGTATGACATCACCTCTTCTTCTAGACTCCAGAGAATATTGGTGTTGTAACTCTGTATGGTAGCTCACTGAGCTTGAAGGTTTGTTTTCAGATGTTCCGTCACCATGTCTAGGTAACATCATCAGTGAGAGTCTCTGGTGAAGCGCTGGTGGTATGTCCCGCTTCTCTGTTTATAGGTCTTGGTTGCTTAAGGTGGGTGATGTCATTTCCAGTTCTTTTTCTCAAGGGAAGTTGATAGCATCTAAATCGAAGTGTCTATTGATGAAGTTCTGGTTAGAATGCCATGCCTCTAAGAATGCTCATGCGTATCTTTGTTTCGCCTGTCCTCGGATGTGTGTGGTTTCCCAATCAAAGTGGTGTCCTTCTTTGTCTGTATGTACAGAAACTTGTGATAGTGGGCCAGTTGGTGTTCATGTGTCCTGGTGGCAAGTTTCCTGCTCATTTGTCTAATGTAGTGTTTTTTATTGATATAGAGTCATTGTATGGTATCTTGTAAATGACGTTAGTTTTGCTGGTAGTATCTAATAGATCCTTTAAGTTCATCAGTCGCTGTTTAAGCATATTGGTAGGTTTGTATATTGGTGTAGTCTACTCACTCCCTCCCCTTAAGACTGTCCCATCATCCCAGGAATCCATCTGGTGAACCTCTGCTGTACCCCCTCTCTCACAAATATCTACCTCCTTAGGCAAGCAGGTCAGAACTGCACCTAATACTCCAGGAGTCCTCTCACCAGTGTTCTGTATAATTGAAGCAAGACTTCTTTGCTCCCGTACTCAATCCTCTTGTGATAAATACTCATATACCATTTACTTTGCAAATTGCTTGCTGAACCTACATGTTAGTTTTCAATAAGTTATGAACAAGGAGAACTTTGTACATCAACATTTTCCAATTCTCTCACCACTTAAAGAAATTCTTTGCACCTATCTTACCAAAGTGGATAACATCACAATTATTCATATTGTATTCCAGCTTACCCACTTGCTCAACCTGTCTAAAATCCTCTTGGATGCTCTTTGCATCTTCCTCATGATTAATATTCCTATCCCATTTTGTATAAGTTGCAATGCCCTCAGGTCCAAATCATTGATATAAATTGTGAACTAGGACCCAAACATAGTTAGCCATTGATCACAATCTGTCAACCTGAAAATGATACTTTCATTCTTACTCGCTGTTTTCTGCTTTTTAATCATTCCTCAATTCTAGGATATCGCTCCCAAACCCAGGTGCTTTAATTTTCTCCACTAACATTGAGTGTGGAATGTTACCAAAAGCCTTTTGAAGATCCAAGCACAACGTATCAACTGGTTCACTTTTATTAACTCTGCTCGCAATATCCTCAAAAAACTCTATCTGGTTTGTCAAATATTATTGCCCCTTCAGAAACCCATGTTGACTCAGCTCATTCAGACAATTACCTTCTAAATATCTCATAATCAAACCCTCTGTAATGGATATGAGTATTTTCCCAACAAAAACCAACATCTTTTCCCTAAGGTAGGGGAGTTCAAAACTACAGAGCATAAATTTAAGGTAAGAGGGGAAAGATTTAAAAGTTACCTAAGCGATAACATTTTTACACAGGGGGCGTTGCGTATATGGAGTGAGTGGGGAGGCTGGTACAATTATTACATTTAAAAGGCATATGGGTGAGGATATGAATAGGAAAGGTTTAGAGGGATATAGGTCAAATGCTGGCAAATTTATTAAATTAATTTAGGATTTAGGCACTGCTGCCTCACAGCGCCAGAGACCCGGGTTCAATTCCCGCCTCAGGCGACTGACCGTGTGGAGTTTGCATGTTCTCCCCATGTCTGCGTGGGTTTCCTCCGGGTGCTCCGGTTTCCTCCCACAGTCCAAAGATGTGCAGGTCAGGTGAATTGGCCATGCTAAATTGCCTGTAGTGTTAGGTAAGGGGTAAATGTAGGGGTATGGGTGGGTTGCGCTTCAGCGGGTCAGTGTGGACTTGTTGGACCGAAGGGCCTGTTTCCACACTGTAATGTAATCTAATCTAATCTAATCTAATATCTGGTCAGCATGGACGAGTTGGACCAAAGAGTCTGTTTCTGTGCTATCCATCTTATCACAAAGCTGGTCCTTTATTTTTTCTCAGAGCTTTTCCTTTTCTTAAGAATATTGTATCCTTGATTATTTTCAGAGAGGTCATAAAACCCTCTTGGCTCCAAGGTGACTAGTTTGGTACAGAGATGAAAAAGGATGTTGAGAGGCCTTTTGTTTATATGTAAACAGATGAGACTTCAGGCCAACGTGGTCATGGTTTAGAAGTGATCTGTATAATGAAAGGGGAGTGGTCAGCTCTCTATCTGAGCAGTTCAGTCCAGAACTAGTTAAGACTTCAGCTGTGTGGAAACTAGCTGCTAAACTCTCTATTCTTCTGCCCTTCTAACTTCAACTTGGAAATATTTGTTCCATTTTTACTGTTTTTTTTAAGGAGGTTTGCTTATTGGGACTGTTGTGTATATTTGGAACAGCATAATTAAGTCTAGTTTGGATAGGTTGAGTTCTGTAGGGGTTTTTTGTTCTGTTCTTTGTGTTTCGTTGAGTAATTTTGTGAATAAATGTTTGCCTGTTTTAAAACCTAGTTCCCTGTTCCCTGGATGCTGCCTGACCTGCTGTGCTGTTCCAGCAATAAAGTTTCAACTTAAAACCTAGTAGTCAACCATGCTAACTTACTCCGGGTAATTTTCATTGTATACTTACCGAAACAAATTGCAAATTTATGGTCTGTGCTGCCTGCTTAAGAATGGTTTGAGTGGTTTGGTCCAGTCCATAATACGCTCTATGACTCCATAACTGACGTTTGGCCAACAGGTCTGTAGTTCCTTGTTCTCTTTTCCTTCTTTCTTAAAGAGTGGGTTAGTGTTTGCAACTTTCCATTCTGCATGAACTACTTTGAAAGATAATGAACACCATCCATTATCTCTGAGGTTACCTGCAGTACATGTGATTGTCTAGACCACATGAAGCATCTTCAGCTCCTCATGCTGGGCAAAATGGGCCTTTCATGCAGCTAGGCTGTCCTGCCTTGTCCTACTCACCTGAAAGTGAAGGTGAGGAAGGAGAAAGTGAAATTATTCACTGATTGGCTCCTCAGTCTCTGACTGCCTGTCGTGGGTCCTCTTTATTTACCCGCTCCTCTGAGTGTCTCTGACAGTCTCTCGCATTGCCTGCTCATCTAGGTGATGCTGCCTGCCTGTATTAGTGCTTCCTCTTGCCCACTCCTTTCAGTGTGACTTGGCTGCCTGTCAATGGGTGCTCCACTCACCTGCTGAATTGAGTGGAATGATTTATTGTCACTTGTATTTTACCGTGAATAATGCAGCAAAGGACAGTGAAAAGCTTTCAATACCAGAGTAAAAATAAAAAGATATAACTGAAAGAGAGTCTATCTTCATTCCGCTACCTCTGCCATGTGTCCTGAGCCCTCAGCTGGCTCACCACCCACTGCTCTGCCAATTCACCTGCACCAGACCCACCAATGTAGGAGGTGCCACTCATCAGGCACCATATCTTCACTGCTACGCCCAGCTCACCGAAGGGCCGCCACTGCCGCGCCCGTGCTGAACCCGCACTTGCCATACTATCAGGAGGCCCCAGTGCAGCTGCTCTATCAATGATGCTAGGAATCCCAGCTCTGAGCATACCACACTGCCACCAATGCTTTGCCAATGCCAGAGTCCTCAGTCTGGGTGTACTGCTGCCAATGCCACGTGTCCCCATTCCAGGCATACCCAACTGCTTCCAATGTCAGTAGTCCCCGCTCTGGGCATACCACACTGCTGCCAATACCAGGAGCCCCTTCTCCAGGCATTCCATACTGCTGCCAATGCCTTGCCAACTCTAAGAATCTCCGCTCAGAGCCAACTGCAACCTGCAGTCTCTGGCTCCGCTGGAATGCCAGTCCACTACCATCTCACCAAAGGTTTCACTCCAACTGCACCCCATCCCCCCTCCAAGATGTCACCTCACCGGCGCCACCATCTTGAAGAGTCTGTTGTTGCTGCCGCTGCCTCCGATCGCTGGAGGAGCTTTCCTGCTGCCGGTGGCAGCTCCAGGTGTCTGGGGCAACGTCCTCATTGCCATCACCGATGACTACCGCTGCCATTCCGCACACAGCCTATCCTCCCTACCATGTCCAATGGCACCGATTAACCCACCGGAAAGGGCTTTAAAGAAAAAAAAAGTGAATGAAAGAAAATGCAAAAAGAAAGAGCAGAGTGAAAACAAAAAAAAAGAAAGCAGATGGGAGCTGATGAGCCCTGCGCCTTTGCTACTTTGCTGCCATCTTGGATTTGCTCCACTACGAGCTGTTGACTGTCTAATGTGGGATGCTGTTCTTAACCCAGCTACTGCTCCAGTGGGTGACACTGACTGCCTGTCTGGTGTCTCATCGTGCCTAGTTCAGATATTCACGCCAGTGAGCTGGATTCATTTTCAGATTGACATGTGCACAGGAATGAGAATATCAATACTGAGGTGAAGATGTCAGACTTTAATGCAGTCATCAAAATAAAGGTTCAACTCAATGAGACTAGATGGCCACAACCACCAGGGAACCCTGGGCTTCCAATCTAGGCGGTATTCCATAATGAAGCAAAGAACTGCGAATGCTGGAAATCTGAAACAAAAACAGAAATTGCTGGCGAAACACAGAAGTCTGGCAGCATCGGATAATACAGAGTTAACATTTCAGGTTCACTGGCCTGCCTTCAGAACTGGTAGTAGAGAGGAAATGGTCAGAGATATGCTAATGACAGGGTGGTTAGGGATGGGGGGAGGAATGAGTGGATAGGTGGAAATGGAGCCCAGAGAGAGATATCTAGAGTTAGGCAGACAACAGATGATTGATAGCAAGTCGGGGACCGAGAAAAGCTGATAATGAGAACAATCAATTGGTGAAAATGGATTAGCTGTGCTGAAAACAGCCCATGTGAAAGTGGGTAAAGGACAGGGAAGAAGATGTTCAGATTTTAATGTTCACATGAAGGTGCCGGTGTGGGGTGGACAAGGTTAAAAATCACACAACACCAGGTCCAACTGGTTTATTTGGAAGCACCAATGACTGCATTGGCACCACCTCATGCTCCCGCGAGGAGGTTGAGCAATTCATCAACTTCACCAACACATTCCACCCTGACCTTAAATTTATCTGGACCATCTCTGACACCTCCCTCCCCTTCTTGGACCTCTCCATCTCCATTAGTGAAGACCGACTTGACACTGACATTTTTTACAAACCCACCGACTCCCACAGCTACCTGGATTACAACTCTTCCCACTCTATCTCTTGCAAAAATGCCATCCCGTATTCCCAATTCCTCCGCCTCCGCTGTATCTGCTCCCAGGAGGACCAGTTCCACCACAGAACACACCAGATGGCCTCCTTCTTTAGAGACCGCAAT
>NC_057747.1:9347306-9369087 GCF_004010195.1 Chiloscyllium plagiosum | reverse complement strand
CTTTATTCCTGATGAAGGGCTTTTGCCCGAAACGTCGATTTTGCTGAAGCTCCTCGATGCTGCCTGAATCTAGGCTGACAGTTAGTGAGGGAAGGGAGAACTTTCAAAGGTACCATCCTTCAAAATAAATCATCTGCCCTTAACTACTCCATCAAAGACACTATTTAAGGAAGAGGGGAATACATTGCCTTGGTGATGTAGCCAATATTTATTCCTCAATCAGTTATTAGAAAAGATTACCTATTTTAGTAACTGATTGAGAAATAAATATTGGCTACATCACCATTATCTATTACATCAGTGTTGAAGGGAGAAGTTTGTTGTGAGTAAATTGAGTACAGCGTTGCCCACTTTAAGACAGGAACAACATTTCAAAAGTTCCTCATTGGTTTTCAAGCACTTAGAGTTGTCTTATGATCATGAAAGGCACAACATAGATTAGTTCCTTAATTACAGCATGTGTCTATTTACCCCACCCAGACAATTAAGGCTTTTCAAAGAGACAGCAATGTCTTTTGGGGAAGGCAACATTGTCAACTAGCTATCCACATGTTACAATGATTTAAAGTGCTGCCTTCCTTGAATATTATGATTTACTGAGGCACAAAGGGACACTTAATGGAAGCTGGAGAAGAACATTAGGGAGCAAGTAAAGAATTGTTTGATTCTGGTCGCCACATTACAGAAAGGACTTGGAGAGGGTGCAGAAGAGGTTTGCCAGGATGCTGCCTGGATTAGACGGTATGAGCTACAAGGAGATGCTAGAAAAACTCAGGTTGTTTGCTCTGGAGCAGCTGAGGCTAAGGGGAGACTAGATATAAGTCTATAAAATTATGAGATAATAGATAGGGTTGACAGAATCTTTTTCCAGAGTTGAAGTGTCTAATACTAGGGGCCATGTATTTAAGGCGAAAGGGAGAAAGTTCAAAGGAGATGTGAGGGGTAAGTCTTTTACGCAGAGAGTGGGAGGTGCCTGGAATTCGCTGCCGGGGGTAGTGATGGAGGCAGATAAGATAGGGACATTTAAGGGGCTTTTAGATAGGCACATGAATAAGCGAGAAATGGAGGGATATGAACCAAGGGCAAGCAGAAGCGATTTGTTTAATTTGGCACAACATCGTGGGGGCTTGTTCCTGCGTCGTACTGTTCCTGATGAAGGCTTTACGCCCGAAACGTCAATTTTCCTGCTCCTCAGATGCTGCCTGACCTGCTGTGCTTTTCCAGCGCCGTAATTTTCAACTCTGATCTCCAGCACCTGCAGTCCTCATTTTCTCCTCTACTGTTCAATGTACGATATGCATTATTGAGTTGGTGGAAGTGTTAATGGGAGGCGGCTTATATTGAACATGGGACTGAATGAACCTTTACTGTGCAGTACGGGCAGCCCCTGAGTTGCAATCAGTGAGTACGTTCACAAGTTGATTTGTACGCAAGTCAAAGCACAATTCAGGACAACATAACATAGTCATTTGCAGTCACGAGGAAGCTTTACGCATTGAATCTTTACGATTATTATTAATACGACCCTGTATGAGATCTCGGTCGTAAGTATGAGCATTTGTAAGTCGATGGTAGTAGTTCAGGAACCACCTGTATACTTTGCAACAAGGACGAGGGTGTAACAGGGCCAGGGGGGGAATTGTATATGTAAACAAACTGAGCACAGCTAACGTTGCCAATCAGGAGCATACAAAGTTCATAGAATGGTCTACAAAGTAGTCGTTTGTGTATAGTCCTAATTACAGCCCAGATAAAGGCATGACAGTTTAGCCACCTCCAAAAAAAATCGGCTTGAACTCCACAAAGTGCCGGGCTCCCATTCATGGCAAATTAAAGTCCCTTCAAATGCTCCCTGCATATTATCTCAGTGATTAATTACTCAGCAGATGGATTTCCAAACATATAATTAAAATGCGTTGATTCTAAAGGAAGTGGAATAATTAAGTACAACAATCCTAACATCATCTGACTGATGTTTCTGGGACAGGGGGTGTGGAGTGAAGGCCAAGAGTTCACCAATGTGAGGAAGGGCTTTAGATTAAACAGAGAGTGAAATGAAAGTATCTTATATCACACGGGAAAACGCTTATCACTTCTTTTGAACAAAGAAAGGACGAAAGATTAGGATGTACATAGTGCTATTCATGACCATCCAGAAACATGATGTGTCGGCTGTGGACTGGGGTGGATAATGTCAGAAGTCACACGACACCAACTTATAGTGCAACAGGTTCATGTGAAATCACAAGCTTTCAGAGCAGAGATAAAGGGGCTTGTGATTCCTGACTTCATCCAGAAACACTTCACAACCAAATGGTCCTTTTGAAGTGCAGTAACTATTCCAATATCAGAAACACAAGCTGCCAATGTGTGCAAAGGAAGATCCCATAAACTGAGATAATAACCATATCCTTTTCTTTGGTGATGTACATTATAAAGTCATAGAGATGTACAGGAGAGAAACAGACCATGCAGTCCAATTCGTCCATGCCGACCAGATACTCTAAATTAATTGAGTCCTATTGCCAGTACTTGGCCCGTATCCCTTAAGGGATGAATATACAGGACATCCGGGCAAGTACCCCTATTCTTTTTCAAAATAGTAACAAAGGATCTTTCTCATCAACCCAAGACGACCAATGGATCCTCAAATTCAAACACATCATCCCTGACAGTGCAGCATTCCTTCAGGGCTACATGGACAGTGTCATCCTGGATTTGGTGATAAATCTGTGATCAGCAGATCAGATTCACAGTGAAGATATTGTGGGCAAATGTTGATGCATTTCCACGCCTTTTGTACACTGATAAGTTAAGAAAGGGTAAATTATAACATTTATATCATCCTGCTTACTTTTTCATTTCTATGAAGCCATCCTCACAGTTCAGAGTGACAATAACCCCTCAGTAGCCTGTTTGTATAATTTTGATAGAGGGGTTAGGAGTTCTAATGGAAGAAGAAGCTATTCTTTCTCTTTTTTATGTCATTTCCTTGCACTGTGTGCTATCCATTATTGAATGAATTTGAAGATGACCTGTGCCTGGACTGAGCAGCTCCAGAAATAATGTGTTTGCATCGAGCAGAAAATGGAAGGTTCTTTCTTCTGCAGTTTTCCCTCTTCCAAAAGAGCAAGGACAGTTATAAGATGTCAGAAGGAGCAGTCGCTTCCCCTCTGACCTCAGCCCACAGCACCTGGAATCAGGACCATATTACAATTGTTCTGCATGTTGATTGACATATAGGTTGTGGGAACACGACCTGAGATGAAAATTGTGCAGGATGGTTCCTGTATCTGCAACTACAGTAATCCAGTAGCAAGCTAAGGTCACCTATTCTTGAACACCAACAGTAGACTCCCATTGTACTCCAGAATGCTTCCATTATGTGGAGATGCCGGTGTTGGACTGGGGTGTACAAAGTTAAAAAAAATCACACAACACCAGGCTATAGTGCAACAGGTTTAATTGAAAGCACACTAGCTTTCGGAGCGTCGCTCCTTCATCAGGTGGTAGTCACTATCACCTGATGAAGGAGCGATGCTCCGAAAGCTAGTGTGCTTCCAATTAAACCTGTTGCACTATAGCCTGGTGTTGTGTGATTTTTAAATCCATTATGTGGAATATACAGTGAAGAAATAAGCTAGTTGGCCCAACCAGATCTTGGTAGTGTTAATGTTCCATGCTTTTCTAATCTAAATGCACCACTGCAATCCATTCTTCCCATCTTCCTCCTATCCATGTGTAGCTAAATACATCATACAGTCATAGAAATGTACAGCACAGAAGCAGACCCTTCAGTCCAACTCGTCCATGCTGAACAGATATCCTAACCTAATCTAGTCCCTTTTGCCAGCGCTTGGCCCATTTCCCTCTAAACCCTTCCTATTCATATACATATCTATGACCATTGAGTTGTCTCTGATTTTTGAACTAACATCTATCCTTTGGTATACACCTGAGAAGCAGACTATCTAATCATTATCATATTTTGGGAGTCGAAATTAATCTAATCCTATTTGCCAGCAACTGGCCCATATCCCTCTGAACGATCACAGCAAGAGCCTCTCCTGCTATATTTCTCCCCTCGAGCTCAATCTCTACCTTGGTTGAGATCAGAGAGCTCTAAGATCTCTTAGAAGGCTGAAGCCAAAACAGCAGCTGGAGATAGTGCTGACTCTGCCTAATTATACAGAAACTCAAATGAGCGAACAATGTGTATTTATTTGAGGACAGACTCCCAACACAGGGCCCAGCGACGGTCAAGGAAATTGGTAACTGAAACTATAACCTGGAAAAGGATGAGGAAAAACACCTCATAAAGGATTGCTTGTGAGCGGAGTGAGACTGACCTTTGAGATAGGTTCTTGCACATATTGAAAATCAATTAAATTATATTAGATATTGAATTTCAGCTTGGTTCACAATGTTATCCATTATTCAAGATGTTTTCTTCTCAAACAAAATTGGCAGCAGATCAAAGGTTACCGAGGTACACTTTAGAGTCTCCAGTAATTTGAGGTAGTGATGTAATATGTTTCATTTTCTTGGAAGCCATTAATACTTACAATAACCAATTTATTGCACTGTGGAGCGATAGTTATGTCTTAAAGTGATATACACATGAACAAAAGCCCTCTTGTTTTATTCACAATGAGCGTTACAAATATCAATTGGGCTATCAATTTGTGCCGAAAAAACATACATCCCATTCCTTTAAATTCCGTGCTGGTGCATTTGAGCAGTTCATTTCTGCACTTACAATGAAAATAACTACATTTACGTAGCAAAGACCCAGGAATTAACGCTACCAACTGTATTCTTTTATGACCGATGGGCTGTTGAATTGTAAATGGCCAAACAGAAAAGACAGGCAACTCTTAAAAGGGCCAGCATATTCCCTGCAAGATCATTTTTGCTCATATACTTTGTTGTCGAGATCGAAGCCACATAAGCAGCAATAAAACTGCTGCTGATTGTGTTCCATTCATTTTAATGATATCAGCTGCTCTGTCTGGGAAGGCTGATCCAATAATAATTTTCCAAAGGTGTAAACCTGAAAAGGAGAATTCAGCAGGACCACAGGGAAAGAGCACAGAGAGTATGACTAGTTAGGTAGGTCCTTCAGAGAGCCAGAACAGGCTGAATGGCTTCCTTCTACGCTCCGAGATTCACTTGAAAATCACGAGCTAGACAGTGAGCACAGATCTGGAGCACGGATTGTCATGTGATCTGTCCTTAGTTGACAGCATGGCTTTACCGCAAATCTGGCCAATGTAATGGAACCTTTTGGATGACAATGTTCCTGGGCTTTACCAAGGAGTGGGCCTGGCTGAATATGTTCTCATTACAGCAACAAAATCATATTTACACAATACATGACAAAGCAGTCAGCTACAAGACTGGGCTCAAACACATCCTGGACATTGTTGAACATAGAAGACTAATAGAGTCATAGTCACAGAATCATACAGCATGGAAACAGACCCTTCTATCCAACTAGTCCATGCTCCTGGTCCATAACCCTCCAAACCTTTCCCATTCATGTACTTATCTAAGTGTACTTTAAACATTGTAATTGTGCCCACATCCACCACTTCCTCAGAAAGACCATTCCGCACACAAACCACTCTCTGTGTAAAAAAAGTTGCCCCTCATGCTTTTGTAAATCTCTCTCCTCTCACCTCAAAAATGTGCCCCTAGTCTCGAAATCCCCCATGCTAAGGTAGAGAGACCTGCCATTAACTCTATCTATACCCCTCATGATTTTTAAAATCTCTATAAGGTCACCTCTCAACCTCCTATGCTCCAGTGAAAAAGTCCCAGTCTATCCAGCCTTTCTTTATAACTCAAACCTTCCACACCCGGCAACATCCTGGTAAATCTGCTATGAACCCTCTGCAGCTTAATAGTATCCTTCCTGTAAATTGTTTTAAAAAAATGGTTGACACATTTATCAATACTTAATTTCTTGATAAAAACAATGGTTTTCAACCATTTACAATTTTAAATACATGATAAAAGATCATAGCAACTATGTGGTTCAGATATAAACTACTAACATATGTGTCTAAATGCAGAGCTATATACAAAGGTAAGAGATTCGGTTATCCCACTTAATCTACATGTCCACTGAGTTAACATAGGGAAGGCTGCAAGACCAGCAATCATTAGGGGGTGAGCTACAAATTTAGTCCCGTGTTACATGTACTATTAACAAAGGTCAGGAACTTTAACAGCCATACATTACTGTGTTGTTGCCATGGTGCAAGTGTTACCAGCGATTTAGTGGAATGTCAATTATTTGGTAATTGTCCTTCATCTCCTCAATGCCACGATGGACATCACTGTTCTGCCACTTCAGTGCTTTGATCAGCGTGATTGGCCAACACAAGAGCTGAGCCAACCACAATTCTCCACACACCCACCCCCACCGCAAGGAGAGGAGAGGCCAATGCTGAATGGACACCACAAAACAAAGACACAACCTTTTACAGTCGTGGGGAAGAGAGTAAAACTTTTCACAGCCATTGTCTGCCTGGCAACATTTCATTAGAGTTAGCACCCAGTAAATGAGCTCATGAAGAAATTGTCTGTTTTTAAAGAAAGGCCAACACATAGTGTTCAGACACAACTCTTCCCACTGTGGGCTAGTAATGCACCATGAAGCGTCTTTCTCCTTGCACTTGGTAAACTGGGTCCAAGTGGACCATCGTCATGCTGCGTTTGCTTTCTGTTTCATGTTAATTTGAGGCACTGTTATTTTTCTTCCCGTGCAGTAAATTCCATTTTGGAAGTTGCAGGGGCTTTCTCTCTTTCACTGGTTTGTTCAGAAAGTAGCGTTGATGTCAAGCCTATCGGCTTTGGTTCCAGATAAAGCTCTTTAATAGTCCATTTTCACGCATGTGAAATATTTATGCTCAAAGCCCCTAGTAAATGGTGATGATGTTCACACAATATACCTGCTGTTAGACACAGGAGGTTGTCCCTTCTCCCTATTGTCTCTCAGCGAGTATGTCAAAGGAGATTCTCTGTCAGAAATTTATACCCTGCTGCAGGAAGCCCTTCTGAATAGCAGAGGGGGGAGACTGAAACAAAAACCACTTTGTTGTGAACTCTTTATTTAAAATGGAAGTCACTCTCGATACTCACTACATGTGCATACCATATGTCACTTTAGTCTTAATTATTATTGTGTAATAAGTTGGGGTCTTAATTAGGAATAATTAACATCGATCAACACTGATCACATCCAAAGTTGCTTGAAGGAATCCTCCAGGATAATGTCCTTCAATTATCCCTGCAACCTGTTGTTCCTGAGGTTCTTGACCTTTTAAAAAAACATAGGATTAAAAGGTGAAAAAGTAGCACTACATTGACATTCCAATGACCCCAACTGCAAGCATAAGACATATTTATTTTATGAGCTGAAAATGTATTGCTGGAACAGCGCAGCAGGTCAGGCAGCATCCAGGGAACAGGAGAATCGACGTTTCGGGCATAAGCCCTTCTTCAGGAATGAGGCTCATTCCAGAAGAAGGGCTTATGCCCGAAATGTCAATTCTCCTATTCCCTGGATGCTACCTGACCTGCTGCGCTGTTCCAGCAACACATTTTCAGCTCTGATCTCCAGCATCTGCAGACCTCACTTTCTCCTCATATTTATTTTACGAATCAAGTTGAACAAACATTGGGATACAGTCCAGCTCCTGGTTTTGATCACCGGCATCCTGTTGTTTCTAAAGCTGAAGCAGATATTTGGACATTCCCAGAGTTAGATGCAGTCCCCTGTGATTCTGCCCCCACTACTGTAGCTATTCCTTTTCAACACAACTTTATGAAGTTTGCATCACAGGTAGACATGGTGGTTAAAAGGGCGTTCAGCACGCTTGCCTTCATTACTCAGTCCTTTAAGTATAGGATTTGGGACATCATGTTGAGTTTGTACAGAACGTTGCTGAGGTCCTTTCTGGAGCACTGTGTCCAGTTCTGGTCTCCCTGTTAAAGAAAGGATATTATTAAGCTGGAGAGGATTCAGAAAAGGTTTACCAGAAGGTTGCCAGGTATGGAAGGTTTGACATATAAGGAGAGGTTGGATAGGCTGGGACTTTTTTTCACTGGAGTGTTGCAGGTTGAGGTTGTAGAGGTTTATAAAATCATGAGGGATATAGATAAGGTGAATGGGAGGTGTCTTTTCTGTCGGATAAGGGATTTCAAGACTAGTTGTGGAACTGGAATCACACATAGGGCTGACCCAGTGAAGGTGGGAGATTTCCTTCCCTAAAAGACGGGAGGGAATCTGATGGGTTTTTTTTACGACAAACAATGTCAAGGCAACCATCAGTGGGATACTTTCAATTCCAGCTCTTATTAAGTGCCTTGAATCCATGTTGCCATAGCCCCTATCAACCACTAGATTGCTAAGCCACTGAAATGACCACAACAGCGCCATCTCCCGCTTGTACAGCACTAAAATCAGCTTCATGATTCCTGGGCATTGAGAGAAAGTAGAATGAGAACCCAAGGTTTGTGGAGGAGGAATCATAGTTTTGAGTAGGACTTGGTTGCATGAGGATTCTTGTCATTTTACAAAATTTTCGGAAATTTAAAATGTGAGGAATCTTTGCACTTGCCCCATTTCTGAAATGGGAAGAGAGAGGACAGAAGGGAATGATGCTCTCCAAAAGAACCAACTTTCCTTTCACCTTTCCCACTGCAAGGTGAAAGCTCAGCTGTGTCAAACAATGCTGTGGCCATTTCAGACACATGGCTAGAGGAGGGACAATAATGGTTGTTGCAGATTCTGGGATTTCGATGTTTCAGTAAGAACAGGGAAGATGGTAAAAGGGGAGGGAATGGCTTTGTTAGTCAAGAATAGTATTACAGCAGCTGAGATAATGTTTAAGGACTCATTCACTGAGATAGCTTGGGCTGAGGTAAGAAACAGGAAAGGAGAGGTCACCCTGTTGGGAGTTTTCTACAGGCCTCCGAATTGTTTCAGGGATGTAGAGGAAAGGATAGCAAAGATGGTTCTTGATAGGAGCGAGAGTAACAGGGTAGTTGCTATGGGGCACTTTAACTTCCCCAATATTGACTGGGAATACTATAGCTCAAGTAGTTTAGATGGATCAGTTTTTGTTCAATGTGTGCAGGATAGTTTTCTGTCAGAGTATGTAGACAGGCCAACAAGAGGCAATGTGATATTGGATTTGATACTGGGGAATGAACCCGGCCAGGTGTTAGATTTGGAGGTAGGTGAGCACTTTGATGATAGTGACCATAATTCGGTTATGTTTACAATAGCAATGGGCGGGGATAGGTATATACCGCAGGGAAAGAGGTATAACTTGGGGGAAGGCAATTATGATGCAAATAGGTAAGATTTAGGATGGGGAAGGAAACCGCAGGGAATGGACACCTTGAAATGTGGAGCTTATCCAAGGAACAACTACTGCGGGTACTTGATAAGTATATACCTATCAGGCAGGGAGGTAATTGTTGAGAGAGGGAGCCGTGGTTTACTAAAGAAATTGAAACTCTTGTCAAGAGGAAGAAAAAGGCTTATGTGAGGATGAGACATGAAGCCTCAGTTAGGGGGCTTGATTATTATAAGTTAGCCAGAAAAGATCTAAAGAGAGAGCTAAGAAAAGCCCGGAGGACAAATGAGAAGTTGTTGGCAGATAGGGTCAAGGAAATCCTGAAGGCGTTCTATAGTATATCAGGAATAAAAGAATGATGAAAATAAGATTAGGGCTGATCAAAGATAATAGTGGGAAGTTGTGTGTGGAATATGAGGACATAGGAGAAAGCGCTTAATGAATACTTTTTGTCAGTATTCATATTGGAAAAGGGCAATGTTAGTGAGAATACAGAAATACAAGCTCCAAGATTAGATGGGATTGAGGTTGAAAAACAGTATGTTTTAGCAATTTTGGAAGATCTGAAAATAGATAAGATTCCTGGGCCAGATGGAATTTATCCTCAGATTCTCTGGGAAGCCAGGGAAGAGATTGTAGAGCTTTTGGTTTTGATCTTTATGTTGTCATTGTCGACAGGAGCAGTGCCAGAAGACTGAAGCAAAGCAAATGTTGTTCTCTTGTTTAAGAAGGGGAGTGGGGACAACCCTGGTAATTATAGGCCAGTGAGCCTTACTTCAGTTGTGGGTAAAGTGTTGGAAAAGGTTAAAAGAGACAGGATCTATAATCATCTGGAAAGGAATAGTTTGATTAGGGATAGTCAACACGGTTTTGTGAAGGGTAGGTCGTGCCTCACTAACCTTATTGAGTTCTTTGAGAAGGTGACAAAACAGGTGGATAAAGGTAAAGCAATTGATGTGGTGTATATGGACTTCAGTAAGGTGTTTGATAAGGTTCCCTATGGTAGGCTATTGCACAAGATATGGAGGCATGGGATTGAGGGTGATTGAGTGGTTTGGATCAGAAATTGGCTAGCTGAAAGAAGACAGAGGGTGGTGGTTGATGGGAAATGTTTATCCTGGAGCTCAGTTACCAGTGGTGTGCTGCAAGGATCTGTTTTGGGGCCGCTGCTGTTGGTCATTTTTTTCAATGTGGATGTAAAAGGATGGGTTAGTAAAAATTTGCGTATGACACTAAGGTCGGTGGAGTTGTGGATAGTGCTGAGAGAATGTTGTGGATTACAGAGGGGCATAGATAAGATGCAGAGCTGGGCTGAGAGGTGGCAAATGGAGTTTAATGCAGAAAAGTATGAGATAGTTCACTTCAGAAGAAGTAACAGAAATTCAGAGTACTGGGCTAATGGTAAAATTCTTGGCAGTGTAGATGAACAGAGAGATATCGGTGTCCAGGTGCATAAATCCCTGAAAGTTGCCACCCAGGTTGATAGGGCTGTTAAGAAGGCTTATTGGCATTTATTGGTAGGGGAATTGAGTTTCAGAGCCACAAGGTCATGCTTCAGCTGTACAAGGCACTGATAAGGCCGCACCTGGAGTATTGTGCGCAGTTCTGGTCACCACATTGTCGGAAGGATATGGAAGCTTTGGAAAGGGTTCAGAGGAGAATTCTAGGATGTTGCCTGGATGGAGGGAAGGTCTTATGAGAAAAGGTTGAGGGAACTGAGGCTGTTTTCGTTGGAGAGAAGAAGGTTGAGAGGTGACTTCATTGAGATGTACAAGATAATCAGAGGGTTAGATAGGGTGGACGGTAAAAGCCTTTTTCCTCGGATGGTGAAAGCTAACACAAGGGGACATAGCTTTAAATCGAGGGGTGATAAATTTAGGACAGATATCAGGGGTAGTTTCTTTACTCAGAGAGTAGTAGAGGTGTGGAACGGCCTGTCTGCAATAATAGTAGACTCGCCGACATTAAGGGCATTTAAATGGGCATTGGATATACATATAGATAATAACGAAATAGTGTAGATTAGATGGGCATCAGACTAATTTCACAAGTTGGCGCATCATCGAGGGCCGACGGGCCTGTACTCGTTGTAATGTTCTATGTTCTACGTAATGTTGGGTTAGAAACCTGAAGGCGCAATTCCCTGGGATCAAATTATTGTGGAGTGATTGACTAGCTGCTGATAAAATCCCATTGTAAGTTCTTCAGCTGGAAGAGCTAACACCAACCCACTTCCACTCACCACAACCAAAAGCTGCTACATATCTGAGAAGTCATCAGTGACCATCCCAAGCTCTGACTTTGTGCTGGAGGGATGGCTGTTGTTGATGCAGCTGAAGATAATTGGGCCAAGGACACTCCGCTGAAGAATTCCTGCAGAGATGTCGTGCAGCTGAGATGTTTAATCTCCAACAACCACAACTTTTGTCATAGGTATAACTCCATCCAGCGGAGAGTTAGCATCCAAATTTTCCCATTGATTCCAGAGTTATGTTGTGTGATTGCATTCCAAAGATTAAGAAGAACTATATGCACAAAGCCCTGAAACGTACAAGCTCTCATGTATCTCTCCACCCTTCAGGCTCTCTGCCTGTATTCCTGATGAAGGGCTTTTGCCCGAAACGTCGATTTAACTGCTCCTCGGATGCTGCCTGAACTGCTGTGCTTTTCCAGCACCACTCTAACCTAAGCTATCATGTGATCAACCCAATGAATTGCCATCTGAATCTTTGGGAATTGGTACTCTCTTAATACTCAACTATTGATAAAGGAGCCACAAACCTAATGGGAACTCAGTGCATGGAGCTAGGCATGTTCATATAACAAATATGGTGTACAATTCTGGTGTCCTTCCTATCGGTAGGATGTTGTAAAACTTGAAAGGGTTCAGAAAAGATTTACAAGGATGTTGCCAGGATTGGAGGATCTGAGCTAGAGGGAGAGGCTGAATAAGCTGGGGCTATTTTCCCTGGAGCGTCGGAGGCTGAGAGGTGACCTTATAGAGGTTTAGAAAATCATGAGGGATGTGGATAGGATAAATACACAAGGTCTTTTGCCTGAGGTGGGGGAGTCTAGAACTAGAGGGCATAGGTTTAGGGTGAGAGGGGAAAGATTTGAAAAAGGGACCTGAGGGGCAACTTTTCCACACAGAAGGTGGTGTAGAATGAATGGCCAGAGGAAATGGTGGGGACTGGTACAATTACAGCATTTAAAAGGTATCTGGATGGGTATAAGAGTAAGAAGAGTTTGGAGGGATATGGACCAAGTGCTGGTAAATGGGACTAGCTTAGGTTAGGATATCTGGTTGGCATGGATGAGTTGGACCGAAAGGTTTGTTTTTTGTGCTGTACATCTCTATGACTCTAAGACACTGTAAATAAAACAACCGCAAGTTGAGATTAGATGTCACAGTCAGGAGTTCTCTTTACAGTATAATCAATCTCAGCATGGAGCTACAGAGCATAAATTTAAAAGTATTGACAGCTCAAAGTGCTAACCAGCTAGTCCCATTCTCCAGACTTATTTCCATAGCTCTCTAAATTCATCACTTTCAAATATATTTCCAGCTCTCTTTTGAAACCTCCTGTGAAATCTTCCTCCACCACTCTGGCAGGCAGTGCATTCCAATTCCAGACAACTCTCTGAGTAAAGAAGTTTCTCCTCCTAGCTCTGTTGCTGACAATCTTGAAATTGTGACCCCTTAGTTACTGACATACCTAATGGAAACAGAATATGCATTGAAATAGAGTTACTAATTATTCCCTTTTTATCATTTACGATCTTAAATGTCTCGATAGCATTTCCTCAGATACTTCTGTCCATGAAGAAGGCTTGTTCCTCAGAATTACTCAAGCATTAGAATCAACTCACCTCTATGTTACTAAACGCCTCTGTGTGTCAGTTATTGGAACAAGAGGCAATTGTAAAGCAGCACAGAGCACTCCATACTTTACCCTCCATACTGCCTTATGTGTAGACTGAGGGATTGAGTCTGAGTGTATGCTGTGTTAAAGTGATGCAGTATACATCATCTCAGGGAGTGATGCAATTTCACATCATCATGCTCTCTTTTGCAGCCCCAGTGCAAGACAACACCACAATAAGATGTCTCCCAAATAAGAGAGTACCTCTGCAAGCCACTCGCCGTCTTGACATGGAGATATATCGCTGTTTCTTCACTGTTACTGGGTCAAAAACCTGGAATTCTTTCCACAACAACATGGTGGGTCAACTTACAGCACAGGGACTGGACCCACAGCACAGGGACTGGACCCACAGCACAGGGACTGGATTCCAGCACAGGCACTGGACCCCAGCAGAGGGACTGGACCCACAGCACAGGGACTGGACCCACAGCAAAGGGACTGGACACACAGCACAGGCACTGGACCAACAGCACATGGACTGGACCCAGAGCACAGGGACAGGACCCCAGCACAGGCACTGGACCCCAGCACAGGGAATGGACCCACAGCACAGGCACTGGATCCCAGCACAGGGACTGTACCCCAGCACAGGGACTGGACCCAAAGCACAGAGACTGGACCCCAGCACAGACACTGGAGCCCAGCAGACGAACTGGACCCACAGCACAGGATTCCAGCACAGGGACTGTACCCCAGCACAGGGACTGGACCCTAACAGAGGGACTGGAACTACAGCACAGGGATTATACCCCAGCGCAGAGACTGGACCCACAGTACTGGAACTGGATCCCAGCACAGAGACTGGACCAACAGCACAGGGACTGGACCCACAGCACAGGGACTGGACCCACAGCAGAGGGATTATACCCCAGCGCAGAGCCTGGACCCACAACACAGGGACTGGATCCCAGCACAGAGACTGGACCCCAGCACAGGGACTGGACGCAGAGCACAGGGACTGGACCCACAGCACAGGGACTGGACCCACAGCAGATGGGCTAGACCCACAGCACAGGGACTATACCCCAGCACAGGGACTAGATCCACAGCACAGGAACTGGATCCCAGCACAGGGACTAGAGCCCAGCACAGGGACTAAATCCACAGCACAGGGACTGGACCCCAGCACAGGGACTGGACCCCCGCAGAGGGACTGGATCCACAGCACAGGGACTGGACCCACAGCACAGGGACTGGATCCACAGCACAGGGACTAGACCCCAGCACAGGGACTGGACCCCAGCACAGGGACTGGATCCACAGCACAGGGACTGGATCCACAGCACAGGGACTGGACCCCAGCACAGAGACTGGACCCACAGCAGAGGGACTAGACTCACAGCACAGGGACTAGATGTACAGCACAGGGTCTGACCCCAGCCCATGGACTGGACCCACAGCACAGGGACTGGACCCAGCACAGGGACTGGACCCAGAGCACAGGGACTGGACCCCAGCACAGGGACTGGACCCACAGCACAAGGACTGGACCCACAGCACAGGGAGTGTACCCACAGCACAGAAACTGACCCCAGCACAGGGACTGGACCCCAGCACAGGGAGTGGACCCACAGCACGGGGACTGTACCCACAGCACAGAGACTGACCGCAGCACAGAGACTGACCCCAGCACAGGGACTGGACCTATAGGACAGTGACTGGACCCCAGCACAGGGACTGGACCCACAGCACAGGGACTGGATGCAGAGCACAGGGACTGGACCCACAGCACAAGGACTGGACCCACAGCACAGGGACTGGACCCACAGCACAGGGACTGGACCCGAGCACAGGGACTGGACCTACAGCACAGGGACTGGACCCCAGCACAAGGACTGAATCCACAGCACATGACTTGGCCCAAGCACAGGGACTGGATCCACAGCACAAGGACTGTACCCCAGCACAGGGACTGGACGCAGAGCACAAGGACTGGACCCACAGCACAAGGACTGGGCCCAAGCACAGGGACTGGATCCACAGCACATGGACTGGGCCCCAGCACAAGGACTGAATCCACAGCACATGACTTGGCCCAAGCACAGGGACTGGATCCACAGCACAAGGACTGTACCCCAGCACAGGGACTGGACGCAGAGCACAAGGACTGGACCCACAGCACAGGGACTGGATCCCAGCACAGCGACTGGACCCAGAGCACAGGGACTGGACCCAGCACAGGGACTGGACCCACAGCACAGGAACTAGACCCATAGCACAGGGACTGGACCCACAGCACAGGAACTAGACCCATAGCACAGAGACTGGACCCCAGCACAGGGACTGGATCCACAGCACAGGGACTGGACCCCAGCACAGGGACTGGACCCCAGCACAGGGACTGGGCCCAAGCACAGGGACTGGATCCACAGCACAGGGACTGGACCCACAGCACAGGGACTGGACGCAGAGCACAGGGACTGGATCCACAGCACAGGGACTGGACCCCAGCACAGGGACTGGACCCCAGCACAGGGACTGGGCCCAAGCACATGGACTGGACCCACAGCACAGGGACTGGACCCACAGCACAGAGACTGGACCCCAGCACAGGGACTGGATCCCAGCACAGGGACTGGACCCAGAGCACAGGGACTGGACCCAGCACAGGGACTGGACCCACAGCACAGGAACTAGACCCATAGCACAGGGACTGGACCCACAGCACAGGAACTAGACCCATAGCACAGAGACTGGACCCCAGCACAGGGACTGGACCTATAGGACAGTGACTGGACCCCAGCACAGGGACTGGATCCACAGCACAGGGACTGGACCCCAGCACAGGGAGTGGACCCACAGCACAGCGACTGAACCCACAGCACAGAGACTGGACCCCAGCACAGGGACTGGACCCACAGCACTGGGACTGGACCCACAGCACAGGGAGTGGACCCACATCACAGGGACTGGACACACAGCACAGGGACTGGATCCACAGCACAGGGACTGGACCCACAGCACAGGGACTGGACCCACAGCACAAGGACTGGACCCACAGCACAGAGACTGACCCCAGCACAGAGACTGACCCCAGCACAGGGACTGGACCTATAGGACAGTGACTGGACCCCAGTACAGGGACTGGACCCACAGCACAAGGACTGGACCCCAGCACAGGGACTGGATGCAGAGCACAGGGACTGGAGCCACAGCACAGGGACTGGACCCACAGCACAAGGACTGGACCCACAGCACAAGGACTGGACCCACAGCATAGGGACTGGACCCACAGCACAGGGACTGGAACCCAGCACAGGGACTGGACCTACAGCACAGGGACTGGACCCCAGCACATGGACTGAATCCACAGCACATGGACTGGGCCCAAGCACAGGGACTGGATCCACAGCACAAGGACTGTACCCCAGAACAGGGACTGGACGCAGAGCACAGGGACTGGACCCACAGCACAAGGACTGAGCCCAAGCACAGGGACTGGATCCACAGCACATGGAATGGGCCCAAGCACAAGGACTGGATCCACAGCACATGGACTGGGCCCAAGCACAGGGACTGGATCCACAGCACAGGGACTGGACCCACAGCACAGGGACTGGACGCAGAGCACAGGGACTGGATCCACAGCACAGGGACTGGACCCCAGCACAGGGACTAGACCCCAGCACAGGGACTAGACCCCAGCACAGGGACTGGGCCCAAGCACAGGGACTGGACCCATAGCACAGGGACTGGACCCATAGCACAGGGACTGGACCCACAGCACAGAGACTGGACCCCAGCACAGGGACTGGACCGCAGCACAGGGACTGGACCCACAGCAGATGGACTGGACCCAGAACAGGGACTGGACCCACAGCACAGGGACTGGACCCCAGCACATGGACTGAATCCACAGCACATTGACTGGGCCCCAGCACAGGGACTGGATCCACAGCACAAGGACTGTACCCCAGCACAGGGACTGGACGCAGAGCACAGGGACTGGACCCACAGCACAGGGACTGGACCCACAGCACAAGGACTGGACCCACAGCATAGGGACTGGACCCACAGCACTGGGACTGGACCCACAGCACAGGGACTGGACCCACAGCACAGGGACTGGACACACAGCACGGGGACTGGATCCACAGCACAGGGACTGGACCCACAGCACAGGGACTGGTCCCCAGCACAGGGACTAGACCCAGCACAAGGACTGGACCCAGCACAAGGACTGGACCCACAGCACAGGGACTGGACCCTAGCACAGAGACTGGACCCCAGCACAAGGACTGGACCCACAGCACAGGAACTGGGCCCCAGCAGAGGGACTGGACCCCAGCATATGGTCTGGACCCCAGCACAAGATCTGGACCCACAGAACGGGGACTGAACCCACAGCACTGTGACTGGACTTCAGCACGGGACTGGATCCCAGCACAGGGACTGGACCCACAGCACAGGGACTGGACCCACAGCACAGGGACTGGACCCACAGCACAGGGACTGGACCCCAGCAGAGGGACTGGACCCCAGCATAGGGACTGGACCCACAGCACAGGGACTGGACCCAGCACAGGGACTGGACCCAGAGCACAGGGACTGGACTCAGAGCACAGGGACTGGATCCACAGCACAGGGACTGGACCCACAGCAGAGGGGCTAGACCCACAGCACAGGGACTGGACCCCAGCACAGGGACTGGACCCAGCACAGGGACTGGACCCCAGCACAGGGACTGGACCCACAGCGCAGGGAGTGGACCCACAGCACAGGGACCAGATCCACAGCATAGGGACTGGACACATAGCATAGGGACTGGACCACAGCACAGGCACTGGACCCACAGCACAAGGACAGGACCCACAGCACAAGGACAGGACCCACAGCACAGGGACTGGACCCCAGCACAGGGACTGGACCCCAGCACAGGGACTGGACCCCAGCACAGGGACTGGACCCGCAGCACAGGGACTGGATCCACAGCACAGGGACTGGACCCACAGCACAGGGACTGGATCCATAGCACAGGGACTGGACCCAGCACAGGGACTGGACCCACAGCACAGGGACTGGACCCACAGCACAGGGACTGGACCCACAGCACAGAGACTGGACCCACAGCACAGGGACTGGACCCACAGCACAGGGACTGGACCCACAGCACAGGGACTGGACCCCAGCACAGGGACTGGACACACAGCACAGGGACTGGACCCCAGCACAGGGACTGGACCCCAGCACAGGGACTGGACCCACAGCACAGGGACTGGATCCATAGCACAGGGACTGGACCCACAGCACAGAGAGTGGACCCACAGCACAGGGACTGGACCCACAGCACAGGGACTGGACCCACAGCACAAGGACTGGACCCCAGCACAGGGATTGCACCCACAGCACAGGGACTGGACCCCAGCACAGGGACTGGACCCACAGCACAAGGAGTGGACCCACAGCACAGGGACTGGACCCACAGCACAGAGAGTGGACCCACAGCACAAGGACTGGACCCCAGCACAGGGACTGGACCCACAGCACAGGAACTGCAGCATTTCTAGAAGACAGCTCACTACCACCTTCTCAAGGGCAATGAGACATAAGCCCAGCAAGTGACACCCACATCCCACAAAGGAATGTAAAAATTGTTGCTTGTCGGCAAATTAAACAGTGAGCTTGAAATATGCTATTAAATGTATATTTTGTCTAAGTACAGCCATGTGGGCCCCAGCCCAGCCCGCCTCTTCGTTGGATACATGGAACAGTTCATCCTCTGCTACATCGATGACTGTATTGGTACCACCTCGTGCTCCAACAAGGAGGTTGAACAGTTCATCAACTTCACAAACACCTTCCACCCTGACCTTAACTTTGCCTGTACAATCATGGACACCTCCCCCCCCCTTCCTGGACGTCTCCAACTCCAGTGACCGACTCACCATGGACATCTATTTCAAACTCGCCAACTCCTGCAGCCACCTTGCCTACACCTCCTCCCATCCCACATCCTTACTCCCAAATCTTTGGCCTCCACCATATCTGCTCTGAGCGTCTGTGTGTGTGTGTGTGCGCGTGTGCACGTGTTTATGTGTGTGTGAGTGAGTGTATAGTGCAGTGGGGTCACCTGTAGTGCGACATGAACCCAAGTGCATGCGTGCGCACACACACATAGAACATAGAACATTACTGTGCAGTACAGGTCCTTCGGCCCTCGATGTTACGCCGCCCTGTGGAGCCAATCTGAAGCCCATCTAACCTATATTATTCCATTTTCATCCAGATGTTTATCCATGACCATTTAAATGCCCTTAAAGTTGGCGAGTCTACTACTGGCAGTGCAATTCATGCGAGGTAAAAACAATAACTGCAGATGCTGGAAACCAGATTCTGGATCAGTGGCGCTGGAAGAGCACAGCAATTCAGGCAGCATCCTCGTGCTCTTCCAGCACCACTGATCCAGAAAGTGCAATTCATGCCCCTACTCCTCTCTGAGTAATGAAACTACCTCTGGCATCTGTCCTATATCTATCACCCCCTCAACTTAAAGCTATGCCCCCTCGTGCTAGCCATCACCATCCAAGGAAAAAGGCTCTTACCGTCCACCCTGTCTAACCCTCTGATTAGCTTTTATGTCTCAATTAAGTCATTTCTCAACCTTCCTCTCTAACAAAAATGGCTTCAAGTCCCTCAACCTTTCCTCATAAGACCTTCCCTCCACACAGGCAACATCCTAGTAAATCTCCTCTGAACCCTTTCCAAAGCTTCCACATCCTTCCTATAATGCGGTGACAGAACTGCACACAATACTCCAAGTGTGCCTGCATCAGAGTTTTGTACAGCTGCAACGTGACTTCACGGCTCAGAAACTCTATCCTTCTACCAATAAAAGCTAACACACCTTATGCCTTCTTAACAACCCTCTCAAGCTGGGTAGCAACGTTCAGGGATCTATGTACATGGATACTAAGATCTCTCTGCTCATCTACACCAACAAGAACCTTACCTATGATTTGGAGATGCCGGTGTTGGACTGGGGTGTACAAAGTTAAAAAAATCACACAACACCAGGTTAAAGTCCAAAAGGTTTAATTGGAAGCACTAGTTTTCAGAGCGCTGCTCCTTCATCAGGTGGCTGTTACCATTAGCCCAGTACTCTTTATTCCTATTGCTCCTTCCAACGTGAATCACCTCACACTGTTCCACATTAAACTTCATTTGCCACCTCTCAGCCCAGCTCTGCAGCCTCTCTGTAACCTGCAACATCCCTCAGCACTATCCACAACTCCACCGACCTTTGTGTCATCTGCAAATTTACTAATCCATCCTTCTACATGCTCATCCAGGTCATTTATAAAAATGATAAACAGCAGTGGCCCCAGAACAGATCCTTGCAGTACACCACTGGTAACTGAACTCCAGGATGAATATTTCCCATCAACCACCTCCCTCTGTCTTCTTTCAGCCAGCCAATTTCTGATCCAAACCACTAAATCACCCTCAATCCTATGCCTCTGTATTTTGTGCAATAGCCAGTGAGGGACTTTATCAAATGCTTTCCTGAAATCCATATACACCACAACAACCACATTACCCTCATCCATACACACACACACACACACACACAAGTTTGTGGGATAAATTTGTACCTGCAGAATTACATTTTATTTTGATCAAAAACTGCATAAATCCATGTAAAATTTTGTAAACCCCAATTTAGAAATAAAATCAGTTTGACCTAACACTGAGACAAATTAGACTTTAACTTCACACCTTCAATGCAGTATCTGAGCTGAGATGGCGCCTATTGTTAAAAACTATGTTGAGAAAGTAACTTTAAAAAAGTTCTGGGATCTACTTATGAAGGCACCAAAAGTAACATGATCATCCTAAAAGATGAAAGATTCAAGCTAAATATGTTTAATATTACAATGCAGTCCTGTTGCTTTAAATTCTGTGTTGTATGATTCTGCTCCAAAACCACCTGATGAAGAAACAGCACTTTGAAAGCTATGCCTCCAATTAAATCTGTTGGACTATAACCTGGTGTTGTGCGATTTTTAACTTGTCCACCCAGTCCAACACCGGCATCTCCAAATCAAATCCAGTCCATGAGAATTTACTTTACCAGTAACAATGCCCGTTGCTGAGTAGTCATGATTTGGAGATGCTGGTGTTGGACTGGGGTGTACAAAGTTAAAAATCACACAACAGTCCATCTTCTGCAGCTACACTGGCACCACACTCCACCTTTTCCTCCGTTACATTGATGACTGTATCGGCGCTACCTCGTGCTCCCATGAGGAGGTTGAAGAGTTCATCCACTTTACTAACTCCTTCCACCCCGACCTCAAATTTACCTGGTCTGTCTCAGACTCCTCCCTCCCCTTCCTAGACCTCTCCATTTCTATCTCGGGCAACCGACCCAACACGGACATTTATAATAAACTGACCGACTCCCATAGCTACCTAGATCACACCTCCTCCCACCCTACCCCCTGTAAAAATGCCATCCCATATTCCCAATTCCTTCGCCTC
>NC_057747.1:9337568-9346880 GCF_004010195.1 Chiloscyllium plagiosum | reverse complement strand
CCATGGCAACACGACGCCTGGAGGAAGAGCGCCTCATCTTCCGCCTAGGAACCCTCCAACCACAAGGGATGAATGCAGATTTCTCCAATCTAATTTCTCCAGCTCCCCTCACCTTATCTCAGTCCCAACCCTCGGACTCAGCACCGCCTTCTTGACCTGCAATCTTCTTCCCGACCTCTCCGCCCCCACCCCCTCTCGGGCCTATCACCCTCACCTTAACCTCCATCCACCTATCGCATTCCCAAGTCCCTCCTCCCTATCTTTTATCTTAGCCTGCTTGGCACACCCTCCTCATTCACGAAGAAGGACTTATGCCCGAAACGTCGATTCTCCTGTTCCTTGGATGCTGCCTGACCTGCTGCGCTTTTCCAGCAACACATTTTCAGCTCTGATCTCCAGCATCTGAGATCCTCACTTTCTCCTAAAAATCACACGACACCAGGTTATAGTCCGACAGGTTTAATTGGAAGCACACTAGCTTTCAGAGCGGTGCTCCGAACCCACCTGATGAAGCAGCGGCACTCTGAAAGCTAGTGTGCTTCCAATTAAACCTGTTGGACTATAACCTGGTGTTGTGTGATTTTTAACCTTGCTAAGTATGTACACTCTTGGGTTCCATTGGCCCAGGATAGTGGCACTGTGCTGTCATTCTATTCTGTTCCCTTAACCTGAGCCTCAATTAAGAACTTGGGACTTTCAAAACCACTGAAGGTTTTTGCAACGAATGAAGCACTTTTGAGGAGCCGAGAGTTTCACCATGTTGGAAATGAAGCAACGCATTTCCACAGCAAATGGCCACTACTGCAGTGGCGGTCAGTTCTGAGGAAGGGTCACTAGATCTGAGATGTTAACTCTGCTTTCTCCGTAGCCAATGATGCCAGGCCTGCTGAGGTTTTCCAGCAATTTCTCTTTTTGTTTTTCTTTGTAACAGTGACGGATTATCTTCTTCACAAGATGAATATTGGCCAAGGTACAAGGAAGAATGTTCCTGCCTCTTCCGTAAAGAGCCCAGCTGAGAAAGACAAAAGAGCCTTGGTCTGAGGCTGACAGACAGCATTTTTGAGAATACAGCATTCCCTGAGTATGACACTGAAGTGTCCCTTTAGCTATGGATTCAAGTTCCTCGAACCATACCCTTTTGATTTAGAAACAAATGTGCTACCAACCAAGCCATGGCTGATGTCAAACTGGTGGTTATTTGTCACCAGATCTGTATAATAATGATCTGAGAGGGTTTAATATTTTTTCCCTCAACTATAATCTCCCACCACCCAATTTCTGTCACTGAACACCCCATTATAAATTGCTGCTGGGGTCAATGCTTGTCATTCCTGATGAAGGGTCTTTGCCCAAAACGTCGATTTTCCTGCTCCTCAGATCCTGCCTGACCTGCTGAGCTTTTCCAGCATCACTCTAATCTTGACTCTAATCTCTAGCATCTGCAGTACCCACTTCTGTCAATGCTTGGGGTCCCTGACATATGTCAAGTCACTACAGTTTGGAAGCAGGATATTTAGCCCATCAAGTTTTCACCAACCCTCTGAATAACAGCCCACCTAGACCCACCCCAATTTTTCCCATGGCTACTCCACCGAGCCTGCAAATTCCTGGACGCAATAGGCAATTTAGCATGTCCAGTCCACCGAACCTGCACATCTTTGGACTGTCACCTGAGGCTGGAATCAAACCTAGGTCCCTAGCACTGTGGGGAAGCAGTGTTAACCACTGAGCCACCATGCTATGCCATATTCATTGTTAAATATCTGACCTTCCAGCAGTGTAATTATTTTGGTAACACATTGTAACGCCTTCTAAGATTAATGTAGGTTTCAATAATTTCATGAGTAAAACATTGACAAGCCTCGAGCCAATTTCAAAGTTAGAATGATTTCTTTCCTCTCCTTCAGTGCATGGATGTGTAAAATTGGCTCCAAGCTACGGCTTTTCAAAAGGTGTCAACTGACACCTTTCATGAAGAACTGAATGAGCGTCTGGAGAAGAATGGGATCGAGCACTCAGATGATAAGCACAGACAGAGATGAATGGATGGCATTTGGAACATAAGCTGTACAGCCTTTGGAAATATCACGTTAACAATTGCAATTGGTCAACAATGAACAATGCAGAGGATGTGAATTTAGTTTGGAAGATAGACACTTTGCCTACAGTAGGAAAAAGGAGCCCAAAAAAACTTTCTTCGATGATTTAGTGATTTGGAGAAGAAACCATGATGGAGCACGGTGCTCATCCTTAGAGAGAACCATCTTCATAGACCAAATTGACTTTCTGCCCCTTGCTTTCTCACATTTAAATAGAAAAGGTTAAAAATTACACAACACCAGGTTATAGCCCAACAGGTTTATTTGGAAACATGAGCATTTGGAAGCTAGTACTTCCAAATAAACCTATAACCCAGTGTTGTGTGATTTTTAACTTTGTCCACCCCAGTCCAACACTGGCTCCTCCACATCTTAAATAGAAAAGACATTTATTGTAAACAAGCAAACTTATTGTGTCAAGTTTTCCAATGGATGCAGCTAGGGATGTTGCATCATCCCGTCACAGCCATGGCAACAAGCAGAGAAGGAATACCATCCAATTTTCCATCCAATTAATTTACCGAATGGAAAATTAAAAGGGGCTCCATTGAGGTGTACACTCTTTAATCCTTCTTTATTGGCAATACTCAGGGAATCCAGTTGGCATAGGAACAGGAGAAATTCCGCTACCATTTTAATTCATTGGACAAAATATGTAAACCTATTGGTATCCATTAAACAATAGCAATATAAGTCCAGCTGTTTGTGATCTTATTTTTGTCCACTGGGAATTACATTCCTGAGATGGGAACTTGTGCTAATAATGTGCAAATACCTTTTTAATATTTTATCATGATGGCAACAAGTTGTTGAAATGTATTTGAAATGGTCAGGATAGGGTGGTAATGTGTGAAACTAGTCATATTGAGGGAGAATGAGAAATTTTAAGAACAGAATGTGCCGAGGTGTATTATGGGGAAATAAGAGCTGGAGGAGGCCATTCGGCCCTTTGAGCCAGCTCTACCTATCATGGCTGGTCATCCAACTCAATTGTTTATTCCCACTTTTCCCTTTGACCCCCTTAGCCCCAAGTGCTGTGGGAAAACCTTCCTGAATTACCTGAATAAGAAGGATATTGTCAAGCTGGAATGGTTTCAGAAGAGATTTACCAGGATGTTGCCAGGAATGGAGAGTTTAAGTTATAAAGAAAGGCTGGATAGGCTGGGACATTTTTCACTAGAGCATAGCAAGTTGAGGAGTGACCTTATAGAGGTTTATAAAATCATGGGGGGGGGGCATAGATAATGTGAACGACAAGAGTCTCTTCCCTAACTTTGGGGGTTTCATGTCTAGGGGACATTCTTTTAAGGTGATAGGAGAAAGATTTTAAAAAGACATGAGTGGCAATATATTTGCACAGAGAGGGGTTTGTGTTTGGAATGAACTTCCAGAGGAAGTGACAGATGCAGGTACAGTTACAAGGTTTAAAATAAATGTTTGGAGGGATATGGACCAAGCGGAAGCAGGTGGGACTTGTTTAGTTTGGGAATTTGGTCAGCGTAAATTGGTTGGACCAGAGGGTCTGTTTCCGTGCTGAATGACATTATGACTCTCTGACAAGAGGCAAATGGCTAAAAGGTGTAAGATGGGTAGTCTAGAGTCACCTTAACAGGATTTATGGTAACAAATATTAGGCATCAAGGTTAAAATTGCATTTATAACTGTAACGAGAGTTTTAGAAGATAGTTAAAGAGCACAGGAAATGTAAATAATCAAAAGATGTTGAAAAAAAACCTTCACTTTTAACCCCCTTCTCTGTCAAATAACCAGCCTGGTATTTGGGGTCCTGTGTGTGGAGACATTCAAGAGAAAGGAATAATGGACTAAATGACGGTGATTTTTGAGAAAAAGGATGAGGGTTTGTGCAAAGAGAGGTCACTGGAGGTGTCTCTGGCAGTGAACAAATTGGGTTTATCCCTGGCCTTCACAATGACCGAAGAGCAAAGAATGAAACAAAGGCAATTCATTTTTTGAGGAGATCAAACAAGAGAAAGAATACCACTTAGAAAAAGAAATTACTCTGTCACAAGAAGATTCAATAAAGCCAGGAAATCTAGGAGTCCTGAAATACCAAATTTTAAGTATAAGGCAATAAGAAATGAGAACAGGAATAGCCTGTCTGGCTTCTTGAGCCTGCTCACCATTCAACATGATCACGGTGGATCTGAAATTCCTCACACCCGCTTTCTTACCTTTTCCCCATAATTCTTGATTTCCCTACTGATCTAGAATCCATCTCAGCCTTACACACACAGGGACTCCAGAGACTCTCTGTAGGAAGGAGTTCTCAGCCTTCTGAGAGACAAATTGAAGGTGATTAGACAAAGCATTGATCAGATGGAAATTTGTATTTTCAATAAAATACAATCTATATAATGAGTCACAATAGGTTTCAGTGTTATAATCTTATAGGGGTTTAATAAAATCATGGGGGCTATAGATAAGGTGAATGATGGGTGTCATTTCCATGGGGTGGGGGTTTCAAGACTTGGGGGCATATTCTTAAGATGAGAGGAGAAAGATTTAAAAGATACTTGCACTGATGTTGGACATTATCACCCGAAACATCTCAAATCTTCCCACATAGTAACTGACTTTTGAATACAGTCAATGTTATTATGTACCCTCAAGTTCACCCAAGGTGGTGACAGTAGATTCAAGCTTAATCTAGTCGCCTTGAATGAATGGGCTGGAGATTACCCATTACACACAAGGAGTTACAAAGGCCAGAGGATCAAATCCACATCACCTCTGACCCTCTCCTCCCAAGGGTGGACAATCCGTTGCTGACGACTGCCACTTCTTCACACAAAGGGCAGTGGAAACCTGGAATTCTCTCCTACAAAAGATTTTGTAAATCTGGACAAGTGCAGCTTTCAAGTGTGGGATCAGTAGATTTTTTTTTCGTCAAGGTATTGAGCTGATATGGAGGAAAGGATGAAAGGGGGTGGGGTGGGGGGGGGGTGGAGGGGAGGGTTGGGGGGAAATGCAATTGACATCCAAATAACTCACGATCTAACTGAATGTGAGAGCAGTTTGGAGGGACTGTATGGCCTTCTCCCATTTCAGTATCAAGGATCATGCAGAGAGAGTGACAATTTGAAGTTTTGAAGAGCTGTTTTTACAAGTTGTACAGGATGTTGGTGAAGCTTCTTCTGAAGGATTGTGTCTAGCTCTGGTCGCCCTATTATAGGAAGAATATTATTAAGCTAGAGAGGGTTTAGAGAAGATTTACCAAGATGTTTCCAGGAATGGAGGGTCTGAGGGGCTGGTTAGGTTGCGACTTCTTTTCACTGGAGTATAGAAAGTTGAGGGGTGACTTTATTGAGGTTTGTAAAATCATGGAGGATATAGATAAAGTGAATGGCAGGTGGGGGTTTTTTCCCCCTAGGGATAGGGATTTCAAGACTAGGGAGCATATTTTTAAGGTGAGAGGAGAAAGATTTTAAAAAGTCATGAGGGGCAACTTCTTTACAGAGAGAGTGGTTCGTGTGTGGAATAAGCTTCCAGAGGAAGTGTGGATACAGTTACAACACTTAAAAGAAATTTGGATAAGTACATGAAAAAGAAATGTTCGGAGGGATATGGGCTAAGTGCAGGCAGGTGGGACTAGTTTAGTTTGAAATTATGGTCGGCATGGACTGGTTGGACCAAAGAGTCTGTTTCTATGCTCTATGACTCTATGGCTCTGTAAATTACCTCGCCAACCAGCACCTTCGAGAAGAATGGAGGAAA
The DNA here is from genome assembly GCF_004010195.1 of Chiloscyllium plagiosum. Lineage (NCBI taxonomy): Eukaryota > Metazoa > Chordata > Chondrichthyes > Orectolobiformes > Hemiscylliidae > Chiloscyllium > Chiloscyllium plagiosum. The sequence goes on along the minus strand of NC_057747.1, from coordinate 9,341,046 downwards.
TGCCGGGGGAGAAAACATCAGACAATACAGTAACAGGACTAGACCTTAACTCAAAAGGAATATGCGAGTTGGGTTTCTATTTAAAATAATGCCACGTTAATAATTTAAAATTTGACAGCAACTAGGTATTCTTCTCAAACAATGATTGATATATATTGTCCTTAATGTGGAGGCAATATAATAGACTTTGCCATTTGTGAGCTATCCAGGTGTTTTACACCATTCAACAATGCGACAATAGCTTTCTCTTTTTAATAATAGCAGATGGTACCAGGAACACAAGAGTGTGATTAGAAACCTGTAAGATTCAAATATAATACCTTGGAACTTTCAATGCTACTACAAAAACCAGAGGCACCATTCTGAAATGTAAATGGAATCAGAGTTACTAATGCTAACCACTACTGATGATCATTTCATGTGTTCTGCTTCTTTTACTTGGACAATCTGAATGCTGCCTCTTTTCCTGTTTAGTCAGCATCTATAACCACCAATACTGATCAATTTACAGGCATTTGATTCCCAGGAAATGTTTCGGATTTGGATCTTTTATAGCTGAGATATATATAATATATATAATTTAAAGTATATGTTATATATATATAGAAGAGAATAACCACAAAAAATTAGCATAATTATAGGGGACATTGATAATCCTAACCCAAAATGCTTCTCTAATGACCAAACCCATCAACTCTTATTTGGCCTATGTTCAACAGAACTGTCCGACTATAATTAAGAATATGAACAATGTTCCCCAATCGAATTGATTTTGTTCCTTGTCTCAAATAATGTAGTAAAGTGTTATACTAAAACAATTCTTCTCACTTTTTAACGTCTTTACTAAAGATTTTGGGAAATTTAGCTAGATGGTCATAGCGCAGTGTAGAAGATCAAAAGTCCAGTAAATGGGCTCAAAGCTACACAAAGATCCAGGCTAACGTTTAGTACAATAGCAAGGGACAAAATCAAACCTTATCCAGGCTTTTGTGGAATTACCTTTCAAACCTGTGACCCTTACCACAAGGGTAGTAGATACACTGGTATATATGGGTAAATCCCCCTCCAAGTCACGCATCATCCTGACTTGGAAATATATTGTTGTTCCTTCAATGTCACTGGATCAAAGTCCTGGAATTCTCTCCCAAATGGCATTGTGAGTGCCCCTACATCACAAGAACTGCAGCAGTTCAAGAAAGCAGTTCACCCACCATCTTCTCACGGACAGTTAGGGATGTGCAATCAATTCTGCCTCAGCAACTCAAGCTCACAATCCATGAAGGAGTAAAAACAAAATTGAGTCTGTGGCAACAATGAACATAGAACAGTTCAGCACAGTACAGGGCCTTTGACTCTCGATATCGTGACTAACCTACTTACCCTTCATTGTACTACCTTCCATGTATCTATCTAAGAGTCGCTTAAATGTCCCTAATGTATCTGACTCTACTAACACCACTAGCAGTGCATTCCATGCACCCACCACTCTCTGTGTAAAGAACCTACTTCTGACATCTCCACTAAATCTTCCTCCAATCACTTTAAAATTATGCCCCCTTGTAAAAATTATTTCCACTCTTGGAAAAAGCCTCTGGCTATCCATCGTATTTATGCCTCTAATCATCTTGCACACCTTCATCAAGTCACCTCACATCCTTCTACACTCCAATGAGATAAAAAAAACCCTAGTTCCCTCAACCTTTCTTCATAAGACATGCCCTCCAGTCCAGGCAGCATCCTGGTAAATCTCCTCTGCACCCTCTCTAAAGCTTCCACAACTTTCCAATAATGTGGCGACCAGAACTGAACACAACATTCCAAGTGTGATCTATAGGACTTTTTAGAGCTGCAGCATAACCTCGCGGCTCTTAAACTCAATTCCCCTGCAAATGAAAGCCAACACACCATGTACCTTCTTAACAACCTTATCAACCTGAGTGGCAACTTTTGAAGGATAATGAACCTTGATCTCAACAAAGTGACAATGAGGAGTAGGTAGGAAGGCAAATTTGGAGCAAAGATCTTTCAGAACAAAATATTAACAATGAGATATAAACTGAGATCTGAGGGAGGGTCACTTGACCCTAAACATTAACTGCCACAGATGCTGCCAGACCTGCTGAGCTTTTCAAGCAATTTCTATTTTTGTTTCTGATTGATAACATCTGCAGTTCTTTCAGTTTTTATAAGATATAACCTGTAATTGAGGTGCCTAACGATGTTTGATTAGATTACATTACAGTGTGGAAACAGGCCCTTCGGCCCAACAAGTCCACACCGACCCGCCGAAGCGAAGCCCACCCATACCCCTACATTTACCACTTACCTAACACTACGGGCAATTTAGCATGGCCAATTCACCTGATGTTGTGTGCCGTCCATTGAAATGAAAGCTATTGAACTGTACTGCACTTTATGTAATATTAAATTGAACTGTTACATGATGTACTTATACAGATTTTATGAATAATATTCTTTGGGGGCAATATCTAATAAAATAAAGCTAAAACAAATGTTTTAGTGGAATAAAGACTTAGAGAGCAGGAGTTACAAGAATAATTCCTTACTGAATAACAATTAGTTCTCTTTGGCTTGTCCAAAGCTGTGAATACGGCAGCTAAACAAACTTTCCAAATATGTGATCACTATTAAAATATTTTAAATGTTTAAAATGCCAGATGGGTGTAAGCATTGTGGAACATAACAAACTGTTGAGTAAGAAAGAGGTAGCACAAAGAGAAAACAGTAGGTGGCATGGTGCCTCAGTGGTTAGCACTGCTGCTTCACAGTACCAGGGTCCCAGGTTCAATCCTAGCCTTGGGCAACAGGCTGTGTGGAGTTTACACATCCTCCCCACATCCGTGTGTATTTCCTCCCACAGTCCAAAGATGTATAGGTCAAAAGAATTGCCCATGGTGCATTAGTCAGAGGCAAAAGTGTCTGGGTTACTCTTCATAGGGTTGGTGTGGATTGGTTGGGCTGAAGGGCCAGTTTCCACACTGTTTGGGCAAAGTTCACAACACAGAATCAGATAAGCTAATTGTTGTTTTAAGTCTGTCCAAGAGAAAGGCTGTAATAGTGAGTACAGTGGATTCTTTCTTGATTATATGTTTTTGGAGATAAGTCTCTTAATTAAACTTAAAATATAAGCCAGAGCTCTTAATTTAACCTGGTGCAGTGTTTTGTAGAGGAATAAGACGGTGTTATTTTCTGGGTCTGTAGATTGTGAAGGAGCAAAAATGGCCTTTGCAATCCGAAACATCGATTCTCCTGTTCCTTGGATGCTGCCTGACCTGCTGCGCTTTTCCAGCAACACATTTTCAGCTCTGATCTCCAGCATCTGCAGTCCTCACTTTCTCCTTTGCAGTGATATGTACTTCTTGTCAGATGTGAGAGTTTAAAGAGAGTTTAAGGGTTACTGCGGATTATATCTGCCATAAATGCTGTTGGATGTGAATCTTATCAGATCGAGTGGATC
>NC_057747.1:9325912-9332725 GCF_004010195.1 Chiloscyllium plagiosum | reverse complement strand
TTTTCATGCAGAGGGTGGTACATGTATGGAATGAGCTGCCAGAGGATGTGGTGGAGGCTGGTACAGTTGGAACATTTAAGAGGCATTTGGATGGGTATATGAATAGGAAGGGTTTGGAGTGATATGGGCCGAGTGCTGACAGGTGGAACTAGATTGGGTTGGGATATATGGTCGGCATGGACGGGTTGGATCTAAGTGTCTGTTTCCATGCTGTACATCTCTATGACTCTATGACTCTAAAATATTGCATTGAATTCTGGTCACCACGTTACAGGAAGGATGTGGATGCTTTGGAGACAGTGCAGAAGAGGTTTACCAGGATGCTGCCTGGTTTAAGGCTATGAGCGATAAGGAGATCCTAGAACTCGTATTGTTTTCTCTGGAGCAGCAGAGGCTGAGGGGAAACTTGATAGAAGTCTATGAAATTATAAATTGCATAGATAGGATTGAGAGTCAGAATCCCAGAGTTAAAATGTCTAATACTAGGGGGCATGCATTTCAGATGAGAGGGGGAAAGTTCAAAGGAGATGTGAGGGGCAAATGTTTTACACAAAGAGTGGTAGGAGTCTGAACGGGCTGCAAGGAGTGGTGGTGGAGGCGGATATTATTAAGATGTTTGAGGAACTTTTAGATTGGCACATGAATAAGCAAGGAATGGAGGGACATGGACCAAGGGCAGGCAGAAGGGATTAGTTTAATTTGGCATCATGTTCGACACAACATCGTGAACTGAAGGACCCGTTCCTGTGCTGTGTAGTTCTGTTCTAATTTTGTTTGGTTTTTAAAATTTTACAGTTTTTTTTTAATTCATTCATGGGATGTGGGTGTCACTTTATTGCCCATCCCCAGTTGTCCTGGAGAGGAAGGTGGTGAGCTGCTTCCTTGAACCGCCACAGTCCATTTTAACATTTTCGCTTACAGTTATAACTAATAATATGGAAACATGGCTGTTAGATGGAAGTTGGGAATCATCCAGTTATAAAGAAGAATCTGCACTCTAAATTGCCCCTGATCATTCTGAATTGTCTGATGGAAGGCGAGGATGGATGTAATGAAGATCTCTGGTGGAGATGTGGCACATCACGGGATGAAACCTCCAGGAATCCATCCAACCAGAGTTGGTCACCTTAACTGTAAACCCCTTTGGAGCATCTTGGGCAGCACGGTCGTTCAGTGGTTAGCACTGCTACCTCACAGCACCAGGGACCTGGGTTTGATTCCAGTCTCAGGTGACTGTCTGTTTGGAATTTGCACATTCTCCCCATGTCTGCGTGTGTTTCCTCCAGGTGCTCCGGTTTCCTCCCACGATCCAAAGATGTGCAGTTTAAGTGAATTGGCCATGCTAAATTGCCCGTAGTGTTCAGTGATGTGTGGGGGGTAAACATACAGAAGTAGAGGATTGAGGCTGCGTGAGTTACTCTTTGGAGGGTCGGTGTAGACTTGTTGGGCTAATGGCCTGTTTCCACACTGTAGGGATTCTATTCTATTCTAAGTTACAATATGCAAGAATTTCTATTGTTCTTCTGAGCCCTTAGTCCTAGATTCCCATTTTTGAGTATTTTTGTAATCCTTATTTCAAATGATCAGATAGTTCCGTTTTCCTTGCACAATAGAAAGACTTTGCAACAGAAATGAATTGTAACATCATTCTGTTTGGGTCATAAGATTGATTTATGAGAGACTGGAGGTGATTGGTATTAGCAGACACTACAACAGAACAGAATCTCTGCCAAGATGGTTGTCCCATGCAAATTCTAATGGTTAATGAGAGATAATCAGAAGTAGATAATGGAGCTTCCCTGCATTTTAATAATCAGTTGTGCGATTAATTTAAATTTCATGCTTTTCAAATGATTGCGGCTATAGTTATTATAAAAACAAGGCAGTTCCATGTTTTCATCTCCCGCTTCCCCAAACAATGAAAACATCTTCATCGTCCGAGGAATTCAAAGTCTACAATATTAATGTTGCTTTAATGTTTACACTTAGCTCTACCACAAAGGATTAAAATGGAGAGGAGGAATAATTTATCATCTTTACTCTCATTAGCAGAGCTTTGCACATTCAGAAAACACAGCAGAAGTTATATTGAATGTCTTGTTTGATTATCAGGCTCTAACACAGCACAGTTTTCAGTATTTGATTACATATAGAATTTATGCATCATAACTGATCAGGTGTACCCTAGAACCCGTGGGAAGCTAGAGAAGTGATTGTTGGGCCCTTTGCTGAGATATTTATATCATTGATAGTCACAGGTTCGGTGCTGGAAGACTGGAGGTTGGCTGATGTGGTGCCACTGTTTAAGAAGGGTGGTAAGGACAAGCCAGGGAACTATAGACTAGTGAGCCTGATGTCGGTTGTGGACAAGTTGTTGAAGGGAATCCTGAGGGACAGGATGTACATGTATTTGGAAAGGCAAGGACTGATTAGGGATTGTCAACATTACTTTGTGCATAGGAAGTCATGTCTCACAAACTTGATTGAGTTTTTGGAAGAAGTAACAAAGAGGATTGATGAGGGCAGAACAGTGGACATGATCTATATGGACTTCAGTAAGGCGTTCGACAAGGTTCCCCATGGGAGACTGATTAGCAAGGTTAGATCTCATGGAAAACAGAGAGAATGAGCCATTTGGATACAGAACTGGCTCAAAGGTAGAAGATAGAGGGTGGTGGTGGAGGGTTGTTTTTCAGACTGGAGGCCTGTGACCAGTGGAGTGCCACAAGGGTCAGTGCTGGGTCCACTACTTTTTGTCATTTACATAAATTATTTGCGTGTGAGTATAAGAGGTATAGTTAGTAAGTATACAGATGACACCAAAATTGGAGGTTTAGTGGACTGCAAAGAAGGTTACCTCAGATTACAAGGGAATCTTGATCAGGTGGGCCAATGGGTTGAGCAGATGGAGTTTAATTTAGATAAATGTGAGGTGCTGCATTTTGGGAAAGCAAATCTTAGCAGGACTTATACACTTAATGGTAAGGTCCTCAGGGGTGCTGCTGAACAAAGAGACCTTGGAGTGCAGGTTCATAGGTCCTTGAAAGTGGAGTCGCAGATAGATAAGATAGTAAAGGCAGCATTTGGTACACTTTCCTTTATTGGTCAGAGTAATGAGTACAGGAGTTGGGAGGTCATGTTGCAGCTGTACAGGACATTGGTTAGGCCACTGTTGGAATATTGCAAGCAATTCTGGCCTTCTTCCTATCAGAAGGACGTTGTGAAACTTGAAATGTTGCAGAAAAGATTAACAAGGATGTTGCCAGGGTTGGAGGATTTGAGCTATAGGGAGAGGTTGAATAGGGTAGAGCTGTTTTTCCTGGAGCGTCAGAGGCTGAGGGTTGACCTTATTAAAGTTTATAAAATCATGAGGGGCATGGATAGGATAAATAGGCAAAGTCTTTTCCCTGGGGTGGGGGAGTCTAGAACTCGAGGGCATAGGTTTAGGGTAAGAGGGGAAAGATATAAAAGAGACCTATGGGGCAACTTATTCATGCAAAGTGCGGTACGTGTATGGAATGAGCTGCCAGAGGAAGTGGTGGAGGCTGGTACAATTGCAACATTTAAAAGCTATTTGGATGGGTATATGAATAGGAAGGGTTTGGAGGGATATGGGCCGGGTGCTGGCAGGTGGGACTAGATTGGGTTGGGATATATGGTCGACAAGGATGAGTTGGATCAAAGAGTCTGTTTCTGTGCTGTACATCTCTATGACTCCAATTAAAAAGGTGAGATTTATAAAAAAAACAACTAATACTTGTCTCATTTTGGACGAACTCCTCAAGCAACTCAAGATGTCCCACTACATAAGACATTCTTTCCTCATAATAATAGACACAAACTCCTTCTCGCCATTGCCTTCTGACATCTCACAGCTCCACAGTCTCCCTTATATACCCTAATATCTTCCTGCTGTTCGACATTCCTGAGCCATGTATATTATTGCATTACTCTTGTTATTCATCACATTTTTTGACTTCTGTGTGCTCCTGACACTCCCCATTTGATTCTGAAACACCAAGCAATCTTCATACTATGAGCTGGTGCAAGGAGATTGACATGTCAGACATTGTAATTCTGGCTCCCTCAATGACCCATATGTAAATACCATGCTCAAAACAGTACAGTTGCATACGACCACGGGAAATCCCAGTATTAATCTTTGCTCTTTGGTGAATCATTTGATCCTAGCTTCGGGAGTAGTACAGGGACAATCAATGACCACAGGAATCCCAACGCAGATTGTGAATGGCAGGGAAGAACATGCATCCAGACAGCATTTTTCGCATCTCTACAAGCCACAGACAGTGCATTGGTTTTCGTGTGTCATTATTGAGGCATGGTGACTGAGTGGTTAGTACTGCTGCCTCACAACATCAGGGATCTAGGTTTGATTCCAGCCTCGGTTGACTGTCTGTCTATCTGGAGTTTGCACATTCTCCCCGTGTCTGCTTGAGTTTCCTGCATGTGTTCTGGTCTCCTCCTACAGCTCAAAGATGTGCAGCTTGACCATGGTAAATTATCCCGTAGTGTCCAGGTGGAGTATGCACAATAAATGCAGGGTTGTGAGGATGGGGTGAGATGCTCTTCAGAGGGGTTTGTGCAGATTTCATAAGCGAAATGGCACTGCAGGAATTCTAAAGATTGCTAATGTGGCAAACATAGCAGGTAACCTTTGAACAAGGAGGACCCACAGCAGTGAAACAACTGGTCAATTTATTTTGGTGGTGTATTGGCTGCTGAAGGTCAGATGGCACAGTGGCAGTGTCCATACTTCTGGGCCAGAAGCTCTATGTTCAAGCTCCACCTAACGACTTGATGGCCACCTTCACGATGTGGGTGGACAGGTTGATTCTCAGACTGGATACTCCTTCTGATAGTGTTGGCAGGAGGTGAGAGCAGCAAATGCTCCCGATCAGCCTTCCTGTAGGAGGCAGTAGCAAACTATGGTAGTACTTTGCCAGATAAAATACACAGACCAATCCATGGCTGCCAACACTGTTTTAGAGTACAATATCTGAAATAAAATGATAAGTGTTGTATGAAAGATAATGTGCACTTACATAAAACTTTTCATAATCTCAAGACATTCCAAAGTGCAGTATATTCAATGAAGTAATTTCATAATCGCCACTGTTGCAAGTAGGAAATGCAATTGGTCCAATAAAATGGGATAATAATAACCAAATAAATTATATTTTGATGTTTGATGAATAAATATATGGAAGGCATTGGAAATAGGTTCTGTGCTCTTCATAACACAGTGTCATCCGATTATTTACACCTATCTGAGTGCACAAGCAAGGCCTCAGTTTAAGTGCTCATCTGAAAAACAGCACCGCCTACAGTGCAGCACAACCTCGGTTATGTAGCGCTAGCAGGGATTCTTGTAGCCAGGTCTCTGGGTGGAGACTTGAACTCACAAACCTCTGCTTCAGTGTGGCTCCTAACAGAGCCACCTGAACTCTCTACATTTCTTTGAACAAATGGGTCCATTACATGGAATAGAGCAGGATTGTTCTTATTCCTTCTGGATGAAATGCTCAGCTATATTGCCCCTTTGCTGACTTCATAAAGACTAGGGTTCACATTTGGATAAGTACCATAAGAACTTCCAGAATCCCTGAGCCAGCACTTCCAGGAAAAGGAGAAGGAAATTCAGGCAAAGAGAAAGAGATGCTGTGTCTGTAGAAATTAATTAGAGAAAAATGCAGTATTTTCCAAAAGGGCGTAGTTGTGGACTGCCAAGTGTTAAACGATGTTGTGGTTTCATGGAGCTTGCTGGGTTACAGCAGTGAGACCCATTGCATGAAGCCCAAATGTTTGCTGCCTCACCCTTGGCACCATCCAGTAAACCTTGTAAACAATTCGTCAACCACTTAGCAACAACTGCTTTTCGTTTTGATAATTCCAAGTTCTTGCTGTCTTGATAAACTGCTGCTCAGCCCCTTTCACCAGCGCAAACCTGCAATTAGATTTGAACAGCCTAGCAGCCTTGGTTTGATTTGTAGAGCTCCTTACTCTGGGCCCTATTTGCCGAAAATATTGAGACACTCTAAAGCAATTTCCAATTCGCAAGTGTGCTGTGAACTGACTTTACATCTGTTTCTCTGCTGAGCTCATAAGATCACAAGGGACTCGCATTTATTTTTAAACAGCAGATATTAACAAAATCTATCCCCCAGCCTCTGTTTCTCAATCCTTTACAGTTATGTAAACCATACTCAATAATAACTCGAATAGAATTGCTTTCAGCACATTACTTTATACATGTAAAAAAAGTCGCCAGAGAATCTCGATTTTAACTCAATCTCCCCCAACTCATCAAGAACGAAAGATATTAGGTGGGGGGAGAAGGTTGATTGCACTACAACCAACCTTACACCATTCCAACTCCTTTAAATCAGGCCATTAATTAGCCTCTTATAAAGACAGGCGGGGGCCTTATTAACATTCCAATGTCGCGTCTTGATGACATCACTGGTGCCACAGCTTAACTTTAACTGGGAGTGAGAGGAAGGCCTCCATGACTACCTGGTCAGGTCCACGCCCCCCTACGTCCCACCGTCCCATCCTGGCACTTTCTCCTGCCACCGCAGGAACTGTAGAACCTGTGCCCACACCTCCTCCCTCACCTCTATCCAAGGCCCTAAAGGAGCCTTCCACATCCATCAAAGTTTTACCTGCACATCCACTAATATCATTTATTGTATCCGTTGCTCCCGATGCGGTCTCCTCTACATTGGGGAGACTGGGCGCCTCCTAGCAGAGCGCTTTAGGGAACATCTCCGAGACACCCGCACCAACCAACCA
>NC_057747.1:9300866-9325886 GCF_004010195.1 Chiloscyllium plagiosum | reverse complement strand
ACCTGCCTAGCTCCTTTTCCACCTATCCACTCCACCCTCTCCTCCCTGACCTATCACCTTCATCTCCTCCCCCACTCACCTATTGTACTCTATGCTACTTTCTCCCCACCCCCACCCTTCTCTAGATTATCTTTCCACGCTTCAGGCTCTCTGCCTTTATTCCTGATGAAGGGCTTTTGCCCAAAACGTCGATTTTGCTGCTCGTCGGATGCTGCCTGAACTGCTGTGCTCTTCCAGCACCACTGATCCAGAATCTGGTTTCCAGCATCTGCAGTCATTGTTTTTACCCCAGTGAGAGGAAGGCGTCAGCTAGCAATTGCTCAGTAGCTGCCAACAAAAGGTATCACTCTTTTAAGACACCTTGAATGCCCAACAGGAGCAGTAGTCCTCCGCTCCACAAGGGAGTCTTTGGCTGCCCCATCTCCGATAGCAAGCACATGGAAAAGCAGAATATTCTTCAAAAGAGGCATAACCATAAATGCAAGTGAGCAGAGGGTTTGGGGGCATTGCAGTGGTTGGAACCAGAGCCAGGTGGATCTCATTGACTATGAGATCCTTGACTGTGGATGTTAACCTGGGTCAATCAGGGAGCTCTGGCTGATAAATAATAAACTGGGGATTCAGAGAGTCTCCTCAGTTTATCCACTGGCTGGTCAGAGCCCATGTACAAACCACATGTAAATAGAGGATGACTTGGTGACAGGATACCGGCCTCTGGGCAGTTATTTCAGGCATCCATGTGTATGAATGACTCAAAGGGAGTACACGGTAACAGTAAGCAATTAGCAATCCAAATGAACTTTATTGCAAAGGGATTGCAATATCAAGGGAAGGAAATCTTGCTGCAATTATATAGAAGGAGGGTGAATAACACGGTATTGCAATAAAGGTTGACCCAACTCTTGGGATGAGAAGGCTACACTAGGAGGACAGATGAAGCAGGACAGAACTGCATTCTCTTAAATTTAGAAAAGTGAGAGGTAATCTCATTGCAATGTGTCATAATCAAAGACTGATTAAGTGCTGAAAGGTTGTTCCATCTGGCTGGAGATCCAAGGATTATAATTTCAGGATAAGAGGTCAAACATTCAGATTAGGATGACAAGAAATATCTTCATGTAGAAAGCTCCGAGGCTTTGGAATTCTCTACTCTAGAAAGCTGTGGATGATTAGTTGACCTGTGTTAACTAATCATGGTTTGTCTTAATCTTACATGTCAGACTTATTTCAAAGCAATGCAAGATTATATTTATTCTAAATCTACAAAACAGTTATTTACAATACTTGAAAATAACTCAGCATTTCCACAACAGCTCTACACATTCTCAGCCAGGACCCTGGTAGTCGTAGAGTCATAGAGGTGTACAGCACAGAAACAAACCATTCAGTCCAACTCATCCATGCTGACCAGACATCCCAAATATATCTCATCCCATTTGCCAGCATTTGGCCCATATCCCTCTAAACCCTTCCTATTCATATAAACATCCAGATGCCTTTTAATTGTTGTAATTGTACCAGCCTCCACCACTTCCTCTGGCAGCTCATTCCATGCACACACCACCCTCTGCATGAAAAAGTTGCCCCTTAGGTCCTTTTTAAATCGTTTCCCTCTGACCTTAGACCTATGCCCTCTAGTTTTGGACTATCCCATCCCAGGGAAAAGACCTTGTCTACTTGCCTTTTCCATGCTCCTCATGATTTTATAAACCTCTATAAGGTCACCCTTCAGCCTCCGACACGTCAAGAAAAACAGCCCCAGCCTATTCAGCCTCTCCCTATAGCTCAAATCCTCCAACCCTGGCAACATCCTTGTAAATCTTTTCTGAACACTTTCAAGTTTCACAACGTGCTTCCTATAGCAGTGAGACCAGAACTGAACACAATATTCCAAAATTGGCCCAACCAATCTCCTGTACAACTACAATACAGCCTCCAAACTCCTATATTCAATGCACTGACCAATAAAGGCAAGCATAATAAAAATGATCTTCACTATCCCATCAATCTGTGGTTCCACTTTCAAGTAACTTTGAACATACACTCTGAGGTCTCCCCAGGACCTTACCATTAAGTGTATAAGTCTTACCCTGGTTTGCCTTTCCAAAATGCAGCACCTCACATTTATTTAAATTAAACTCCAACTGCCACTCCTCGGCCCATTGGCCCACTTGATCAAGAAGGCTTTTGGAACCTTCTATTTTATGTCAGTTACTCAAGTTCTCCAGCTTCATCTGCAGACTTAAGCAATCAAGCAGATTGAACATTGATGGTGTTGGTCTGTTCACTGATCAATCACAGACTCATTAAAACATTGAACGCTGCAATGAGAATTTTCCACTCTGAGATTTTAGACACAAGTTGAATCCACAGATAGAGCAGGAAAGCTGAAATGAAAAACCAGCCATCATTTTGAGCAGTGAATTAGGTTCAAGGGACTATGTGATCAATACCAATTCTTCTCATGATTACTACCCAGAGACTTTTCGCCTCTCTCCTTCCAAGCCCAAATCACAGCAGAGTTTTCTTGTATCGAGCACCAAGGCGCCAATCTCCATCATACCTTTCCAGCCCAATCTTCATCAGCAGCACTTTCTCCAGAGAGGAAACCTCCATCACTCCTCTTCCCGATTACCCACCCCAACACTCCCAATATCATGCCTAGGTTTGGTGCTCACTTCCAAGTGCCCACCAAACAGGCTATCCATTTGCAGGTAAGATCAGACAGACGTGCACATCAGCAGCCTTGCCAGGTTCATTATGGACTCCATCATGTCCTTCCCAGCTTCCCTTTAATACCAAAGCCCACCCAGAGTCAACAAATCCCCAGATCAATGTTCAAATCTTAAGGAGTTTCCATTTTGCAAAAATCTTCTCTTCATTAAGTTATCATTGTGATTTGACAAATCATTTAAAAATGACAAATACACAAACTGTACTATCATTGACGTACCTCAACAAGCAAGTTGCCAATGTTATAGGTATTTTTAACCAATCTGTTCAGGCATACCTGTGGAACAGGTGGGACCTGAAGCAGGACTTTCTGGTTCAGAGGTAGGGTCAGTAGGGGTGGCATAGATTAGACCAGGTAAGAGAGATTACTGAGCCTTCACTAAGTTTCAATTATATGGAACCAGACGCAGCATTACAGGAGTATAACAAACGATTCTGAAGCCGTAAAAAACAAAAGAACTGGGGGTGCTGTATATCAGACATAAAAACAGAAATTGCTGGAAAAGCTCAGCAGGTCTGGCAGTAACCGTGGAGTGAAATCAGAGAGAGTGTTACATATCAAGTGACTATCAGTTCTGAGGAAAGGTCACTGGATCTAAAACGTTAACTCTGATTTCTCTCCACAGTTACCTGCTGAGGTTTTCCAGCAATTTCTTTTCCTTCTGAAGCCATGCTGGTTCAGGTGGATTGCTGCACTGTCAGGGATGCCATCTTTTGGGTGATATTTTCAGCTGAGCTCTTCTCTATCCTCTTAGGTGGACACAAAAGACCCAATGTCACAACTTGAAGAACATTGATTCTCTCAGCATCCTGGCCAATATTTATTCCTCAATCAACAGCTTTATTATTTAGCATTTAATGTCTCATTGCCATTTGTAGGAGCTTGCTCTGTGCCAACTGGCTACATTACAACAGTGACTCTATTTCAGAAATACTGCACAGCTTGTGAAATACTTTGACATGTCCCGAGAACAGCTGCTTCAGAAATGAAATACTTGGAGGAGAGGTGATGAAAGGCAAAAGTGACTGTTTAAAGTCAATTAACTAAATTATTGTTACTTTCTCTCATCTGTTTTAAAAATCAAAATGCAATGGACTTCATATTCTCTGAAAAACAATACTGCTCATTTTAAAATAGGTTTCACCAACTTCCTCACCAGTACAATATTTCTTCACAGCAAAGTTGTGTGCACCTGCACATTGTAATGTCTGTCTCTTCAGTTTTATTTCTTATTTTCCTAATTTATATTATGTAAATCTGTAATGCTGTGTAACATTTTTTCTTAATATTCGCTAATTTTTGTACCTAGGATTTGTACCTGGGTACTTTGTACCTAAGATGGTGCTGTGTGTTGGCGACATTGTGCATTTTTCACTGTACTCCTGTTTTTTTGTAATTTGACCACGTGACAATAAAGCTAATATTAATTCTAAATCTAATGCCTTATTGAAGCCTTCTAAATTGCTTAGCTCCTCACTTCCTAAATTCCTGATATTCGATACAATCATGTATGTGGGCACACAAATATAAAGAACAAAGAGCATTACAGCACAGGAACAGGCCCTATGGCCCTCCACGCCTGCAACGATCCAGATCCTCTATCTAAATCTGCTGTTTATTTTCTAAGGATCTGTATCCTTTTGCTCCCTGCCTATTCATGTATCTGTCTCGATACATCTTCAATGACGCTATCGTTCCCGCCCCTACCACCTCCGCTGGCAACACGTTCCAGGCCCCTCCCATCCTCTGCATAAAGAACTTTCCACATATATCTCCCGTAAACGTTTCCCCTCTTACTTTGAACTCATGACCCCTAGTAATTGAGTCCTCCACTCTGGGAAAAGGTTTCTTGCTCTCCACCATAACTATACCTCTCATGATTTTGTGGGCCTCAATCGGGTCCTACCTCAACCGCCTTCTGTCCAATGAAGATAATCCTAATCTACTCCACTTCTCATCAAAGCTAGCACATTTCATAGCAGGCAACATCCTTATGAACCTCCTCTGCACCCTCTCCAAAGCATCCACACCCTTTTGGAACTGCAAGCAGTGTTCCAAATGTGGCCGAACAAAAGTCTAATTCAACTGTAACATGACCTGCCAACTCTTGTACTCTATACCCTGTCCAATGAAGGAAAGCATGCTATATGCCTTCTTGACCACTCTACTGACCTGCATTGCAACCTTCAGGGAACAATGGATCTGAAAACCCCCAGATCTCTCTGTAGATCAATTTTCCCCAGGACTTTTCCTTTACTGTATAGTCCGCTCTGAAATTGCATCTTCCAAAATGCATCACCTCACATTGCATCATAAAGCTTAGGTCTGCACGGTTTACTTGGATTACAATATAGATAATACTTATAGCCTTCAGCAATGAAACCCTGAGCAGGAAGACAATCCACTGAGAGACAGGAAGAAATGGTGGAAACTGAGAGAATGCAGACTCCTACATTGGAATCTTCCCGGCCCCTCAATGTTGAGGACATTGACCAGTTAGTTGGGTAAATATGGTGCGGCCAGTCAAAATGAAAACCTTTACGTCTATAGGAATAATTTCGATTCTCCAACCAACTTCTGAATAGTGAGCTGAGAATCTTACGAGTCAGCAGTGAGAGGCATGTTTATGAGCCATTATTGTACAAATCCCTTTTCAATGATGTACAGTTTCCCATTCTCCCGAATCGAAACTAGATGGTGATAATTCCTGACAATGACAGACAGAGTGGTAGGCTAGTGAGTCCCCTTCGTTGCTTGCTCCTCTGCTCATTGACCTCGGCCAAGAGTCACTAACATCTCAGGGTATGGTCCATGGGCAGCAACCCTCTGCACACCTGTCTGCAGTTGCTGCATCCCACACATGCTAGCCTCACTACATCCTCATGGCACTTTTCCCATCCACTTACCATCCAGTTCTCCAATTTAGTGCTGCACTTCGAAACACACCAGCTCCTTTCATTGTAATGCTGCTGCACACCGTGTGCAGGGACTGGCTGCCACCGCAGGGATTTGATCTCATTACTACTCACTTAAATCCAAACCTGAAATTAAGAGTCTAAGGATGTGCATCATTGATTGTTGAAAACATCGTCTGGTTCACTAATATCCCTTAGGGAAGGAAACTGCCATCCTTATCTGAGCTGGCTACTTGTAACTCCAGACACACAGCAATGTGGTTGACGTTTGACTGTCCTCTGGGCAATTAGGGATGGGCAATAAGTGCTGGCCCAGTCGCGATGACCTCATCCCAGGAATGAATGAAAAAAAATTTTTCTCTTTGCACTCACTCACTTTGTGCCCTACTTAGATGCTCAGCGCATCTCTGCCTTGCCTTACCTTTCAGTGTTTTGTCCCATTAGCTAGAACATAAAAGTTCAGAGCACTCCTGCCTTGCCTTGCCTTTCAGCAGAAACACAAGGCAGGCAGCTTGTTGTGGTTAGTCAGGGTGTGGGCATGTTACTGTACTCCAGTGTGCTGTATCAATCTCATGGACAGTAATCCTCCATGCCCCAGTGTTTGGACAGGAAAGCTCAACTATTAAAACTCAGATGCCTTGAAGGTGGGAGACAATGTTTACTCCCTGCAAACATGGGAGATGGCTGTATTACACAAATCGCTGACTGAGGCCAAGCTGACTTTGATCAGAACTATTACAGAGCAGATGATAGACCTCTTGAAGATGGGTTCCAATGCTTGGATTACTCTGGGGATTCAGGGTGGGGCTGGTGTTAACTTTGTAGTACAGTCCAGTCTGAGTGATCCCAGCTTGTTCTGCCCCACTGATATAAAGAGGGGAACTTTTTTTTGTTTCAAAAATACACTTTATTCATAAAAAATATCTATAGTCACAAACGCAGTTTGGTTCTGTACAGAAGCATATTAAGGAGCCAAAAGCATTGGAGTTTGACTCTATCCAACAAACCAAAGGCATCTCTTACATATACAAGACTACATTTACATGCATTTGAGGTACTAGGTGGGTCTGATAACTGAATGGACCCCCCATTTAACTTTGGCAGGGAGAGCTGAGATGGTGATCTATCCCCACTGTGCCTTGACTGCAGCTGCCCCAGGCTTTCGTACAGCACATAGTCCTGGACCATGGAATGTTCCAGTCTGCAACATTCAGTCAAGGTCAACTCCTTGCTCTGGAAGAGCAAAGCAATGGACACTGAAGAGTTGGGAGAGCGGTAACATCTTCTGAGGAAGAAGGGGCGACATTGAGCAGGAGGGACATCAACATCAGCCTGATAGAGCCCTGAAGCATTGGAGGTAACAAGCCAGATTGGACGTTATGGACACCTGGTTCCAGTCGATGTGCCTTGGGTGAAATGATCACTCATTGACTGCAAACGTGTTGCATCTTGAAAGGAAACAGTCTTCTCTATTAGCAGAGATGAATTAAGCTTATGTCTTCTTTGTTTATTTTCTTCACTTCTGCTGTTGCTTAATTAAAGTGAAAGTTTTTAACCATTTGAATATACAAAATACATGATGTCCCTACATTGACTAATGAGAAGATGTTAGCCTACATTAGGGGAAGGGTACTGCATCCTTAGACATTGAGATGGCATAATGTTAAGGACAGGCAGCTTGTGGAGTTTGTTTCTTAAGTAGCAATACATTTATGAATGTGCACTTCTACAATGAAGTGTCAGCCATACCGTCTGTGTTCCCTAAGAAGTGTTTCTTTGTTGTTGACCTCCCACTTTGCGCTCAATGAAGGGCAACCCCTAACTGGCGGCACTTGACCTTGTGGATAGCTGAGCTTTGACACTGTGCTGCTGCTGAGAGTCCCTGGAAGACCCTGGGAGCAGTGGGAGGGAAGATAAGAAAAGTGAGGTGCAAGAGAGGCATGTGCAGAGATAATTAGGCAGGTTGCAGAGAATTATGGGGGAAGATTTGAGAAACCCTCAGTGAAATTCACTGAAATTGCCTATTCCTGGTAAGATTCAACCCATTATCTTCCCGACACCAGAAACAGAATCTTGTTGAGTTATTGGGGATCTCAGCTGCTGGCTGGAGAGTGGTGGAAGCTCCATATTGCCTCCTGTGGGAAGGCCCATTGAACCATAAGACATAGGAGCTAAAGGATGCCAATCAGCCCAACAAGCCTGTTCCATTATTCAGTGAGATCTGACAATCTTCAACTCCATCCTCCTGTATTAACTCTGAATTCTCTTTGTTTGTTAAACATCTGTTTATCAGAGCCTTGAACATAGATGATGACCCAGCCTTGACACCCCTCTACAGTAAAAAATTCCTCCTCCAATGATACACCAATTAGGCAGTAGCAAGGCCACCAGTCGACCTTCCCTGGAATCAGAAATCCCAGAGTGGACATTCTGTGTAGAGCATGAGAGAGAGACAGCCAATCAGAGGACAGCATTGTCATGCTCAACAGCGCCACAGAAGTGGTGTGGAAGTTGCTGGAAATGCAGCTCTGGAATTCCAGGAATGTGAGCAGTCTAAGGCAAGTGACTTGACTGGTTGGGCTGTGGATGCAAATTGGCTGAGGGGGAAACAGAGGGTTGGACACAAAGGTGGTGGGTGGGGGCGGGGGTTGTTGGCTCCCAACAAACACCTCCTGAACAATGTCTCATCCCTCAAACAGGCTCTGATTGTTTTTGAGCAAGTTCTTCACCTACCTGTGCCAGGCTGCCCACACATGTACCACATAACAGCAGGTCCATTTGCAGCTGGATTAGTGCTAGCAGTAACAGGTCATTGGCTTAAAATGTTCCATTGTTGGCTTAAAGAATCTCTGATGCTGCTGAACAGAAAAGTCAACCCACCCAACCTTAATTCTAGCTGAAGCAAGATATTGGCAGAAGTTGGGAGACATCACCACACCATCTAATTAAGTGCCCTTCCCTCCTACAAGCTTGCCACCTACTGGAGCAGAAGATATTGCTCTAGACATACTCAATTCATGCAAACCTTCCAAAATTAAGACCATGGATTGACAGCATTAGCTGCCAGTGAGGCCTCGTTAATTTGCACCAACTCTTTGTGAACAAGTAAATGTAAAAGTTGGTGCTCAGGCCAGGCATTAAAAGAACCAAAGGCAGGAAGAAAGGAATATGCTTAACAACTTTCACTGGAGGTGCTAAATGCAAATCTGTTCTATTTCACAGTTTCGACAGTGTGTGGCTTGTTATATGTAGATATGGCGGATGTTTATAAAGTCATTGTGTAACTTTAAACTTGAGTAACTTTTAATGTACAGATGGTAGCTGATAACTGCATTCATCACATTTTAATGCAGCAGAGTTCAAATTTCTAAGCTTCTATATAGCTGGCATCTTCACATCATTTAAAAATGTTCTCCAGTTGCTTTAGAGTGGTTCAAGAACATTAAGTCAGAATTAACAACAGCTTTAACATTAAAGGAAACATTTTATGAACCATTCCTTCACCTGCTACTTCCATCATTTTAATGTTATAATTGTACATGGACTTTATAAACACCCTGAGGACACATATTACAAGACACAACCTGTTATTCACTCCTCCCTGATTGGATAGGATTTTGGATACATTTGCAAACCCTGCTTCTTTCTTTAACTTGTCCAACTTTCTTCTTGACTTCAAGCAGGATTCTTGAGTGGTTGACTAATGACAGTCTGCTGTATTTACCCCCTGTTCACTCCTCCCCCTCTTACCTTCCAGTTCCTCCGTTTAGGAAAAGGTTCCTTCAGCTGCTGTACATTAAAGCAAGCAAGAAAATAAACATTCAAACAGGCCAGTGAAATCAATATGAGCAACAGATCATACTCGGCATGAGCAAGATAAGGAAAAGCAGAGAAATTTGGGAATGTATGAATAGGAACAATATATTTTTCTTAATGCATGAAATCTATAATTTTAGTCAATCACAAACATACACACACAGCTAGTATTCATAGACTTTAGAGGAATAACTATGAAGAGTGGCAGATGGAGTTTAATTTGAATAAATATGAGGTATTGCATTTTGGTAAAACAAACAAGAGCAGAACTTGTACAATTAAAAGTAGGGCCTTGGGTGGTGTTGCAGAACAGAAAGACCTAAGGGTTCAGGCACATAAATCACTGAAATTTGTGTTAAATATAGATACTGTGATTAAAAAGGCATTTCTCATGCTTACCTTCATCTCTCAGATCTTTGATTACTGAAGTTAAGATGCCATGTTGAGGTTGTACAAGATATAGGTGAGGCCCCTTCTGGAGTGCTGTGTCCAGTTCTGGTCGCCCTGTTATAGGAAGGATATTATTAAGCTGGAAAGGGTTCAGAAGAGATTTACCAGGATGTTGCCGGAAATTGAGGGTTTGAGTTATAAGGAGAGACTGGACAGACTGGGACTTTTTTCACTGCAGCGTAGGAGGTTGACAGGTGTCCATAAGATGTAGGAGCAGAAATTAAGCCATTCAGCCCATCAAGTCTGCTCCACCATTTAATCATGGCTGATAAGCTTCTTAACCCTATTCGCCTGCATTCTCCCCATAACCCTTGATCCCCTTGATTACTCAAGAACCTATCTATCTCCATCTTAAATATACTCAATGACCTGACCCCCACAGCCTTCTGTGGCAATTAATTCCATAGATTCCCCACTCTCTGGCTGAAGAAGTTTCTCCTTATCTCGGTTCTAAAAGGCCTTCCCTTTACTTCCCTTGGGTCCTAGTCTCTCCTACCAATGGAAACATCAACCCGATATCTACTCTGTCAAGGCCATTCAGTATGTTTCAATTAGATCTTCCCTCATCCTTCTAAGCTCCATCAAGTATAAACCAAGAGTCCTCAAACGTTCCTCATATTGTTAAGCTTTTCATTCCTGGGACCATTCTCATGAACCTCCTCTGAACCAGCTCCAGGGACAGTGCATCCTTCCTGAGATATGGGGCCCGAACATACACACAATACTCCAAATGTGATCTGAATAGAGCCTTACAGAGCCGCAGAAGTACATCCCTGCTTTTATATTCACATTTTCTTAAAATAAATGTCATCATTGCATTTGCATTCCTAACTTCTGACTCAACCTGCAGGTTTATCTTGAGAGAATCCTGGGCTAGAACTCCCAAGCCTCTTTGCACTTCAAACTTTATTGCTGGAACAGCACAGCAGGTCAGGCAGCATCCAGGGAACAGGAGATTCGACGTTTCGGGCACAGGCCCTTCTCCTGTTCCCTGGATGCTGCCTGACCTGCTGTGCTGTTCCAGCAATAAAGTTTCAACTTTGATCTCCAGCATCTGCAGACCTCACTTTCTCCTCTTTGCACTTCAGACTTCTCACGTTTTCCCATGTTGTACTCCATCTGACATTTCTTTGCCCAATCTCCTAACCTATCCAAATCCTCTGCAACATCCATGCCTCCTCAATACTACCTGTCCCTCTACCTATCTTTATATCATCGGCAAACTTGGCCAGAATGCCCTCAGTTCCTTCATCTAGATCGTTAATGCATAAGGTGAAAGGTTGTGGTCCCAACACTGACCCTTGTGGAATATCACTTGTCACTGGCTACCATCCTGAGAAAGACCCTTTTATTCCCACTCTCTACTTTCTGCCAGACAGCCAAGCTTCTATCCATGCTAGCAAAATGCCTCTGAGACCATGGGCCCTTATCTTACTCAGCAGCCTTCTGTGCGGCACCATAGTCAAAGGGCTACTTGAAGCCCAGGTAGATAACATCCATTGGCTCTCCTTGGTCTAACCTGCTCATTACTTCCTCAAAGAATTCTAGCAGATTTGTCATGCATGATCTCCCCTTGATGAAACCATGCTGTGTTTACCCTATTTTACCATACACTTCTGAATATTCAGAAATCTCATCCTTCACAATGGATTCTAGGATCTTATCCTACACTGAGGTTAGGCTAATTGGTCTATAATATTCCATCTTTTGCTTTACTCCCTTTTTAAACAGAGGTGTCACATTCACGATTTTTCAGCTCTCTGGGATCCTCCCTGATTCTAGGAATTCCTGAAAGATCACCACTAACACCTTCACTATCTCTTCAGCTATCTCCATTAGAACTCTGGGTTATAGTCCATCTGTCCAAGTGATTTATCCACCTTCAGGCCAATCAGTTTTTCTAGCACCTTCTCCTTGGTGATGGCCACCATACTCAGCTCTGCCCCCTCACTCTCTTGAATCTTTGGGATATTACTTGTGTCTTCCACAGTGAAGACTGATGTGAAATAATTATTCAGTTCCTCAATGTCATTTTCCAGTGCCCAAATGCTTTTTTTTGCCCTTTATATATCTAAAGAAATTCTTACAATCTTCCTTTATATTACTGGCTAGCTTACCCTCATATTTAATCTTCTCCCTCCTTATTTTGTTTTTTGTTGCCCTCTGTTGGTCTTTGTAATCTTCCCAAATCTCTGGTTCCTCACTGCATTTTGCAACATTATATGGTGCATATTTTGCTTTTATGCTATCCCTGACTTCCCTAGTCAGCCATGGTTGTCTCATCCTCCCTGTCTCATGCTTCTTTTTCCACAGGATCTCTGCTGTGTCTCCTGAATTACTCCCAGAAATCCCTGCCTTTGCTATTCCACTGTCTTTCCTGCTAGGATCCTCTCCCAGTTAATTCTACCCAGCTCCTCCCTCATGCCTCTGTCGTTGCCTTTATTCAGCTGTAATACCGTTACCTCTGATTCTATCTTCTCCCTCTCCAATTGCAGAGTAAATTCAATCATATTATGATCACTGCCTCCGAAGCGTTCCTTCACCTTAAACTCCCTTATCAAATCTGCCTCCTTGCACAACACTACAATATTGCCTGCTCCCTAGTGGACTCCACCACAAGCTGCTCCAAAAGCCATCTAGTAGATATTCCACAAATTCCTTTTCTTATAATCCACTATCTACCTGATTTGGAGATGCCAGTTTTGGACTGGGATGTACAAAGTTAAAAATCACACAACGCCAGGTTATAGTCCACCAGTGGTTGTCCTGATGAAGTAGCAGTACTTCAAAAGCTAGTACTTCTAATTAAACCAGTTGGACTATAACCTGGTGTTGTGTAGTTTTTAACACTATCAGCCTGATTTTCCCAGTCCACCTGCTTATTGAAATCTCCCATGATCACTGAAACTTTGCCTTTCCTACACATTTATCTCCTGGTGTATCTTGCGCCCCAGCTCCTGACTACTATTTGGAGGCCTGTACATAACTCCAGGTATGGTTTTTTTCACCTTTGCAGTTCCTCAATTCCACCCGCACAGATTCTACACCATCTGACCCTACTTTGTTTCTTACTATTGATTTCATTTCATTTCTACCATGTAAGGTAACCCCATCCCCTCTGCCCACCTACCTGTCTTTTTGACAGGATGTATACCCTTGAATATTCAGCAGCCACGTCTCTGTGATGCCCACAAGGTCATACCTGCCAATTTTGATCTGTGCCACAAGCTCATTTACCTTATTCGTTATACTGTGTGCATTCAGGTATAACACCTTCAGTATTAACCATCCCTCTTCTCAATGTCATTTGTTTGTCCAGTGTGCTTGAGGTTTGATGGCTAACCCTTTCCATACACTCTGTCCTATTTATGTCTGTGCTGGAGACTTTAATAACCTCTTCTGAGTCTGCACTCTTACCTCCTCCTTTGAGGTTTTCTAATATCCCCTGTAACTGAATCCTCCCCATCCCCTATTTAGTTTAAAGACATGTCTATGGGCCTAGTTATGAGATGCAATATGCCTCTGGTCCCAGCACGGTTCAGATGAAGACCATCCCTTTGAAAAACGTCTCTTCTTCCCCAGTACTGGTGCCAAAGTCCCATGAATTCAAACCCGTTACTCCTTTATAACAGTGACCTTATAAATGTTTATAAAATAATGAGGGGCATAAATAAGGTGAATAACAAAACTCTTTTCTTTAGGGTGGGGGAGTTCAAAACAAGGGGACATGTTTTTAAGTTGAGTGGAGAAAGATTTTAAAAAAACATGGGGGTATTTTTTTTAACCCAGAGAGTGGTTTGTGAGTGGAATGAACTTGCAGAGGGAGTGGTTGATGTGGGTACAGTTGCAACATCTAAAAGACATGAATAGGGAAGGTTTGGAGGGATATGGGCTGGAAATGTGTTGCTGGAAAAGCGCAGCAGGTCAGGCAGCATCCAGGGAACAGGAGAATCGACGTTTCGGGCATAAGAAGGGCTTATGCCCGAAACGCCGATTCTCCTGTTCCCTGGATGCTGCCTGACCCGCTGCGCTTTTCCAGCAACACATTTCCAGCTCTGATCTCCAGCATCTGCAGACCTCACTTTCTCCTTGGAGGGATATGGGCCAAGCGCAGGCAGGTGGGACTAGTTGAGAACATGGTCGATGTGGACTGGTTTGTTTCCGTGCTGTATGACTCTATGACTCGATGATGTGACTTGACTGAAACTTGTAAGATCCCGAGGAGTCTTGACAGCATAGATGTAGACTGGATGTTTCCTTTTATGGGAAAATCTAGAACTAGGGGTCACTGATTAAAAACCAAGAGTTGCCCATTTCAAACAGAGATGAGGAGAATTTTGTTTTCCCCTGGAAGATTGTGAGTCTTTGGAACTCTCTTCTGAAAGGTGGTGGAAGCAGAGACCTTGGATATTATAATGCAGAGGCAGACAGACTCTTGTTAAGGGAGAAAGGTTATCAATGGTTAGTGGAAATGTGGGTATGACCTTATAATCAAATTTTGTTGAATGGTGGATCAGGCTCAATGGCCTCATCTTGCTCCTAATTCATATATTTGTGTGAAATGAAATAGGGGAAACCAAGAAGCTGAAAATAGATTTCCTGTAAAATATTGATGAATGAATGATTTTATCGTCACATAAAACTAGGGAGATACAATGAAAAGTGTCTTGTCGCCACATTCTGTCTTCATTTCAGGGAATAAACTGTCCATTACTATCCATTACAAAGCTACTGACTCCCATAGCTACCTTCACTATAGCTCTCCCCAACCCACATCCTACAAGGATTCCATCCCATTCTCCCAGTTCCTTTGCCAACGTCATATCTGTCCAGACGATGCCACCTTCCAAAACAGCGCTGCTGACATGGTTTGCTTCTTCCATAGCCGTGGTTTCCCATCCATGATGGTTGACAGGCCCCTCAACCACATCTGATCACCTGTGCTTCTGCCCTTGCTGTTTCCTGTCACTCACAACAATGTGATCGGGTCCCCCTTGTTCTCACTTATCACCCACCAGTCTCCACATTTTAAAGGATCATTCTCTGGCATTTCAGACAACACCAGCAGAACACCACCAAACACATTTTCCCCTCACTCTCCCATCTGCATTTTGCAGGGATCATTCCCTCTGGAACACACTAGTGCATTCCTCGACCACCAAGACCATCCCCCCCTCCCATCTCATGGCACCTTCCCATGTAACTGCAGAAGGTGCGACACCGCCCTTCACCTCTTTCCTGCTCACAATCCAAGGGTCTAAACAGTCTTTCCACGTATTGTATTCGCTGCACCCAATGTGGCCTAACCTACATTGAAGAATCTGAACACAGACTTTGCAGAACACCCTGACCTTCCTACAGCTGGTCATTTTAACATGCCGTTAAAATGCTCGCATGCCCATATGTCTGTCCTTGGCATGCTGCAGTGTTCCAGTGAATCATAGCGTAAACTGGAGGAACAACATCTCATCTTCAGACAAGGAACTTTACAGCCTTCTAAACTTCATATTGAGTTCAACACCTTTACGTTATAAACATTTCTTCCCTTTATTTTAGGTTGTTATCATGTCCTCCTCTCCCCGCTTCCCACTTACTGTCCTTTCAAGTCTGGCAGGAGACACACCATTCTTCTGCCATTCTCATATTCTCATTTAATCTGTACTATCAACAATTTTTCTTCACCAGTACCCTGCATTGCCTACACCCTGTCCCCAAACGATTGCATAAATGCTGTCCCCTCCACTCTTCAGCTCTGTTGAAGAGTCATCTAGACTTGAAACGTTAGCTTGCTCTGTCTCCATGGATGTTGCCTGACCCATTGTGATCTCCAGCATTTGTTGTTTTCAGTACAGAATCCAATATCTGTTCTTCCGTGAATTCCAAAATAATTGTATAAGAAGCCGCGAGGGACAATATTGTAAACTTTTCTCTATACTCCTGTACTTCTCTGCTTGAGTACACGTGGCAATAAACCTAATTCTAATTCTAAAATCCAATTCTAACACACGGACATCTTGCAGTAGGGTTTATTGATTGTCAATCAGGACAGCAAAACTGTCCAATATTGCCCTCTCCCTCCATCCAAAGATACCTCTATGGTGTCTCTCATCTCAATCTAACTGTGTTAAACACACTTTGGAGACAAATATGAAATCAAACTTAGAACTGCCCGGCTTCAAATGGCTCAGTTTTAAGACAAGTAGAGCTTTTCCCACCAAGCCCGTGAGTAAAAAGACAGTTAAACAAGAAGCTTTTTCATCAATCCCAAACTTCTATAAACAAGAAAATGATCTCCATTTCTTTTATTACTTTTGGCTCTTTCATCTGCAGTATTCTTATTGTTCTTTTCAAGGTTTTATATAACCAACAAAAATATTAGCCTGTAATGTGCACTTTACAATATTATTGTGTCAAGGTTGAATTAGTTTGTATCATATTCTTGTGCCCACTAATATAATTGAGTCTATAGCCTTTGGGCACTGAAATAAATGAGCTGACAGCTCCATTGAAGCAATGGATGAAAACGTATGGTTGGAGCACATTAATTAATTTGTGCAATAATATCAGGCAGCACAATTCACAGTCTATAATCTGGGGGCCTTGTTATACAGTATGTCAGAAGCTTCACATCCCACACCAATAATAAATAGCCATGGAAGGAGTGTTCATGAAGTGGCTTAATCAACAAAGAATCCATCCACTCCCTCCCCACTATTCCCCATAAGGCAAGAAAGTGCATGGGAAGATATGTTAAGACAAAAAAAACCTACAATAGCATGGAAACAAAGGGAAACATTTTCACTCAATCAAGATCTGAAAGCAAGCCATCAATTAATGGCTGACAATTCCAACAATTCAGCACTTCCGTATCAAAACTGGTGCTTAGTGAGATTTCATTTTAAAAGTCCTGAAAGGATTTCACAAAGTTGTGTGAGTAGTTCTTGGGGAATAAATGTTTTGGCTAGTAATTGTTGAGGTTAATAAGGTTTGCAAGGGTAAAGTTACCACTACAGTAATGAAGTTCTCTGCAGATAATGAGACACCCTACAGCAAGGATTGGGTGTGTGGTCTGAGACAACCTGAAGGTGAATGGAATCATTTAGTGAGATCACTTCAAGCGAGCAGCCAAAGAATTAAGGCAGCATAATGGGACCAGGTGGCCACTAAATGCTGCGGACCAGAAACAAGTATTTAAGGAGAGAGGGGAAAGAAAGCGAGAAGAAATCGCCACCTTTTAATCAGAGGTAGCTTTCTTAGAGCAAGTGAGGGATTTAGCCAGGAGCCATGGGAGTTACTTGCATTAACAACAACAGAAACACCGATGATCATTCCACTGAGCTAATAAGTATTTTGCTGGAGCTAATAATCACATACAGTGCTTGGGAACGAAAGGATTGTGGCTGTTTAATAATGTCCCTTTGTGTTCTTTCTCCTTCTATATCACATGAAATCTTTGCAGGGTTTAGTCTGTATGTCTCATCCGGAATGAGACCCTCAATCATATTCAGCTCTGCTAAAGCATGCTGTGTTTCCAATATGCTGCATTCAAGGCTGACTTAAGAATGGTCTGCTTTGAACTACATCAACAGAGCAAGTTTCTCAAGATATGCTTGAATAATAGGATAAAACAGCAATGTCCTTTGTTCAGCAAGTTGACATGCATGTGCGAAAATGCCTGTGCTTGAAAAGACAGCAATTAAAACAATTTATAAACAATAGATCTGTCTCTGAAGTTGATAGAAGCTAACCTGATTATAACTTTCAGATGATATTTAAAGGGTTGTGTGACACTGTATGCAACATAATGTAAGCTATTGCTAAATTAATTCTAAAGGATGCCATATGACACACTTCATTGCACTCGAGAGAAAGAGGTTCCAATTTTGCGAATGTAATTCATCCAACAACGATGAAAACTGCATTAATTTGATTGCTTTAGAGAGGTTTGATTGCTTTAAAGAGATTGTACGCAGTGGAATGTCAGACTTTACCCTGTGTTTATTTTCACCTTCATTGTAAAGAGGCCTGGGTGAAGACCCAAAGTCTACAACACCTTCAGGGTTGAAAGCAGCAGGAGAGAAACTGGGATAAAGGTATTGTTCAATTGTTGGTGATAAACGTGACTTTTAGAAATTGTGGGAGGAATGGTAAGGCTGAGGGCAATATTGTGAATCATTGTTCATGAGGCCTAGGAAACATAATTTCCTTCTTATGGTTTATTCAGTGATGTCTCACTGAATAATTTTCACGCTAGGTGTTGGCTTTTCTTGTATACATTTTCTGTCTTCCTTTTTCAAATGAAGAACATAACTTGCCTGAGAATGAAGTACTTTTTTATTATTAAATTTAGTAAACGGTATTGGATATGAAACGGATTAGATGCAACATAGTTTCTGGAGTTCACCCTCAGGAGAATGTAACTCCATTGCGAGTTAATCCTCCATCCCTTACGCATCCTTGTGGCTTTTCTGAGCAATTAATCTTGAATAATGATTAGCTCTGTACGACACACTCAGTAACTGAGACTGTCCAAATGTGCTTCACTCTAGGAATATTACAACCAGCAGAGAGAAGAGACTTCCACCCATTAGTCTGGGCTTGATCAAACCTAGCTCCCAGGAGTCAGAGATTAGTGTTCAAACCAAGCATACCAGCCACCACCCCCTGCCAGGAGTTACACTGTTGAACCTCTGTTGAACAGTAAAATTATCCAACTGCATGCTTACATGGAGTGGTTGAGATGATATCATTATGACCATACAGCCAGTAATTGCATTACCATCAAAAGTGGATGCGCTGTCTCAACTTTGGCAGTAATTGTTCCACCTCCAGCAGAGTGACACAGCATCACTCCCCTTAAAAGGATTAGGCTGTTATTCACGAAGGTAATGATTTCACAAGAACAATGTTATTTTGATATTTAGAGGATTATACATATAGGTGGTCGTTCATTAATCCAGGATTAGCTGTTTTTATTATATTATTTTTTTAGATTGTTAATTATTAGAGTATGTTTCAGGAAATGAGTCTTTAATTATATTATGTCTTGAAGCACACCACATTTAAACAAGCACTTTGATTGCCTCTGTATCCTTCTTATTGGCAATGATCATTTACTTTAGGGTTGAATGGCAAAACGTTTTGTTTTAAATTAATAGATGGTATCGCTGGGAAAGATAAATTAATTACAGGGTTCAAAGGAAATGTTAGGCTCAATGGCAAATCACAGTAGCAGGAATCAAGGATTGGCAGGGGGCAAAGGGGAAGAGCTGTGTTTTTGAGGGACAATTGTAGCATTTGGGAGGATGACGTAACCCTGAGAGGGGTCATCGAGAATGCCAGCGTGCAAAAGAACTTCGGGTCTGAACAGCACTCCAATCAGCTATGTGAAGTCTTTGGAAACAGTACCATAAGAAATTTACTTCAATAGGTCCAAGGATGAAGGATTACATTTACATGGATAGAACTGGGAATAGACTATTTAGAACAGAGAAGACCATTAGAAGATTAGAAGATGGAGGTGTTTAGAATCGTGAAGGGATTAGAATTAAATATGGAAAATCTGTTTTCAATGTCACAGATTTAAGGAAATTAGTTAAAAGAACAGGAGGCAACATTTATGCAATAAGTGGTTAGGATTTGTAATGCAATATCAGTTAGGATAATGAAAACAGATTAAATAGTGACCTTTGAAAG
This sequence comes from Chiloscyllium plagiosum, assembly GCF_004010195.1. Lineage (NCBI taxonomy): Eukaryota > Metazoa > Chordata > Chondrichthyes > Orectolobiformes > Hemiscylliidae > Chiloscyllium > Chiloscyllium plagiosum. The sequence continues at coordinate 9,306,275 of NC_057747.1, read as the reverse complement.
AGAATTTGATAAATAGTTGCAGGAGAAAATAATGCAGTGATAAAGGGGACAGAGCAGGGAAATATGACTAAGTTAGAAAGATCTAGCAGAGAGAGTGGCAGATGAAGTTTAATTTACATAAGTGTGAGGTGCCGCATTTTGGAAAGGCAAATCAGCACAGGACCTATACACTTAATGGTAAGGTCCTGGGGAGTATTGCTGAAGAAATAGACCTTGAAGTGCAGATTCCTAGTTCCTTGAAAGTGGAGTCACAGATAGGTAGGATAGTGAAGAAGGTATTTTGTATGCTTTTCTTTATTGGACAGAGCATTGGTATAGGATTTGGGAAGTCATGTTGTGGCTATACAGGACAATGGTTGGGCCACTTTTGGCGTACTGTGAGCAGTTCTGGTCTCCTTTCTATTGGAGGGATGTTGTGAAACTTAAAAAGGTTCATAAAGGTTTACAAGGATGTTGCTAGGGTTGGAGAGTTTGAGCTAAAGGAAGGGGCTGAATAGGCTGGGACTGTTTTCCCTGAAGTGTCAGAGGCTGAGGGGTGATCTTATAGAGGTTTATAAAATCATGAGGGGCATGGATAGGATAAATAGACAAGGTCGTTTCCCTGGGCTTGGGAAGTCCAGAACTAGATGAAAGGGAAAAATTTAAAAGGGACCTAAGGGGCAACCTTTTCATGCATAGGGTGGTGGAGGCTGTTACAATTATAACATTTAAAAGGCATCTGGATGGGTACATGAAGGGGTTTTGCCCGAAATGTCAATTTTCCTGCTCCTCGGATGTTTCCTGACCTGCTGTGCTTTTCCAGAACCACTCTAATCTTGACATGAATAAGAAGGGTTTAGGGGGATATGGGCCAAATGCTGGCAAATAGGACTAGATCAGTTTAGGAGAAAGTGAGGACTGCTGATGCTGGAGATCAGAGCTGAAAATGTGTTGCTGGAAAAGCGCAGCAGGTCAGGCAGCATCCAAGGAGCAGGAGAATCGACGTTTTGGGCATAAGCCCTTCTTCAGGAAATCAGTTTAGGATAGCTGGTTGGCATAGACGAGTTGGACTGAAGAGTCTGTTTCCATGCTGTACATCTCCATGACTCCATGACTCAATAAGCTGAACTGTTGTCTAGGTCAATTAGTACCCAAAAGGCTTAACTAACAATATGATATAAATTCTATCCTACAGGTTTTAAAGGTCTTGATGGGCCAAAGGACCTTTTACTGCATGAAAGATCTCTATGAATCTATGACTACATGACTCTTTCTGGGAGATGGAGCTAACCAGTTCTGAGTTCTCAGTTTTTCAATTGTTGTTAGTAATTGCATGAGCAATAGAGTAGCAATAATGTAAACATTATTGCTAGTCTGAGATCTTATTCGAGATTTTCATGTAACTCAGATAAAATGTAACTAGCTATTAAGTACAATGTAATAATCCTACTCTGTTACTCAAGACTGAGCTGCTCTTCTGTCAAAGATTTTGGGTGGACATCTTTTTCCAATTGGTATCTGTAACTTAGGCTAACACCAATAAGAAGGGGCGCTCCTTTGAATCTACCTAAAGGATTTCAGATGGAACTGGTGGATATGATCACATCATAAACATGAATGATCTCCATCTGTCCTGTTTGATTCTTTTGGAAGATAAGAAGTGGCAAAAATGGGTGGCAAAGTGGCTCTGTGGTTAACACTGCTGCCTCACAGCAGCAGGGACCGGGTTCGATTCCACCCTGAGGCGACTGTATGTGTGGAGTTTACACATTCTTCCCATGTGTGCATGGACTTCCTCCTGATACTCCAGTTTCCTCTCACAATCCAAAGATGGGCAGGTTAGGTAGATTGGCCAAACAAAATTACTCACAGAGTTCAGGGATGTGTAGGTTACGTGCGTTAGCTATGTGTCGCAGGGATAAGATAGGGATTTGGGTCTGCGTGGGATGCTCTTCAGAGAATTGGTGTAGACACATGAGGTTAAATGGTCTGTTTCCACACTGTAGGAATTCTAATAGATGCAGCTTATTAACTTGCAGAGGAGGGAGATGCTCTGCTCCACCCATTTTTTTTTCCTTTATTTTACTCTTTTTTTTCTACTTCCTTTCCCTTAGGACCAGAGGAAAATCCTGGACTAGCGACAGGCACCAGTAGCAAGTCGCCAGAGCAGCGAGCCCCAAAACAGCACAGGGGTTATGTGCCCCAGACTAGTGTGGAGAAGCAATCCCACAGCAGTGTGAGGACTGTGTGCCCCAGAGCAGTGTGAGGGCTGTGTGCCCCAGATCAGGGAGTGGGGAAGCAATCCCAGAGCAGTGTGGGGGCTGAGTGTCCCACAGCAGTGTGGGGACTGTGTGTCTCAGAGCAGTGCTGGGGGCTGTGTGTCTCAGAGCAGTGTGAGGGCTTTGTGTCCCAGAGCAGTGTTGGGGGCTGTGAGTCACAGAGCAGTGAGGGACTGTGTGTCCCACAGCAGTGTGAGGGCTGTGTGCCTCACAGCAGTGTGAGGGCTGTGTGTCCCAGTCCAGTGTGGCAGACTCCGTGTCTCAGAGCAGTGAGAGGGCTGAGTCCCACAGCAGTGTGGGGGCTGTGTGTCCCAGAGCAGTGTGAGGGCTGTGTGTCCCAGAGCAGTGTGAGGGCTGTGTCCCCCATAGCAGTTTGAGGGCTGTGTGTCCCACAGCAGTGTGGGGGCTGTGTGTCCCACAGCAGTGTGGGGGCTGTGTGTCCCAGAGCAGTGTGAGGGCTCTGTGTCCCAGAGCAGTGTGGGAGGCTGTGTATCCCACAGCAGTGTGGGGGCTGTGTGTCCCAGAGCAGTGTTGGGGCTGTGTGCCAGAGCAGTGTGGGGGTCTGTATGTCCAACAGCAGTGTGAGTGCAGTGTGTCCCAGAGCAGTTTGAGGGCTGTGTGTCCCACAGCAATGTGGGGGTCGTTTGTCCCAGAGCAGTGTGAGGGCTGTGTGTCCAACAGCAGTGTGGGACGCTGTGTGTCCCACAGCAGTGTGAGGGCTGTGTGTCCCAGAGCAGTGTGGGAGGCTGTGTATCCAACAGCAGTGTGAGGGCTGTGTGTCCCACAGCAGTGTTGGGGTTGTGTATCCCACAGCAATGTTGGGGGCTGTGTGTCCCAGAGCAGTATGAGGGCTGTGTGTCCCAGAGCAGTGTTGGGGGCTGTGTGTCTCAGAGCAGTTTGGATGCTGTGTGTCCCAGAGCAGTGTGAGGGCTGTGTCTCCCAGAGCAGTGTGAGGGCTGAGTGTCCCACAGCAGTGTGGGAGGCTGTGTGTCCCAGAGCAGTGTGAGGGCTGTGTGTCCCAGTGTTGGGGGCTGTGTGTCCCACAGCAGTGTGAGGGCCGTGTGTCCCAGTCCAGTGTGAGGGCTGTGTGTCCCAGAGCAGTGTTTTGGCTGTGTCCCAGAGCAATGTGAGGGCTATGTGTCCCAGAGCAGTGTTGAGGGCAGTGTGTCTCAGAGCAGTGTGGGAGTTGTGTGTCTCAGAGCAGTGTGGGTTCTGTGCGTCCCAGAGCAGTGTGAGGGCTGTGTGTCCCATAGCAGTGTGGGGGCTGTGTGCCCCAGAGCAGTCTGGGGGCTGTGTATCCCACAGCAGTGTGAGGCTTGTGCCCCAGAGCAGTGTGGTGTCTGTGTGTCCCAGAGCCGTGTGGGAGGATGTGTATCCCAGAGCAGTGTGGGCTGCTGTGTGTCCCAGAGCAGTGTGGAGGCTGTGTATCCCACAACAGTGTGGGGGCTGTGTGTCCCACAGCAGTGTGGGGGGCTGTGTGTCCCACAGCTGTGTTTTGGCTGTGTGTCCCAGAGCAGTGTGAGGGCAGAGTGTCCCAGAGCAGTGTGAGGGCTGTGTCTCCCACAGCAGTGTGAGGGCTGAGTGTCCCAGAGCAGTGTGGGAGGCTGTGTGTCCCAGTCCAGTGTGAGGGCTGTGTGTCCCAGAGCAGTGTTGGGGGCTGTGTGTCCCAGTCCAGTGTGGGGGCTGTGTGCCCCAGAACAGTGTGGGGGCTGTGTGTCCCAGAGCAGTGTGGGAGGCTGTGTATCCCACAGCAGTGTGAGGGCTGTGTGCCCCAGAGCAGTGTGGGGTCTGTGTGTCCCAGAGCCGTGTGGGGTCTGTGTGTCCCAGAGCCATGTGGGGGCTGTGTCCCCCAGAGCAGTGTGAGGGCTGTGTGTCCCAGAGCAGTGTGAGGGCTGTGTGTCCCACAGCACTGTGAGGGCTGTGTGTCCCTGTTCAGTGTGAGGGCTGTGTGTCTCAGACCAGTGTTGGGGGCTGTGTCTCAGACCAGTGTGGGGTGCTGTGTGTCCCAGAGCAGAGTTGGGGACTGTTTGTCCCAGAGCAGTGTGATGGCTGTGTGTTCCAAAGCAGTGTGAGGGCTGTGTCTCCCAGAGCATTGTGAGGGCTGAGTGTCCCACAGCAGTGTGGGAGGCTGTGTCTCCCAGAGCAGTGTGAGGCCTGAGTGTCCCAGTGTTGGGGGCTGTGTGTCCCACAGCAGTGTGGGGCGCTGTGTGTCCCACAGCAGTGTGAGGCCTGAGTGTCCCAGTGTTGGGGGCTGTGTGTCCCACAGCAGTGTTTTGGCTGTGTGTCCCAGAGCAGTGTGAGGGCTGAGTGCCCCACAGCAGTGTGTGAGAGGCTGTATGTCCCAGTCCAGTGTGAGGGCTATTTGTCCCAGAGCAGTGTTGGGGGCTGTGTGTCCCACAGCAGTGTGGGAGGCTGAGTGTCCCAGAGCAGTATGAGGGGCTTTGTGTCCCAGAGCAGTGTGGGGGCAGTGTGTTCTCGAGCAGTGTTGCGGGCTGTGTGCCCCAGAGCAGTGTGAGGGGCTGTGTGTCCTTCGAGCAGTGTGGGGGATGTGTGTCCCAGAGGAGTGTGGGGGCAATGTGTCCTAGAGCAGTGTTGGAGGCTGTGTGCTCCAGAGCAGTGTGAGGGCTGTGTGTCCCACAGCAGTGTGGGGGCGATGTGTCCCAGAGCAGTTTGGGTGGCTGTGTGTGGCCCAGAGCTGTGTGAGTGCTGTGTGTTCCAGTCCAGTGTGAGAGCTGTGTGTCCCACAGCAGTGTGGGGGCTGTTTGTCCCAGTGCAGTGTGGGGGCTGTGTGTCCCAGTGCAGTGTGGGGGCTGTGTGTCCTAGAGCAATGTGAGGGATGTGTGTCCCACAGCAGTGTGGGGGGCTGTGTGTCCCACAGCAGTGTTTTGGCTGTGTGTCCCGGAGCAGTGTGAGGGCTGAGTGCCCCACAGCAGTGTGTGAGAGGCTGTATGTCCCAGTCCAGTGTGAGGGCTATTTGTCCCAGAGCAGTGTTGGGGGCTGTGTGTCCCACAGCAGTGTGGGGGCGATGTGTCCCAGAGCAGTGTGGGGGGCTGTGTGTGGCCCAGAGCTGTGTGAGTGCTGTGTGTTCCAGTCCAGTGTGAGGGCTGTGTGTCCCAGTGTTGGGGGCTGTGTGTCCCACAGCAGTGTGGGG